>NC_137225.1:21076363-21527623 GCF_949987685.1 Ammodytes marinus
CTCTCACTGTCTGTGCTCTGGCAAAACTGTGGAATAAAGGACTTCTTTTATTTAGAAGCTCTCTGTGTTTAACTAGTTAATAAAATAACGTTTTGCATTTCATTAACTGCGTTTGTATCACTTGTTTGCATGCCTGACTTGCGGTATGAAAGGTGAAAGTTGGGATTTCTGAAAACAACTTGCAGGAGCTTTAAAGCTATAGTGCGTATAAAAGAATGTCGGTTACATTCAAGCAATCACCAAATCAGTTGACACAAAGTTGATTGAGCCAAAGTTTCTCAGTATGGCAGCGTTTACAAACTGGTGTCGCCCCCTGACACTGGCGCAGGAGCTCAAGAAGCGCCAATGAAAGGTTTCAGTTTTTGATTCTACTAGTAAGAAAAACAACCTGGATGTACAGCAGAATGAATAAAGTCCATGTGAGATCCCCGAAGCCTTACCTCATGTAGATGCGCCGACAGTGCTGTTGTTATTACTCAGACACCTCATGGGGGGGGGGCAACATAAGTTACGCACTATAGCTTTAACCTCTTGGGGCAGAAGAAAAAAAATCCTCTTCAGTGATTCATTTTCATTGGCACACATTGTGGGGCTACACAAATAGTTAGACAAACACATTCACACCTACTGTTCCATATCCACTCGCATGAATGCAGAAATGGAATTAATGAAATATTGACCTTACTTAGAATGTTCAATGGAAAATGTAATAATTCTCTGGAAAGGCTTACACAGATCCCTTCTCTCTGATACATTCAGCTACTAGTCTGATGTTTACTCTCGGATGACTGTGCCTTTTCTAATTTTATAACCAACATATTCCCAGTACATTGGCACATTGTCTTGCTTACACACTGTGACAAACGCACATAGTCATCACTACACTCAGTAACAGCTCCTGACCGCTTTGTTAATGTGGTGTTTTCAAGGAATCGTGTGGGGTTTATGTTTCCCCCCACCAAGTGAGTGAGCGTGGGACACGACACGTTATAATTTAAAAGGGTGTTTCCCTTAGACAGTATAAATACTGTACAGCCTTCAGTTTAACTACAGAGGTGTGTTTAACACTGATGAGCAGACACCTCTGTCAGCAGCTTTTAAATTAGCGCCTTTTACCATACTTGATCATTGGATAAACACAGAAGTATTTAATTGAAATGTATTTCAATAAATGCATTTTCTGGTACAGAATGTAAAATCCTCTGCCAGACTCAAAAACTAAAAAATGGCAGGGCGCTGTTTAATGCATTTAATCCCCCTTTATCTCCCCATTTCCACTCTGTACTCTACTCTTGAACAATCAAATGGTTAAAATACCTAAAACATATTGTCATGCCCTCACTAGAGTGCATTTGATGTTTAATTGTAGAATGTGTAGAACAGTGCCCCTACAGGCCATTTGAGGGGAGTAGTTTTATGTTTCCAGAGGTTTCTGGCAGATGTTAATTGGTGAGCTGCCGTGCAGGCTGCCAGGGTGTTCTCTCACTGCATCATAGCTTCATATATTGTTGCCTTGGACACTATTTGTCCGTAAGTATTCATTTATGTCTCTTATTATGTTAGGTTACCTTTTTGTTAGCTGTTTATGATAATGTATACTGCTTATGGTAGTTGACAGTATGACGCAGCATTTTAATACTTTTATTTGCGCGATTGCATCGTGCCGTCCGTTGGTGTGTACTTATGTGTATGCCTTTGTGCTTTGTTTCAGTTTTACAAAACAACCAATAACAAACAAGTAAAGTAAAGATCTTCAAACAGAAAACACCTCGTGTATTTCTTGAAGGACTTCGGAATTCTGTAAGCTAACTGTCAAGCCTTGAATAGACGACACTCATAGCGAGGGCTCTATAGTAAAAGGACAAGGGCGCAGCGGGCACAATTAAGGAAGCTAACTCGCGGGAAAAATGAGTCTACGCTCAGGCAAACAATACCAGTCCACTTCTCAGGACGAGAGAGTGGAAGAGCGGCAAGAGCGCAATCAAGACGCCAATGCATGCGCACAGTCAGTATGTTCACGCAGCTCAAAACAGTCTAGTGGAGCCTCCTCAAGTAGCTCCGCAGCATTAAAAGCTAGGGCCAAGGCAGAGGCTGCCCGTACTGAGCTTTCATATGCAGAAGAAGAAGCCAGAATCATAAAGCAAAAAGCCGACCTTGAAGCAAATCTTCATATATTAAAAAGCCAGAAGGCTGCTGCTGCTGCAACAGCTGAAGCCGCTGCCTACGAAGAAGATGAAAATGCCATAAAAAGGGAACTTATTCCAGGGTTAATAGAGTTACCTTTCAGTTCAGCACAGCGCACCTCTGATTATGTAAAACAACACTCAGGAGCATGCTCGGAAAATCCACACAAGGTTGATTCGCAAGACAGCCACAAGATGGCGCAGGTGTACAGTGAAAGGGCCATGAAGGGAGCAAGAGTCAATAATGAGGTCAAACATGAACAACAAAAGGATGAAATCAGCAATAAACCAAAATTCTCAGTTTCAGCAGGACAGTCGTTTTATCCTCTTAGGCAGGCATCTTCTGAGACTCAAGGCGTGCAAGATATAACAAAATATCTCATTCGCAAGGAAATGTTGACTGCAGGTCTACTGAAGTTTGATGACCGTCCAGAGAATTACTGGGCGTGGAAGGCATCGTTCCGAAGTGCCATCAGTGATCTCGACCTTTCCGACAGGGAAGAATTGGATTTGGTAACAAAATGGCTTGGTGCGGATTCCGCAGAGCAGGCAAAGAGGATTCGCTCCGTACATGTGTTCAACCCAACCGCAGCACTCAACTTAGTTTGGCAAAGACTAGAAGAATGTTACGGTTCACCAGAGGCAGTAGAACAAGCGCTGTTGAAAAAGGTTGAAGATTTCCCTAAACTCACAAACAAAGATAATAAAAAGCTCAGAGAGTTGGGTGACATTCTACAGGAACTGGAGTGTGCAAAAGAGGGTGGATATCTACCAGGCTTGTCATATTTAGACACCGCTCGTGGAGTAAATCCCATTGTGGACAAGTTGCCTTACGGTTTACAGGAGAGGTGGATTTCCAAAGGATCCAAATATAAGGAGGACAACAGAGTTGCTTTTCCCCCCTTCAGTGTCTTCTCCAGCTTTGTAAGACAACAAGCAAAAGTTAAAAATGACCCCAGTTTTTCCTTTACATACCCCAACAACAGCAATGTGAAAACAGAAAAATACACACGGAGTGGCTATAGAGCTCCAGTAAATGTACACAAGACAGATGTTCCACAAGATTCTTCGACTATCCAGTGCAGCTCTACTGAGAAGATAATGGAAAGCCCTGACAAGTTTTGTCCCATACACAAAAAGCCCCATCCGCTAAGGAAATGTAAGAGCTTCAGAGCTAAACATATTGACGAGAGGAAATCATTCCTGAAGGAGAGTCGTATTTGCTTCCGGTGTTGCGGATCAACCCAGCATATGGCAAAAGACTGCAGACTGGCTTTGAAATGTCTAGAGTGTGGTAGTGAGAGGCACATCTCGGCGCTACATCCTGGTCCTCCTCCCACCACAATATGGAATCAAGAAGCCGACAAAAATGATGGCGGGGAGGTGAGTGAAAATGCTTTGACTCCAGTTACATCTAAATGCACAGAAATATGTGGCAGCACAGACGCTGAACATTCATGCTCCAAAATCACCCCAGTGTTGGTGTATCCTGCTGGAAGAAGACAGGAAGCAAAGAAAATGTATGCTCTGTTAGACGAGCAAAGTAACAAATCACTCGCTAAATCAGAGTTTTTTCATCTCTTTAACATCACAACCCCAACAGACCCATACACATTGAAAACCTGTGCAGGGATGACCGCAGCAGTAGGCAGAAGAGCCGCAAACTTAACGATTGAATCGATGGATGGAAAGATTCAGCTACCCCTACCAAATTTAATCGAATGTGACATGATTCCGGATAACCGCACAGAGATCCCATCTCCAGAAGTGGCACGTTATCACCCACACTTACAGCGTGTTGCAGACAAGATTCCTCCTGTGGATCCAGATGCTCAGATCCTTATACTCCTGGGAAGAGACATCCTGCGGGTGCACAAGGTGAGAGAGCAAATTAACGGACCCCACAGTGCTCCTTATGCGCAACGGCTGGACTTAGGATGGGTCATCGTGGGTGACGTCTGCCTCGGATCAGCTCACAAGCCATCAAGTGTAAATGTCATGAAAACACATTTGCTCAGTAATGGCCGCATGTCTTATCTCAGCCCATGCCCAAACAAAATCTTGGTGAAAGAGTCACCCAGCCACATGTCATCACATCTCAGCTCTACTTCAGCCTCCTGTGCACAGGAAGAGTGCTTTAACAGTAGTTTAGATATGCTGGGAGCCGATGTTTTTCACAAAACCAGGGATGATGATAAACCAGCACTTTCAGTGGAGGATCAGGCTTTTCTAGACATAATGGAAAGAGACGTATACCAGGATGAAGCAAACAGCTGGGTGGCACCATTACCATTCAACTCTCCCAGACAGTCCCTCCCAAGTAATAGAGACCAAGCGATGAAGCGTCTTTCATCTCTCAGAAAAACCCTGGACAGAAAACCTGAAATGAAGAGCCAGTACATTGACTTCATGCAGAAAATGCTAGACAACGGTCATGCAGAGCCTGCTCCTCTATTGGGGAAACATACAGAACACTGGTACTTACCGTCATTCGGCGTATACCACCCTCAGAAACCTGGTCAGTTAAGAGTGGTATTTGATTCAAGTGCTGAATATGAAGGCGTGTCTCTAAACAAAGTGCTGCTTAGCGGACCCGATTTGAACAATACCCTTTTGGGGGTTCTCCTACGCTTCAGAAAAGATCCTGTTGCATTCATAGCTGATGTACAGCAAATGTTTTATTGTTTTGTTGTACGCGAAGACCACAGAGACTACCTTAGGTTCCTTTGGTATGAAGACAACGACCTCAGCAAGAACGTGCGGGACTACAGAATGAAAGTCCACGTGTTTGGAAACAGCCCCTCACCAGCAGTGGCTATTTATTGCATGAGGCGTGCTGCAACTAAAGGTGAGAGAGAACACGGTGATGACGCCAAGCAGTTTGTTGTCAGGCATTTTTATGTTGATGACGGACTTGCGTCTACATCCACCTCTGCAGAAGCTATCGACATCTTAACAAGAACACAGAAGATGCTTGCTGAGTCCAACCTGAAGTTCCATAAGATAGCATCCAACAGCCACGAGGTTATGGAAGCTTTTCCAGCTGACGAGCGGGCCAAAGATCTGAAAGATTTGGATCTCACTTCAGACGATCTCCCCGTACAACGTAGCTTGGGGATCCTATGGAATCTACAAACTGACAGTTTCACATTCCAAGTGTCTCGAGAGGAAAGACCATACACTAGGAGAGGTGTGTTGGCCACTGTGAACAGTTTGTATGACCCTTTAGGGTTTGTGGCTCCTATAACCATGCAGGGAAAAGCTCTTCTCCGTGAAATCTCGGCTGAGCAAAATGAATGGGATGAACCGCTCCCTTTGGAGAAAAAGGAAAAATGGGACAGGTGGAAAGAATCATTAAAAGATCTTCAACATCTCCAGATAGCAAGGTGCTATGCTCCATTCCCACAGTCCTCTGCCCAAAGAAGAGAGCTGTGCATCTTTTCAGATGCTTCCACGATGGCAATCGGAGCTGTGGCTTACTTGAAGTCTACTGACAGTGAAGATCAGTCTTACATGGGATTCGTCATGGGAAAATCAAAACTAGCCCCACGGCCTGCACATACTGTCCCACGACTAGAGTTGTGTGCAGCTGTTCTAGCAGCGGAGCTGTACGAACTGATCAGCAATGAAATGGACATTAATGTGGATGCTGTGACATTCTACACGGACAGTAAGATCGTCCTCGGATACATATACAACAACACTAGGAGGTTTTACACATATGTTGCAAACAGAGTGATTCGCATCCGAAAGTCTTCACATCCTGACCAGTGGCATTACATTTCTACAGAGAGAAATCCTGCAGATCATGCTACTAGACCTATCCCTGCTTCTCAACTCCGACACACAAACTGGCTTTCTGGACCATCATTCCTAACACATTGCAACCCAGAGCCACCGCAGTCAGACATATTCACTCTTGTGGAACCTGAAGTAGATGTGGAGATACGACCTGATGTAACCACTTTACTCACAAAAACCCATGAAACCCAGTTGAAGTCAAGTCGTTTTGAGAGATTCTCACATTGGATGACATTGTGCCGCACCATAGCTTCACTCATTCGTGTCGCAACTTCATTCAAGAAGACTTCAGAGCAGAAAAAATGTCATGGTTGGAAGTGCTACACTGAAGAAACCACAGTAAGCGAGATCTCACGTGCAAAAGTTGCAATTATTCTCACTGTGCAGTCTGAAATCTTCAAGGCAGAGTTCCAATGCCTGACATCAATGCATACATTACAAAAACAGAGTCCACTCAAAAAGCTCAATCCCATCATTGATGAAGATGGATTGCTTAGGGTCGGAGGTCGCCTTGCATCAGCTAATGTGACAAAAGAAGAAAAACATCCACTTATTATTCCCCGTACTCACTACATTGCTATCCTTCTAGTGAGATACTACCATGAGAAGGTGGCGCATCAGGGACGTCACATCACAGAGGGAGCAATCAGAGCGGCAGGCCTGTGGATCATCGGGAGCAAGGGTCTGGTTTCCTCTGTTATCTTCAAATGTGTCATCTGTCGCAGGCTCAGAGGAACCTTACAAATACAGAAGATGGCAGACTTGCCGGCTGACAGGCTATCACCAGCGCCACCCTTTACCAATGTCGGACTTGACATCTTCGGTCCATGGATGGTGATGACACGTCGCACAAGGGGAGGCAGTGCAGACAATAAAAGGTGGGCGGTGCTTTTCACATGTATGGCAACAAGAGCTGTGCACATTGAGCTTGTGGAATCCATGTCAACGTCCAGCTTCATAAATGCATTGAGAAGATTTTTCTCTGTACGTGGACCTGCCAAGCTTCTTCGTTCTGACAGAGGGACTAATTTTATTGGTGCCTGTAAGGAGTTGGAAATCGACCACAGTAATACTACACTGAATAACTACCTTCAGGAGAAAGACTGCACATGGCAGTTCAATCCCCCACATTCATCACACATGGGTGGATCGTGGGAAAGACTCATCGGAGTTGCCAGGCGGATCCTGGACGCCATGCTTCTCCAGGCTGTACATACTCGACTCACACATGAAGTACTGAGTACCTTGATGGCGGAGGTGATGGCAATAATGAATGCCAGACCATTGGTGCCAGTGTCTACAGACCCAGACATGCCAATTGTTCTCACACCAGCAATGATCTTAACCCAGAAGAGTAGTGCTCTATCGGCACCCTCTGGTAACTTTGACCCGGCAGAACTTCATACAACGCAATGGAGACAAGTTCAGTGTCTTGCCGACACTTTCTGGAAGCGATGGAGGAGGGAATACCTTTCCACTCTTCAAAGTCGACAGAAATGGACAGACGACAAGCCCAACATCAAAAGTGGAGACATTGTGTTGCTAAAAGAAAACCAAGCCCACAGGAATGACTGGCCCATGGGACGCATCGTCAAAACATTCCCCAGCAGCGACGGCAGGGTTCGCAAGGTGGAAGTGAAGACGACACGAGAAGGAACTGTAAAAGTTTTTCTGAGACCAATCTCTGAGATTGTAGTTCTTTTGTCTGAGAGACAGTAAACTGCATTTGTTTTGTTTTATATCCTTTGAGTAAAAGTTGTAGTAGCACAATCTTATTGTGCCAGGCGGGGAGTGTCATGCCCTCACTAGAGTGCATTTGATGTTTAATTGTAGAATGTGTAGAACAGTGCCCCTACAGGCCATTTGAGGGGAGTAGTTTTATGTTTCCAGAGGTTTCTGGCAGATGTTAATTGGTGAGCTGCCGTGCAGGCTGCCAGGGTGTTCTCTCACTGCATCATAGCTTCATATATTGTTGCCTTGGACACTATTTGTCCGTAAGTATTCATTTATGTCTCTTATTATGTTAGGTTACCTTTTTGTTAGCTGTTTATGATAATGTATACTGCTTATGGTAGTTGACAGTATGACGCAGCATTTTAATACTTTTATTTGCGCGATTGCATCGTGCCGTCCGTTGGTGTGTACTTATGTGTATGCCTTTGTGCTTTGTTTCAGTTTTACAAAACAACCAATAACAAACAAGTAAAGTAAAGATCTTCAAACAGAAAACACCTCGTGTATTTCTTGAAGGACTTCGGAATTCTGTAAGCTAACTGTCAAGCCTTGAATAGACGACACTCATAGCGAGGGCAGTATACAAAAATGACCTCATAACTAAATTACAAAACAGCTTCATAGTTGTACATGACATCTATTGATGAACAACATGTATCCAACCTATTATAGAAAGCGTTAACTGAAGGGGAGCTCACCCAGATATGTGGGGAGGATTGGACCCTGTTGCATGCAGGGTTAGAGGTCTTTGTGTCCTTGGATAATGTGTGTTCTGGTGGCTTATCTTGTGCCTGGAGGAGTGTTAGAGTAAACAGACATGGGAGGATGATGAGGAGCAGAAGGAGAGGGGAGAAAAGAGCCCATGTTCTAACTGTCATATTAACAGATGGGCACTCCACTACACTGTGTGAACTCTGTTATTTGGAATCTTTACAGCCATGCTTGCTGCAGTGCTTCCAGCTTAATGTTCACATAAGCATGATGATGGTCTCATGTGCATTGACTTATTTCCAGTATTAGCGTGCTAATGTTTGCTTATTACCACTGCATATTAATAGTTGGTCATAAACCAAAGTTTTTTCGACCAACAGGAATGATGATATTGATGATGGCCCAGTGTGTAGACCATCCATCTATCTACTGTATATATCCATCCCTCCATTCTTCAATCTTTCCATCTTCATCCACTTATCTGTGGTCGGGTTGCGGGAGCAGCATCTCCAGCAGGGGACCCCAAACTAACCTTTCTCGGGACACATTAACCAGCTCTGACTGGGGGATCCCAAGGTGTTCCCAGGCCAGTGTGGAGATATAATCTCTCCACCTAGTCCTGGGTCTTCCCTGAGGCTTTCTCCTTGCTGTTCGTGGATGAAACACTTCCCTAGGGAGGCGCCCAGGGGGCATCCTTACCAGATGCCCTAACCACCTCGACTGGACTCTTTACGCAATTTTCTGAGTTTCTTATGGATGACTGAGCTTCTCACCCTATCTCTAAGGGAGACGCCAGACTCCCTTCTGAGAAAAGTCATTTCCGCCGCTTGTACCATCAGTCTAGTTCTTTCGATCATGACCCTATGTAAGGACATCAGACTGATTGCAACTCGTCCTCTGGGGACTCTGAATGTCTCACAAGGAAATTCATCCAATACAATTGTCGAAATATTTCAATAAAGTAAACAATTTTCTACCTCTGATGACACAAGAAGATAAGTCAGGGGATCACCTGACCTGTGGGAACCACAAACATCTGTTTAAAATGCTGTGCAGTGGGGATAGGTCATTAGAACATCATCTGGTGACTTAGAATGGCTGTCCAAAAGTTTTGAGCCCATCTGTGTAGTGGATGTTGAGATATTTTGGTTAATAACATTTACCTGATGATTGTATTAGAGGAATTATCAGGGGATAACCAAAGTCAGTAGGGTTTCTCCTCTGGGGACCATGGAATGTCTGTTTCAAAATGTTCCATATTGTAGTTGTGGAGATATTTTTGCCAGGAACCAAATTAGTGGATCGACTTGACTGACGTGTACAATCAAAACTAGAACATCAGGTCCCTGTTGAGATGTCAAACAATAAAAACACAGGACACAAGTGACTGTTGGTCTCAGCAGTGAACAATAGCATAGTGGTCGAAGTGTCCGCTTGATGAATGGGTGGTTTTTAAGCAGCACAGGAAGTCACGTCTATATAAGGACTTTGTGGCAGACGCACCAAAACTTAATGAGCGTGTGCAGATAGAGTTCTCACCACAGTAGAGGTGGCGTGTAGGAACCAATCAGGAGCCATGGTGTCATCGCCATCACCACATCTGGCTCTTTCTAAAGAAACTATTGATGCATCCTAAAAAAAAACACCGATCTGTTTTTACATGGGGCACGTCATCATCATCAGATTAATCGATTGTAACCAGTGTCCTGTGTGTGTGTGTCTCTCTAATTTTGTTCTGGTCTACTGACTGTCTGATCTGATAAACGTTACAGGGTAGAGCACCCTGCTGTTTAGTACACGAGATTAGAGACACGCACATTGCATGTGTGCTTACGCTGCTAACAAGGTCTGCAGCACCGAACACACACACACACACACTGAAAAAAATAAAAACTTAGGAAAACTAAAAAACTGTCTTCACTAGAGTTTTGTGGCAAACTAAAACTCATTATCAATATATTATGTAACTTTAAAGAGGACCTATTATACTACTTTTCTGGTCTTAATTTCTTGTTTTACACTGCTATAGAGCAACCTGACACGAATCACATCACAAAATACTATGTAGATTTTCGGGAAGCTCTTTCTCTTATTTTGGCGATCCAGCACGTCCTGTCAACACTTGAGTGTGTGTGCTTCGGCAATCTCCGCTCCCTCCGCCTGTGCATCGGCCATCTCCGCTACCCTCCCCCCCTCCTGCAAATCCCACTCCGTTGTGATTGGTTACCTTCCTTCCGGAACACTTTCAGTGGCGGGAAGCGCGAGCATGGACCTATAAGGGCGCGAGGCAGACGCGAACAGGGAAGTGACAGCATTACCATACATGGAAACATCCGCGTGGTCACGTCACAAATTTTTATGCAACGTCACAAATTATGAAAGGGTAGACCGCTTTGAAGACGTGACTTCTCGACTGGCTAGAATAGTGTTTAGTGCTCTGCACAGACACCCCAGACGGTCAGCAGGGAATACGTCGAAATGCATGTAAGTCATTATTTGATAATTTAGTATGGTTAAGCATGACTATGAATCATCATAACAACGTTTATAGGTCATAAAAGTCAAAAAGCATCATAGGTCCTCTTTAAGTTGTGTGTTGTACATACTAAGAAATACAAAAAGCAAAAGCTGTGCCAACTTTTTATTTTTCATTCAGAAGGTGTTTCAGAAAGTTCTAACAGTCTAATGTTTGAATCAACATCATGACCAACTTGGTCCTGTTTTCATCCATATGACAGAGAATAAGTTAGAACAGCTGTTATTTTTTCAATTCTCAGTATGTAGAAATCAACATTTTCAATTATACACCCCAAGAAAAGATCATTAGTCAGCTCAGATGTCCTTTAAACTAAAGCGCTGTAAGTGGCCTCAAAACTCAACACATAGTGAAGACACCTCAAAATTAAGAGTTAACCTAACTTTTACATTTGTACAGTGTACACATGCAGATCATGTTCTGGTTTTTGTGAGTGATTTTTCTAATCTTATTAATTGATCTCTGTTCATCACTTTGGTCTCCTCTCTGTCTGTCCCGTAGGGAGGGAGGGAGGGAGGGATGGGAGGAGAGTAGAGGGGGAGAGGAGGAGCGGTGATGAGGGAGGAACAGTTTGAAGAGCCAGGCTGAAGTTAGAGTAAAACCAGATTGACAGATAGCAGCATAGAGCGAGAGAGAGAGTGGTAAAGACTAGAAAAAGTGAATTAAATGATGTGCTGTTAAATTGGGAAATGGACCAGAAGTTCAGATGTTACTGTTAACTTGTTGGATTTAATTTTGCCCTTAACTGTGAGTTTTTTCTTAGTTTTCTGAGTTATATCTGTTCAGCGCTTCCCCTAGATTTTTTATAAATCATTATTATAGATATTTTTTGTTACATTGTCTGTTGGGTGAGTGTATGTTTTTCTATGTGTGAGTGAGTTAGTGATAGCAAAGTCATGGAACTGGAGCGTTTAGGTGGTGGCGGGGTTAAACCCGAGAGGGGCAACAGTCGTTTGTACAGGATAGCGCTGGCCATGTGTGTGTGCATCTGTGCCGCTCTGCTGCTTGCACTCATACTGGGTAAGTCCACCACCCGCACACACACACACACACACACACTTAAAGAAATCTACACACATTTTTCTTCAACCTGCATTATAATTTGTAAGGAATTCCGTGGAAACTTTGCGTACGCTGTCCTCAGATTATACCGTAGTACATGCAGACCGGTCTCTGTGGAGCGCTTGTGGGTAACTTGTGTCAAACTATTTTTGGGTCATATAAGGTTTCATTCACGTGCACACACAGAACCTCTCCATAACGCACTGTGGGAGTTCAATACAACTATGGGAAAAAGAGAGAAAGAATGTTTGTGTGTGTTGACACTTTGTGGGTATTTTTCCTGTATATTTTAAATGAAATAAGTTGGGAAGAAGTTTGCATTTTAATAATAAGGTGTGTGTGTGTGTGTGTGTGTGTGTGTGTATTTGTTTATTTACAAGGGGCAGTTCACACTCATTAAGACTGAGGTTTTGAAGGTTTACACATATGAATTTTCTATCCCAAAAATGATATGCGATGTAACACTAATGATAAAAATAAGATTCAAGATAGTTTATTTCTCATATCATTTGCACAACAATAACAGCAGCAGTCATTGGCAAATAAATTCTTATGTCCCAGGCTCCTCTCAACACTGCAATCTAGAAGTAGAAAAATGTATAATAGAAACACACAAGTGAAGAGAGCAACACCTGAGACGCAAATAAACACAAAAGTAGTGCAGATAAAAAGTGTGATACCGATTTCAACAACAACTTTAAACAAGACATAGAAAGGCTATAACTATAAGATATTAAAGCAGATAATGTAAAACACACAGTAGGTAAACGATGAATACATAATAACATGTATATTCATCATAGTGCTTATGATTTCAGTTAGTTATTTAGTGAAGTCCAGATGTTTCCTGAAGTTATAGGAAAGACTGCTTTGTCAATCTTACTACATACACTGAACACATTTTACTGTATTATTTTCTTGGAATCAGTGTCTATGAGTCATCAACTGGTTTAAAGGAGAAATATGCATTTCCGAAATTGTCTAACTTTTCCTCAGTCTTCATGTGGAGTGTGTCAGTAGTTATATTAGTGAGTGGTTGTTAGGATGGTTGTGTGTGTGTGTGTGTGTGTGTGTGTGTGTGTGTTTCTGGGGTGGGGTGGGGTAAGTATTGTTATTCTGTTATTGAGGGAAGCCAAAATTCCTGTGGGGGCCATTGAAGTGTAATTATGTTATGTGCCTGTGTATGCAGTCCCACACACCCACTCTAATGGAACCCCTCCTCTAGTCTCCGGCCATGCGAATGAGCAGACACAAGTATCATAAGGGGCTGTTTGATTTTGTACATTTTAATGAGTAAAGAGAGCGTGACTCTTGAATGAACGTTTGTGCACAAGCAAGTTTGTGTTGGTGGCCTGTTTGATATCTCAATCATGGACACAAAGTGTGTATTAAAGGTGGAGTACAATTTTGGTGAATGCTTGTTGTCAAAATCCCTTTTTGTCAAAATCAGGGAATATTTCCTCACGATCCGCTACCTGTCTGAACTCTGTGTGCGCTGAAAAGAAAATCCAGTGTTAATACACAGCCTAGGCTCTGTAAACGGGCTTGTTGCCAGCTGCGGTGGGCAGGTCTGAGCCCCTTTTGTTTACGTACCTGTTAACAAAGCCTAGGCTGTGTATAAACATTTTAGAAAATCAGCGCGCACACAAAGGAGTAATTCACTCATATTGACACAAAGGGATTTTGACAACAAGCTTTCTCCAGAATCGCTGACTGCTCCTTTAAGAGTGACACTGCACATCTGTGAGTGTGCTTGAATCCCCCTGTGTAAATGTTCCTGACACGGCGGTTAGAGAGGTTGTGGAGGTTGTTCCGGGTCACGCTCGGTTGATGTAGTGAGTGTGTGCATTTCAAGACACAGTAGTCACGACATTAAGCACACAACTCACACACAAGTAGCTCCAAATAGACGACACGGCCCAGTCATCCTCCTAGGTCAGACATTGTGGCGCAGCCCCGTAGCGCTCCACTCATCCGTTCACAATGGGGATTTTGAATTGTCTAAATCTGTCAGTTCCTATCGTGGGCTTGTGCTGCCACATCACATAGCAGTGGTTTGTACTGCCAAGAGGTTAAAGAAAAGCAGGCGTCCTTTCACCTTCTAGGAAAGGAAATGATTTGGTTAACCTGTGGTCACACTGGAGTAGCGTAAACAATGGGTGGCTCTGCTCTTGTGTTCTTGTGGGTTTCTGCCTGCCCACGTCAGAAGTGACTGGCGTAATTCCATCTGACAGTCAAGTTAAGGTCAAAACCCTGGTGTTTATTTTGGATGTAGTTTCTTGGGATTCAAGGAAGAAATGTTTAAATAAATGATGCGTGGTGGTATATTGAGTGATAGTACACAGATACAAGTTGCATGGAGGTTGTAGGTGGTGACTTCCTCTGGTGCAGACAGGCACAAGGTTAAAATGTAATCCACTAACTGTTTACTCTGTCCGACTGCTCTCCAGCTGTATCAACTGCACTTTGCCCTGTATTCGTCCCATTCTTCAATAAAGAGTGGATTGTGGGAATGTTGCATATTGACCTCCCTCTGGCATAATTTGTTATTTATATATAAAAAAAAGAAACCTTAATAATGTTATATCTCTAGAAAATGATTAAGGTTGCAACCCTTTTTTTCTTTTCTTTGTTAATACAGTAGGCTATAAAATACTGTTTTCTTATTGGTAAAGCATATTGTTCAACACTGAATTGACTGGAAATAGAAGTAACTCTTACTAAATCACATATTTCCAATAATATTGGCCTTAGTGTTAATTTATTCACATTTCATTTTTGATATTTCTGTCTATTTTTTAACTTTCTAAAGACAGAGAAGTTTGTTTCATGTTCCCTCTTTCCATGCAAAACTATTGTTTATTACAAACTCAAAAACTACATTTGAAGTTTGTTGAGGAAAGCAATTATCAACACCACAACACTACTTATTGGACCACAAGCAGTAGAGGATTGTTTGCATGTAGGTGAAGTGGGGCTGTACTGCAAAATAAAATGCCTAAAAATGATCAACAGACAGTTATCCAAATTATCTACGTCCTTGTGTGATTTCTTCCTTCAACTCTTTTCTTCTCCCTCAGTCTCTCAAAAATCTAGTCAAGAAGAGTTCTGTCTGACGCCAGAATGCATTGAAGCAGGTGAGGAGTGGTGGTTAACACTAATTTAACACACTATTATTTAATATTACATCTACTATTCTCTGTATGTTAACTGTTTCAAAGGTTATTATTTGGACTCACATGGTTGTGTTTTTATTGTTCTGCCTTGTAGCTGGGTCTATTCTGAGTAAATTGGACCAGTCTGTGAACCCCTGTGAGGACTTTTATGGGTTCTCCTGTGGCGGTTGGTTAAAGGAGAACCCGATCCCTGAAGATTCCTCGTCATATGGCATCTACCCCTGGCTGCGACAGCATGTAGACATACGACTCAAAGGTGGGTTTGCCTACAAGCTTCCCATCAATCAGTGTATCTACCCTAAAGAAAGCACACTTGACTTAAACAGACATAAAAATGTTTGGTAATAATAATACTCTATTGGATTTATATAGCGCTTTTCTAGAAACTCAATCACTTCAGTTTGATTAGTCTTTTCTTTAAAAGTAAGAGCTAATTCCGTATACACATGAGATGGAACATCAAGCAAGTGAGTAGAGATTTTTATAGATGCCATAGACAAGTTGAAGGCTCTCTTTAATTAATAACAGGATTGTCTTGCTTTATTGGAATTTTTGTGAATGTCTTTGCTGACTTAAAGTGTACTCTGATACATACAACATTTTCTGACGAATGTTTGATGTGCCATCGATGCAGGTGTTCCACATTTTTTATTTATTTTTCTCCTAAAAGTTTAATTGTTTTAATTGTTGGAGTTGTGAGTTATAAAACAAATATTATTTTTTCTGTCAGAGTTATTAGAAGCTCCTTCATACCCTGATGAACTGGAGGCAGTGTCCAAGGCTAAAATCCTTTACCGCTCCTGTATGAATGAGAGTGAGTCTGACACACACATACAAACTTGGTTCTGTAACTTAAGAGGACATTGTATTTAGACACATTAAATCCCTAGCCTACATAGTCAGTGCTTTACTAACCCTAACATAACAGTAATCGCACATTAGAGCAAGGTCCCCATAATATGACTGATACACCCAAACACACACACACACACACACATGTGTTTGGCACTTGTGGGGACTGTTGATTATAAGATGCCTCCCCATCCCCCTAACACAGCATTAACATTCCAACCACATGCCTGACAGACAATCAACATAACTTAAATCTTAAACCTAGCTTTACCTGTCACTTTTACGTTCAAAATTACCCCATTATCCATGTCTACAAACAGGTCCTCACAAAGAAAACGCACGCACGCACGCACGCACACACACACACACACACACACACACACACATTTACAATATGCCATCTATATGGTGTAAAATTGGACAAGATTGTTTATTGTTTATTGTGGATCCCCATTAGTTGACGCAGAAGCGGCAGACTAGTGAAGTGAAGATGAAGTGTTATTGACCCGCATGAGACATCTAGGTTATTGCAGAAGCTAAAAGCAATCAGAGGTGCTGGTAACACTAGTTGGGGAAATAGCATTTTGAACACAATGTTAAAAATCAATAAAAAAAATGTTTTAAATTAAAAAAATTTAAAACAGAACAAACAAACAATATGCATTACTTCATTGTATTTCCTTACTTGTGTGTGTGTGTGTGTGTGTGTGTGTGTGATTACATAGCCATACTTGAGCAGCTGGACACCAAGCCGCTGTTGAAAACACTCAAACAGCCGGAGTTCCGTTGGCCTGTATTGGGGGATGGTCTGGGTGGGGAGTACCAGTGGTCGGCTGGACAGTGGAACCTCCTGAGGACCGTGGCAGAGATGAGGAACCAGAACAGTAAGAGTGTTCTGATTCGCCTGTACGTCTCCCCCGACGACAAGAACTCCTCACATTACATCATCAAGGTCAGACCTCCACCATACACTGTTATGACTGCATGAATGTGTCATTTTTTTTTGTTTGCATTTGACTTCATATTTATATGGTGCACCTCATTACTACACTTAACCTTGAATCTGCATTGTGTATTTGCACAACTTTTGTGTTTGTTAAGATCTTTGTTTTCTTAGGTTGCATTCTTCACTCGCGTGTTTCTGTTATACATTTATTATTTTATATTACATTGTTGAATGGAGCCTGAAACCCAAGAATGTCATTGACGAATCTCCACACCGTGGACAATAAAGATTTAACTAACTAACTAACTAACTTGCCAATGATTGCTTCTGTAATTGTTTTGCATAATTATGAAAAATAAACACTCTTGAATCTTGAATAATTTTCACATTAAGATTTTTAAAGGGAAAGTTTCACATTTTGGAAGATACCCTCACTTTTCCAACATATATTCACCACTGAACCACAATTTGAATTTGTTTTACTAGATGACTTATACGCATTATTCAACAACAAGATATATTGTGTTAATTAATCAGATTTAGATGATTTCAAATGCACTCATAGGTTCAGTGCCTTACTGAGTCACATTTTTCAGATTTGTATTGGTTCTGCAAAAGATAAAAACACCACAAAAAGAAACATCCCTTACAGAAGTTAACCTGTGCTCTGTGTTTGTATGTAGCTGGACCAGGCATCCTTGTCCCTGTCCTCGAGGGAAGATTACATCACCAACACTACCTCTGCCCGTGCGGTAAGTCTCTACTCCATCCTTCAAACCCCTTTTTAACCTGTCATCTAAAAATTCACTTTTCCTGCAGGAGCCATTTCCTTCCTGCTTGAGTGATAAATGGCGGCATAAAAGAATTTCCGACTCTTGAAATATCGGCCGTATATCAGCCAGCTTTTTTCCAGGCTCAACATTTGCATAATGTCATAATGGAAAAAAAAATGAGTAAATTAAATTCAATTAGAGATTTCCCCATTAATAGCTGCTTCATTAGGCCAGCATAATAAAGTGCAAATTGTATGCAGTATCTAGCGATTAGTTAAATGATGCTATCATTATTGCTCTGTTAACCTTACAGAACATATTTTACCCACATATACTGTATGGGGTTAATATGGTATACAAATAATAATAAGCATAAATTATATCTCTGTATCTATCTATCTATCTATCTATCTATCTATCTATCTATCTATCTATCTATCTATCTATCTATCTATCTATCTATTTATCTATCTATCTATCTATCCCTCTCTCTCTCTCTCTCTCTCCAGTATCGCGCTGCCTTGCTGAGTTTGATGGTGGACACAGCCGTCATGCTGGGCGCCCCAGAGAAAACTGCCCTGACCCAGATGGAGAAGGCCCTCGACTTCGAGACCAAACTGGCTCATGTAAAACCTCATTTCAGATAAATATAATCCCACTTATGGCATGGAAATGATGTGATAGGCCTCAATGGCTCTGGAGCTAATTAAAAACCCAGCATATTAAATTCGGAAATTGATGTATCAACTGCACCATTATGAAGGGAAAATTAATTTAGGTTTGAAATTTAGTATCAGTCATATCAGTATACCATTTATCATTGTCTCCGCAGATCCTGATTCCCTATGAAAACCGCACCAGTGAGAACATGTACAACAGATACACACTCTCTCGCCTGCAGCGCTCCATACCACAGGTATTTCAAATATAAAACATTCAGACCATCTAATCTACTTAAACTTGTAAAGGCCGATTATTTAGATTTTTTTTACATGGCATTTATATTTAATACTAGAGATTTAAGTTAATTTCTTATTTTCACATAGGGATAATTCAAATATGTGTTTAAGTGAGAGATTTAAGTTATTTTCCAATTTTTTTTTAAATTCAAATGTTCTTGAGTTGAAGTCATATGGCCTAGCCCTAATACACTGGGTGGGCTTTGTGGAAAATTAGGGAGAAAATTGCTCAAAAAAATGCACACAAATAATTATCAGCAATCATCTCAGTCCAAAAAATTCAGAAAATCAACAAGATTGCCTTTTAAAAACAACAGTGTTATTCCTAAATCCTAAACAATTATTGACTTTCTCTTTGTCTCCTTGTCTGTCTGTAGTTTGATTGGCTGGCTTTTGTTAAAGCTGTGGTGGAGTCTAAAGCCCACCCTGATCGCTCCATCTCTTCCTCTGAGCCTGTCATCGTCAGAGCCCCGCAGTACTTCAAGGAACTTTTCAAGCTCATTAACGCCACAGATCCCAGGTACACACACACACAGACACAAGAACAGCTAGGCGGAAAACCCACGCAGACTGATGAGAAAACACTGGAGCTGGAGGGCTTCTGTCTCTCATTATAAGAACATTATAGTGTATAATGAGATTACATGTACTCATCTATATTAATGTCCTTCCTCTCTCTCTCTCTCTCTCTCTCTCTCTCTCTCTCTCTCTCTCTCTCTCTCTCTCTCTCTCTCTCTCTCTATGACTCTCTATCTGTCCCTCTCTCCCCAGGACTGTAGCTAACTATGTCCAGTGGAGGACAGTTTTTTCTAAGATCACCACTATGAGCCGCCGTTTCCTTTACAGATACCTGGACTACGCTCGGGTTGGTACAGAAAGAATTCTGTGTTCAGACAAATAATAATAATAATAATAATAATAATAATAATAATAATAATAATAATAATAATAATAATAATAATAATAATAATAATAATAATAATAATAATCTATAATAAGTCAATTATAAAAAATGCACAGTTAAAAGCTATGAACAAGATGATTTACACTTAATTATAGATATGTTTGTATATGTGTGGACAGTGATGAATCTCTTGAGCTATGCCTTTAATGCACCACTGAAGCTGTGACAGTAAACATTATGTGCTACACACTGATTTTCATATTGTATTTTTCATTTAGCATAGAGTGAATTGCACATATCTGTACTCAGGGCTGAAGCCAACATTTGAAGTTGGTCAAACTCGGGGAAGCATTTTATCGGACCATACAAGCATATTTTGAACTCTAATTTTGATTCCTTTTATGAATGTTGGAATGGCTTACTGAAAACATGCTCAGAATCATTTTAAATGGAATGAGAATGCAGCTTTAGATGCATACATGTAAAGGTGGTGTTTTTTTTATTCTCCTTACTATTCAATATTAAACCTGCTACCCAGCAAGATCTGGGTAGCAAGTCCACACAAGACGTCTCTTAATTTTTCCGTCTCTGTTTTTGTCTCCACAACATTGAATTAATTACAGTAATTAGACAGTAATTAAAGAGGTGGGAAGAAAGGTAGTTAGATTTTTCAGAGGTACTGTAGCTGAAATGTCACTTTACAGATTGCCTTAAACACAAATGATAATTAATGTAAAATAATTAGTTGTACTTAAATAAAATTATCAAAGTATACGTATAAGTCCCGATATTTCCATCACTGCGGAAGACACAATATCACCTTTGCATCTCTGTCTCTCCCAGGTAACCACGGGAACCACCTCTCTGACCCCGCGCTGGGATAAGTGTGTAAACTATGTGGAGAACACACTTGTTTACGCCACTGGACGCCTCTTTGTCGACAGACACTTCCAGGAGGACAAGAAACACATGGTGAGTGTGTTCTGCGGATTGCATCATGTGTTGAAATCTTTCCTGTCAAGTGTTGTTTTTAAAATATTTGTATATGTCTGGGTTTGTAACAGATATGTGTGTGTGTGTGTGTGTGTGTGTGTGTGTGTGTGTGTGTGTGTGTGTGTGTGTGTGTGTGTGTGTGTGTGTGTGTGTGTGTGTGTGTGTGTGTGTGTGTGTGTGTGTGTGTGTGTGTGTGTGTGTGTGTGTGTGTTGAGTGTTTTTTGTCTGTGTGACCTGGAGTTGACATCAGACATTTCATCTTGTGCGTCAGTGCGGGTGTGTGAGTGTTTATGTAGCAACGTCAATGAGCCATTGTTGTGCTGCGGACACACCTACTTTATAAGTGTGTGTGTGTGTGTGTGTGTGTGTGTGTGTGTGTGTGTGTGTGTGTGTGTGTGTGTGTGTGTTTTATATGTGTGTTTCCTATGTAAGTCTCATGGCAGATTCATGTGTGTGGTCATGTATTACTCATGTTGTGGGGACATTGTTCTGTTCACACAATTATATTGTTGGGACTGTTTTCCTTTTGGGGACAAAATAGAAGTCCCCATAACGTAATAATTACATTTTAGGGTGGTGACTTGCTAAAAGTAGAGTGATGTTTAGGTTAGGGTTAGGGTAAGGGTAAGGCAAGTAGTGTTTGTGGGAAAGTCTCCAGGAAATGAATGTAACTCTATGTAATGTTCTCTGAAGTGATGAAAACACGATTGTGTGTGTGTGTGTGTGTTAATCAGATGGAGGAGCTGATCGAGGGCGTTCGCTGGGCGTTCATCGACATCCTGGAGAAGGAGAACGACTGGATGGATCCACCAACGAAGAAGAGAGCCATAGACAAGGTCAGAACAACAGGCTGCTTCATCCCCGATTTTCTCATAACTCCTAACTTTTTTAACTCTGAAATTTATCATTTTACTTAAAAACGTTAAGTTGCATTAATATTTTTATCGGCCACTGGGGGGGCAGATCTGATATGTTTTAGGACCAACTTCCAACCAAAATATCTGTCTCTACCATTTTGGTGCATTGATTGTTTAGCAAATAATTTGATAGGAGCTGCCAAAAAAGTGAAAAGAGTGATGAGAGCTGTGAGTCAACCAAAACAGTAAAGAAAATCATTTAGCTGAAAGATGCTAAAATGGAGGAGAACTGTCGAGTAAAAATTTGCTGTGGGTCTATCCTTACAAGCGACACATAGACAGTCATGTGATCTATTTTTAATTATTTTTGAAAAGCGCTTTAAATAAACTTATAGGGATTATTATTATTATTGAAATAAAGATATTGTATGCTGCTGTTTTAAAGAAACTTCTTATATAAAAAATGTGGCTCTCAAGTTAAATCTGCATTGTTTGACCACTTGAGAAAGTTTTAAGTTTTCACCTACATCTGATTTAAAAACTCCAAATGAGCTCAAAGTAGTTCTACAGAGTACAGAGATATTCTCCGCTTTGATCAGTCATTTAATTAATTATTAACATAAATATGTAAATTATCGCAGCGCCAGGCCGGAATATTGACCGACTTGTAATGAGATGGATTCTGTTTCATCTCTTTTAATCACGGCTGCTCACACATTTTTTAAAACTGAATACCTTGTTTCACTTAGACAAAACAGTGCAGCGCCGACTTTCAATTTACCATCATTGTTAATGGAGGTCCAACGACTTTCATAATGTCTTCCACTCCTTTCATGAAGCACCTATTTCTCCTTGAACCAAATTGCATATCCACTTACTTTGCAGCTAGTACAGTCATAGACGGATTATGAGATAATGGGCCCCTGGGCACAAACTCTTAAAGGGCCCCCCACTCCTCCCTATCCAGTCAGGTACACAGACTTTTCCACACAGATACATACAATTAATGGCAAAAACATATTAAGGAAGTCAATTTTTCCCACAGGATTTTGGGATACTGTTGGAGGGACCCTGTACCTTGTTGGGGGGTCCGGGGGCATGCCCCCCCCCGAATTTCTTTTTACCTTTTTAAAGTAAAATGCATCAATCTGGTGCACTTTGAGAGGACATTTTAGAGGCTATATCAAATCCTGAGATGCCGAAGGAACATGAGTTTTCAGATTGTTCTTAAACAGGCAGCACTCTTTACTCTGCAACTGTAAAAACAGTACAGTAGATTGGTCTGCAGACCCATGTTCTATGATGGAGGGGCCCATTTCAACAGATAAAGTGGATAGCTACTTTTTATGAACAATTTAGAATTCACACATAAAGCTTATTTCTGTATGTGTGAGGGGGCCTTCAAGGCCCCTCATGGAGCCCCTTAGACAGAGCTACTAATGCTGTTGTTTTTAACTTGCTTTTGTATTTCTCCCCCACTAGTTGAGGGGCCCATGATGATTTCTATCTTGTTAAATGTTAATGAGTATCCTTATATTTAGGCTATTCCTTTTTGGACCCTGTTATTGACATGAGTGACTTAGCTCTTTGACTATGCGACATGAAAAGTTACTATCAGTATCTCTGGTTTAGGGCCCCCCTGAGCCCTTGGGCCCCTGGGCCTGTGCCCGGTGTGCCCGTGCAGTAATCCACCCCTGAGTACAGTGATGACAACTTTTAAACAAACTAGGTTCACCTAGAGTTTTTGTTACTAGCTCTCACCTGGATAACATAGTTTTGCATTTTATTCCTATTGGCTCTTTATTTTGTATGGAACAGCCATTTAAAATGACTCTTTCAATATTTGTGTCAAGGCTCTGTGGCTCTCAAATAATTACTCTTTATTTCTTGCAATGCAGTTTATTAAACAGTTGCACTCCCTGTCATTTACACACAGAAATAGTGTCTGAAACATCTGTATATGATTATGTAAAAAACCTGATTAAGCTTTTGTTGTCTCACTCTCTCAAGGCCCATGCAGTCTTGCCTAAGGTTGGCTATCCTGAGTTTATTCTGAACGACACCTACATCAATGACGACCTAAAGCAGGTTTGTATGGCACAGCTGTCAGCTATTTCTTTAGCATAGCACATAGGGTACAACATGGGATCACCAAGTTTTTTTTTCTAAATCTTTAAAACTAGAACAAATATAGCAAGCTGAACATAACTCCAAGAAGCAGCTGAATTGATTCTCCTGATTCTTTTATAAAAAGTGCAATAGGCAACTTAACTGTGTGTATTTGAATTCATCAAATAACATTTTAACTTGTAATTTTTTTCCATTCCATTCGACTTTTAGTGACTTGGTGAGGTGTACTAAAACCCCCCCTCGGGTTTTTTGACCTCTCAAGCACACACTTTTTCCATGTGAAATATACAGTATATTTGTTGTGTTTTATGGTGTATTGTTTGAATGAATATGTGCAAATCAATCAATAAAATCAAATAAAATCTGTGTATGTTTCAGCTAGAGTTCAGTGAGAGGGACTACTATGGGAATGTAATGCAGACGTTGAAGTTTATCGCCCAGTCAGATATCGTCTGGCTCCGAAAGAGTGTCCCACGTACAGAGTGAGTGGCTGGACTAATTGTCAACTTGCTGAGAGACATTTTGTTTTTTATTTGCCTTAATGTGTGTGTGTGTGTGCATGTGTTTGTGTTTTTCCGCAGGTGGTTTACAAACCCAACAACTGTGAACGCCTTCTACAGTTCGTCCACCAATCAAATCAGTAAGACGCAATTCATGAACGATTACCGACATTTCGCCAATATTTCTATCTAAATATTGAGAATGATCTCGACTTCTGAAGCATTGTTCACACAGAATGCCTCTACACTGCACTTTAAATATTTTAATTAAGTATATGTTATAATACATACTTTTTAGGGGATTAATATTGCCCTAAAAGTACGCATTTCAGTAAGATAATTAATTATGAAGATGCTTAAAAAAATAGAAGAAGGAGAGATAAAACAGATGTAATGCCATCTGTCATATAGCCAACAGTATAAGTGACTCCAATACATTATTAATTACAAATAATAAGTCTTTGAAGGGATTTGACCGGACCTTTTTACAGTAAATGACTCCTGACACAAACAAAAACATTATTTTGATCCTTCCGTTTAGGATTCCCGGCCGGAGAGCTTCAAAAGCCCTTCTTCTGGGGGAGAGAGTATCCGAGGTGAGAATAAACAAATGTGACGCGCCCTGCTAACAGACCTAAAGAAATGCTTCATCAGGCTTTGCTCAGGAGCCAATGTGCAGCTCTGAAATTCATTATTCTGACATGAACACTCTTTGAAAACCGAACCACGGCCGTATGAACTGCAGTGGTCAGGCTGGTGGTACAAACAGCATAATTTAATACCTCATGCTCAGCCGATCAAATAGAGTTTGGATTTGGGGATGGGTTTTCATAGAATTTGAGGACATGTAAACACCAAAGGCTTGGTCACACAGCCAGTATGTGGCACAATGAAATACAGTATATATGTATTTTCCTGAAATATGTGGTTTTTAGAAACGTTCTGATCTATATAGATAGGTTTACGTTTTAAAAACATTGTGAATGCACACGCAGCAAGCAATTATTAAACTACTCAATACTTGAAATAAAAATAAAAAGCAATTTTATTATATTGATAAAGGCCATATTTTGTGAAATGTATAGTTGTATTTTTTTTTTAAATATATATTTTCTTTTGAGTAGAATTTCAGCAGATTCGCAGCCAGACTTTTTTCTTTATTTTTTAACAAATCAAGGCAAAGCTAAAAGAAACTCCCCACCCCCCTATGTCCCTTGCAGGGCTCCATACAAAAAATCAGTAAAAACAAAACAAAAGATAAAAAATTACAATAAATACCCAAGAAGTATCCAAATTATTGCAGAAAGAGGAGACAGAAAGTGCATACAAAATGCAATGGTTGGTTATAAATTAAAATGATCCTTGTGTGTTTCCAGATCTTTAAGTTACGGTGCCATCGGCGTCATAGTTGGACACGAGTTAACACACGGCTTTGACAATAACGGTAAATACTGTATCTACCAAAATTAAAAGAAATTACCTCCGAAAACATCCACAATAACGTGAGTCATTTCTAATACGGGGAATTTTTGTAAACAGGTCGCAAGTACGACAAGAATGGCAACCTAGACCAGTGGTGGAGCAACTCGTCTGTATCAGCCTTCAATGAGAAGAACCAGTGTATGATCAACCAGTACAATGACTACCACTGGGAGGAAGCCACACTCAATGTAAGACTTTGAATTTACAAAACCTGTTACATCAAAATGTGTTTAAAATAACACCTTTAAAATATTGACTTAAAGGCATGCATATTCCAATAACGATCCAAGTCTCAAATAGTATTTCATTATGTCAGTTTGACACTTTTACAGGATGCTTCCAGTATATTTTTATGTTGATCTTATCTGCTTATTTAACGTGTTTACATAGTAAGGGGTGCATAGTTCAAAGCCAAAATTTGACGCCCTAATCCAGAATTAACCTTAATTATGTTTGTTAATGAAGTATAGACATGACAATCTAAATGTATTTCTGTAGGTGCGGGGCAAGAGGACGCTGGCAGAGAACATAGCGGACAACGCAGGATTACGAGAGGCTTTCAGGGTATGAGCTGCTTTTTAATTTTTTTATGTCTCTATTGCATCTTTCCATCAAAGAAGAAAAGCTATTCTTGATCTTGCATGAATAGATAAATATACATTTCTTGCTGCATAACTCTTGATCTGTCTTATGGAATATTACTGTGCCTATTATTAGTTTCCCTTATTTTTATTAGTTACCTGTATTTCAAAACTCAATATGTCTTTTGTGTGAAACAACTGCTACAAAGCTTTCTAGATGTCACTTGAAGAAGTCCAGTTGAGAGAAAACCCTTGTCTTTATATCGGTGTGTGCAGGCATACAGGCGCTGGGTGGATGGGAGCAGAGGTGGTGTGGAGGAGCCACTGCTGCCTGGAGTGGGACTCAACAACAACCAGCTATTCTTCCTCAGTTATGCACATGTAATGACACACACACACACACACACACACACACACACACACACACACACACACACACACACACACACACACACACACACACACACACACACACACTGCCAATTTGTTGGCAGTAACAGCCAACCAGTAAGAGCGTTATCCTTGTACTGCTGTGGTCATTTCTAAATTAACTGGAATCTTCCCCTGAGCAACTTCTTAACAAAGGTTAATGTTAAGATCTACGACTTCAAGAAATTAAAAGGTTTAAGCTCATGTATTTATATGTGACTGTGTTAGATTAATAATGGTTGTATGAAGATGGTGAAGCAAAGTAAACTTTGATTTAGTACCGTTCGGGACACAAAGGACGTTCCAGTCAGCCTGCCGTAAATCGTTTTGTAAGTTCCCGGAAAACCGGACACCTGCAAAGGCATTACTAATGATCATATACTGTATAAATAGCATTGTTTTTGCTGATGGTCTCATTTGCTCTTACAGGTCATTTATAATCAACAGAGGAAAAATTAGACTGTTTGATAAACAATTTAATTAAAAGTTCCTCGTAGGAGGTTTAATAATGAGTTATTTTGTGATATATTTTCTTTTGTACTCTTTATAGCTTGCATATACATTTTAATGATAATAAGGCAGCAGGGACATAGAAACATAATCAAACATTTAAATCATCCATCTTAATGTGCTTGTACTCTGCAGGTGAGATGCAACTCATACAGACCAGAAGCAGCCAGGGACCAGATCCAGAGTGGAGCTCACAGTCCACCTAAATACAGGTTAGCACACACACACAGACACACACACACACTTGCAAGGACATTACATAGACTTATATTAATTTCCTGGAGACTTGCCCTAACCCTCTAACCCCTAACTCTAACCGTAACCTAAACCTAAGTCTACCCTCACCTAAAAGCAAGTCTTCACCCTTAAATGTCATTGTCAAGTTAAGGGGACTTCCATTTTGTCCCCAAAAGGAAGGTACGTCCCCATAATATGACTGTGTAAACAGAAAAAAGTCCCCACAACATTAGTAATACCAGCACACACACGCACACACACACACACACACACATTTCCAAACCTGACTTTGACCACCACTGTTACTACCCTGCAGAGTTATCGGAGCGATGAGTAACTACGAAGAGTTTTGGAAAACTTTCAGCTGTCCCGAGTCGTCGGCTATGAACCGGGGCGCGCAGTCCTGCCGGGTGTGGTGACCCATAGCTGGCAGCAGGACGTCTGTTGAAATAATGCTGGACTTAACCAACACAGTTTACAAGGATGTGGGAACAATGCAAAAAGCATAAGGCGGAGCTGTTCACGCTTAAAATATGTTAAACAGTGGAGTGGGACATTGTATAGACTGTCACTGAAGCCAGTTTTAAAGGGGACGTTTTATATTGTCACTGCCACAAACGTGCAACTGTTTTCCTCTGGTACATTCATTGCAATTGTTCTAGGTTCCTAATAAATCATGACTGCAGTTATTTGTTAAGGATCATGATTTATAGATTACAGAAATATTGGAATATGGACAACAGTTGTAAATGTTCTGTAAATGTGACTTGACAAAGCTAGAACCTTTTTAAATAGGACTTAAAAAATATATCTTAAACTAAAACGGGGAATAATTTTTCTATCTATGTTTCAAACGCAGAAATGTATAAGGTCAATATCTGCATATAGTCGTAAGCAGTCGTCACCAATTGTTATTGACCAAATCTCAAACACCGGAAACCAAATTATCATTATTTTTGCATAAATATGATGCAACATATAAGACAATAAATTACATTAAAATAATTGTAATAACTCAGTAAATCATATCAACCCACTGGCACATTTTTTAAGACTCAATTTGATGTTGAACTGTTTCAACTGCGGTATATCTTTTTATTACGTGTGTGTGTGTGTGTGTGTGTGTGTGTGTGTGTGTGTGTGTGTGTGTGTGTGTGTGTGTGTGTGTGTGTGTGTGTGTGTGTGTGTGTGTGTGTGTGTGTGTGTCTATGTGTGTGGGCTCTCCTTTGATAACGTCTCAGTTTCCATCCCACTCTCAACTCTTAACTCCCACATTTATTCTCAGTCTTGTGTCAAGACATTTATATCCATTGTGCTGCAGTTCAGCCCGAGGCAAATGAACTGGCAGGATTGCAAGCACTCAAAACTACAAGACACTTTCTCTCCATTCGTCTTTCTGTCGGCTGTTACCGCACAACACCTTTCAATTCAAGCCATTGCCAAACAAGTTGACACAAAGTTGATTAAGCTCCACAAAACTCTCTCTGGCGCAGGAGCTCAGAAAAAATCCCAAGAAGCGCCCAAGAAATTTTTCAGTTGTTAATTCCAGTAGCGTAACTTTGATGTTCATATTGGTGGGGACACATTTTGGCGAAACGTCACACAATTTGGCGAAACGCCCTCGCCCCAGAATCCAACCGCTCACTAGTTTATTAACCAAACCAGTGTTATCATGTATCTATGTACAGTTTAGTCAAGAGTTGAGCGGCTATCCATCGTTTTGCACTAAAAAACATATTATATTCATACATCCTTGGCTGCTTATGTTTCACAGTAGGGCTGAGTGGAGTGAGTAGAGTCTAGCTGCAGCCCCGTAGAACAATACTGAGTCGGGGCGGGAGTACTGTGTCGGGGCTAGTAGCCTATCGGTCTTTTTTATTGTTTGACGTGACCTCCTCAAGATGGCCGCCGCGGTGTTCCGTTAGCCGAGTGGAGCTAGCGCCGTGGCTAACCTCTAACCTCTCCCTGTCCCCTTGCCCTAAAGGCCAGGACACACCAGTCCGACTACCCGAAAATGGTGACTGCCGATTCAGGGAGCTCCAGTCTTCCCGTCGTGGCCGAAAAAGTGCAAAGAACACACCAAACCGACTGTTGCCTTTCCATACGCTCTGCGCTTGCGCGGGACGTAATGTCTCCATAACAGCAGGCGGCGCTAATCTGTATTGTGGCCCGAAAAAATACAGAAGCCGGAAATGATGGGACGGCTCTCTACACCATAAACATAGATAGAAATATGTATTTATATTTATGGACCATAAAGAGCACCATTTTTAGCAAAGAGTGTCGAGCATGGTGTCGAGCAGTCAACAAGGGTTGATGCATGTGAGTACTCGCTGAACGAAACAAACAAACAAACACATTAAAACGATGCAACTTCCGGGCTTCACTGATTCGCTAGCCCTCCACAAATCAAATTGCTCAAAGTGAAAGACTGTCCGCCGCCGATTAAGAAGCCCGACGACATCAACTACGACCGATTTCACGGCACACACCAAACAGATTCGTGTCTCCGTCCCCTCGAAACTCTACGACGGCGATTATCGGGCCGGTGTGTCCTGGCCTTAACCCTAACCACCCAGCTGTGATGCCTGAACATAATCTAATGTTCTATAATATATATTATAACCTCTCCCTATCCCCTTGCCCTAACCCTAACCACCCAGCTGTGAAGCCTTAACTTAATCGCCAAAACAATATAATTTGTCTAAATAACGTTCGAAATGTATTTGTATTTTCTTCCGCCCCGACTCAGTACTCCCGCCCCGACTCAGTATTGTTCTCCGGGGCTGCAGCTGGATACTATTGCGGGGAGTTGGAGCGCAGCTGAAGCGCGAGCGTGCCCGAGCCTCGGCGAGCCGGTGAGAGAGAAACAACACAAGCCGGTGATGGCTGCAGAGAATGGTGATTCGCGCGAGTAAAAAAGACAAGATGCTCGCGGTCTACGGGGGCTTAATTGTTTCCAAGGCGACCTATCTTAATACAGCACATAGCAGAGCAGAATCAATAGGCATATATGGTGCGCAATTTGCACAGCGCAAACGTACATCTGCTTTGTTTTTTTCTTTTGCCATTTCCTCTTTAGTTTTGACCACTCTTCTTCTATGGCGTTTGATGTGACGTGACACATTACCGCCACCTATTGCCCTGGCATGATAATGTCAGTGTTTTGCTCTTATTTTCTCTTTTATTTTAATGTAGCCTGTCGGCATCGGATAACCTGCAGGACAAATAAAAAGCAAAGACTTTGCTTTGCATGGCCGGTGGTCCAGACAGACATGTCCTGTCAGATCTTATTTTCCAACGACGCTTGATTAGACTAGGCCTACATACAGTATGTCATTGTCAGTGTTACAATGAGATCTTTCCTTTTCTTCCCCGACATTCTTCCTTCAGCCGCATTCACAGCGCAGCCGCTGAGCTGATTGATTCCGTCCCGAAATGACAGCAGAAGCTGTTTTACCGCTCTCAAATTAAGCAACCAATCACCGCTAACCGAAACACAACCCACGACAACCAACAGGAGGCAAAGCCAATCACTAAATACATAAGGCGGGACTATAAAGAGGCATCGCATTAACCCTTTCTCGTCGTTGTCATCTCGTTCTTATATTGGTGTGGACAATTTCAGCACATTTGAATATTGGTATGGACACGTCCACACCGTCCATACGCAATTTTACGCCCATGGTTAATTCTACTGCCGAGTAAAAACCTGGAGCAGAAGGTATACAAATCCATATGCGAAGTCTTACCTCACTTTGATGCGCCGACAGTGCTGTTGTAATTACTCAGAATTCCACATGGGGGCAACATGAGTTACACACTATAGCTTTAATAATGGCTTTGCAAATAGATTATGCAAGACAATCCGTACAAGCACTCCACACACCTATAATTGGTATTTATACCAAACATATCAGCTCTTTTTTGATTAAGAAATCAGTATTTGATAAAATTTAAAGGAAGGTTATATTATATCCATAAAATAAATAAATATCAAATTTAGCATTATTTTCACAAAATGGATTATTATTGGGCCTTCTTGTTATGTTTCGTGTGTTCCTGACGAGATAGCATTGGGGGTGCAACAAAGGGTTGCTTTTATTATCGATTGACCTGTTGGTTACTATTGATCTTTTAGATTTCTTTATTTTTTTTTAAATACTGAATAATTCATATTATTTTCAAGAACCCAAAGTCATGTTTTATAATGTCCCATTTAGTCCAATTGACTATTTCTAAAAAAGATCAGCAAAATTCTGAATTATCGATTAATTGACTTATAATATCTTCCCTTCAAAATAGCACCAGTTTAATTTTGAAATGCTGAATAATTTGTCTTTTACATTGTATTAGCAACAAGTGTTTTTCTTCATATGTGATATTTTTGTAACATGATATTATCATTTATTGCCATTGTTAAATGCTGTGTGCTGTATGCTGTTTTTGTGGTTCGCTGTGTTACTGTCTGTCAGGTTCAAAATAAAAAAGAATTGAAAACATTACAGCGTTCTTTCACCTTTTAACTTTGCTGTGATTGATGGGCGTAGCAGATGGCAGTGAGTGGATGGAGAGTGCTGATGGATGGAGGACAGATACATTAAGAGATTGGGATTGCATCTGAAAAGGCATGTCTATGTATTGATTCTCCTCTGGACCTGCTATTACACGCACCTGATCTCATTCATTTCTGTCAGCCGTTCCTATGGTAACTTCTTACTTGTGTGTGTGTGTGTGTGTGTGTGTGTGTGTGTGTGTGTGTGTGTGTGTGTGTGTGTGTGTGTGTGTGTGTGTGTGTGTGTGTGTGTGTGTGTGTGTGTGTGTGTGTGTGTGTGTGTGTGTGTGTGTCTGTGTGTGTGTCTGTGTGTGCGTGTGCGTGTTTGCCTCTCAGTGCCAGGCAGGGGGTAATATTAATTACTTGTAACAGTTGCAACGCCGGCAGCAGTCTCATCAATACACCACCAATTTAAATAACACACAGTCGTGTGTGTGTGTGTGTGTGTGTGTGTGTGTGTGTGTGTGTGTGTGTGTGTGTGTGTGTGTATGTTGGAGGACGCTGTAGTGATTAAGAGACAAAGAGAGAGAGGATAAAGAGCAGAGATCCCTTGTTCGTAGATGTGTAAGCAACATTATGGATCAGGCCCCGGGCATTCGTGCTTACACTCTGACATTCGTTATCCATACCAGATTCGACCGCTGATATACAGAGGAAATACACAAAACAATAACTTATTCTTTCCAACACTCAAAAGTTGCTGTTTGTTGACTCTTTTTTTGCCATGTACTTTGTTTATATTTAAACTATTATGTAGACATTTGATACACTAAATATCATATCTGACATAAATATGTATTTTAGTCAGTCAAGCTATATTTTAGTTATGTTTAAAGTCCAAAAGTAAATTTAGATACCATATCGAAAAAAGTGAATTTGTCTCATTGAAAATTCCAGAATCTATATATTTTACTAACGCGGCATCATTACAAAACAAAATATATTTTTTCACATACTTCAAATATTTCCACAACAGCGGAAAATGTGACTTGAGTAGATTCATTTTTTATATAGGCCTATTAGTATATGCATACAGCTGAAAGGCATGTGCTAGTCTGAGACTAACATGCAAATCAGCCCCTGCAGCTTCCTCTAAAGCAGTAAATAATGACCCACTGTCTGACTGTGTGCCTGCCATTACCTAGATTAATTGTGATCAATCTACTTTACTGACCAATGTAAAAAAAAATAAAAAGAAGACAGCTAAGGTGGTTAAAGCACTGATTTGTCACTTGGATCAATTCCCTTTAAAAAAAACAAAGCACCGCTGTGTGCAGACATTAGAAAATCAGGTCATAGAAGGGCAGGTAGGTCCCAAGAAACACAATATAAAAAGGCCTGCGGCCGGGTCAATTATTTCAAAAGATTTAGATTTTTATATTGTTTTTCTTTTGGCCACTTGGCAGCAGCAGAAAAAATGTTGTCCCAAAGGTATTTTATAGCGTGTGCCGGTGTTCTGACATTTTCTGCTCCCTTGTCAGATTGTGCTACCTATCAGAAAGTGCTACCCTACGTCATTGGTAGTGTATAGACAATTACCTCTATCAAACGATGCACCCACTACAGAATCACGTTATTTTACACCACTACTAACCCTATGTAGGCCTACACTGTAGGAATATGGGGAGCATATTTTGATGCTGTTTAATAGCCTATATCAAATCATGCTACCCTATCAGAAAATGCTACCTTACATCATTGGTAGCGTATTTGATCTGTAGACCCATTAACTCTATCAAAGGATGCTCCCAGTACAGAATCACAATATTGTACACCACTACTCATCCAATGGACACTGTAGGAATATTGGGAGCATATTTTGATGCTGCTTTATAAAGTGTTTATTGAAGATTTCAGGGGTACAGTAGGCTTTGTGAGACCAATTGTCTCTATCAAATAATGCTCCCACTACAGAATCACGTTACTTAAGCCCCTATCTCACTGGGCTGCGACAGTGTGCGACAAGTTGGAGACACAAAATTGCAAGAAAATAAGCGAATTAGCGACAATTTTATCTTGCAGTCTCACTGAGTTGGTTCCTCACGACACGTTTGCGAATGTCCTGGCCAACACTTGCCGGGAGGTCGCATTTATGTCTCGCGAAAGTCTGGCGAGCGTCGCACGAACAGAACGTCAGTCTCATTTTTGTCTCAAATCAGTCACAATTTAGTTTCAAACCCTCGCAAAGTTGTCTCACATTTCTCGCACTTTCTGACTAGCGGAAACTAAATTGAGAAGGGTTTGCAACGCGTTTGAGACACATGCGACCACTCTGAGACTATTTTGAGACTAGATTTGTTGCACACTTTTTTTGAACATGTTCAAAATTCAAGCGACAGGACTGCGCGGCTCTGCGACTCATGCGAGGAAATTGAGACCTCAGTGAACGTTTGGAGACAGTCTCCAACTTGTCGCAAACAGTCACAGCCCAGTGAGATAGGGGCTTTACACCACTACTCACCCCGTGTAGCCTACACTGCATATTATGATGCTCCTTTATAACGTTATTGAAGATTTAGTAGGGTAAAAAAAAAACTCAGAGTCCGGTAAAGTTAACACATAGAAAAGCCTATCATTTTATTTCTATATTCAGCAGCAAAGCCAGTGTCTACATGCACATTTGTACATGCTCACAGGTCAAAAGGCACAATTTAAACATATGTGTAGCATAATTGCACAGTTAAAAACACGTTTTAAAGAAAATACTCGCCATCAGCCAAAAAGGTAGCAGAATGTGACGGCTGCTCACGCAGGATTATTATTTTCGGAATGCGCATGCGCAGAACCACTAGGGAGCAAAATCTGATAGGTAGCAGAAAATGACAAGTCACCGGCTGTGTGTGCATTTGTTATGGAATCGAGTGAAAGAGAGACAGCAGGATGCATCATGATGAGGTTATGTCTTTATGTTTGATTATGTAAGATTAATGGTAAAACGGATTTAACTTGATTTATTTAGTATTGTTCCATTGACAAAAATATACGTTTAAATCTGCTTATTTTATCAATAAACTGTTTTTCAATTGAATATACAGTACACTATATAAAACAATTATAATGTTGCTACTCATTCCCAGGCTTATACAGTATACAGTATGTATACCCCATTATATTGTATAAATCCTGCAGTTTTTTTTTAGCAAATGCATGTGAGTGGATGTCAGTTTGCAATATGAGCTCTGAAGGCAACAGCTATTCTTTTGTTGCTGTCAGACACACAAACATGATCTGATGCCCAAACAAACAAACACAAACAAACAAACACCTTGTCTTTTTGTGTGTATGTGACGGCTAAAGGTAAATGATCCCTACCGGCAAAACTTCGGTGAACAGAAAGACATGAAATCCCAGTAATTTTAAGACTTTGCCGTCAGTCAAACTCACCCAACACACACACACACACACACACACACACACACACACACACACACACACACACACACACACACACACACACACACACTAACAATTAGCTGTCCAGTCATGTAGTACTGTTACCGTCCAACAGAGGGCAGGGTAAACATGCCTCTAGGGCTGATGGGAGGTGGTGTACAGATTACAGATGAGCTCTGTAATCAAACAGATTAAGTGAAGCCTTGTAAGAGCTGTAAAATGGCTCTTCTCAGATTTCACTCTGACCTTTTTCACAAATCGGGTTCTTCTCTCCACTTCACTGCTGAAGTCGTGGGGCCTCTGCAAGTTTTCTTAAAGGTGCAGTGCGTAGAATGTATTGGCATTTTTCTAGAACAGGTATAAACATAGTACAAATATAGTATAATATAGTATAATCGCTTGAAAATATAAGTGTTTTATTTTATTTCCTTAAAATGAGCCTTTTATATCTCCATAGATAGGAGCAGGGTACTCAGCCATGTTGCACCACCATGTTTCGACAGTAGCACAGTAGCCTACGGCCTTACATGTTTTAACATATAGTGGGTGTCCAGGGGAAATGTACCTCTTGAAAGACAGAGAAGAAGTACTGTAGAATAAATAACTAATTACATCTTCACCTCATCACTTGATGTTGTGGAAAGACTTGAGGCAGTGGTGGATGATGTCATCTTTGGTAACAAGCTTCTTGTCCTTGAAGGCCTCTGTAGTTTCAGTAATTATTCGAAGGGGAGGGGTTAGCAAGGGAGGGTTGCAATTTAGAACTTTCACCACTTGATGCCAGGCCCCCAGGACTGTGCCTTCTCCGAGCAGCCAGCATGGACATGTGGCCAAGCCATTGGTATTGCATGGTTGTGGGAGGAGCTTATTTTCATGCGGCCCGTAGGCAGATTTCCCTGTCCACTCAGTACAAGCGGTGAACAAGATTGTGTCTCTGCAAACATTTTCTGGATATCAATCATAGGCTCATACTTATCTTTAGACCATATACTATTAAAATGGAAGTTTTCTCATTTCAAAACGCCACCTCAAGTGTTTTATTAGCCCAACGGCTTTTAACGGCTTTTAGTTTGTTTTCGCCAGGCTAGATGCTACAGAACGAGAATGATTCTACATCCGCTACAAGTCCGCTACGCTTGCCGCCCTCTTTCTTGATAGGTCCATAATGACGCTACGTCCATGCTACGTCATGCTTCCGGGCCGCATGCCTTTCCAGATAAATGCTTCTTTGCTGCTTCTCTGCGCCAATGAGCAGCTTTCATAGGAATGAATGGGCGCCGTGTTTCAATCCAGTGTCCATTTCTTTATATGTCCATGCTTGACATGTCTTTGATGTCTTTGTTTGACATCATGTGTGACATCATTATATCTCCCAGAGTTCCATTCTGTTTTTTTCTTTTTTTCGAATATGGTTCATTCCTTTGATCTCATAGAATGATAAAAGTCACAATCTGAGATAAACATTTGAAGAAAATGGCCGCCACACCATCAACATTTCTTTTTGAATTTTCTTCATTCTTTATTTTCATTTCGAACATAACTGTTATACTTTGGTATGTTTTAGGTAGCTCAAATGACATCTTAGTATCTGTGTTTTTATATCACTCAGGCCTTTGTCCTGTGTTCTCATGTGTCTGGCTGACTGCTTAAATACAATATCAGAAGCTCAGATATTCTCAAGGTCTCTTTCCTTTTCTCTACTGCAAACTAGGTACATGCTTTCACAACAGCCACCCCACACATATTTTCATACCATATGATTAAAGGCGAAGTAAGCGGTTTATTTATGTTAATGTAAGTGTTAAATCGCTCTTTATTCATACAGTGATCACTTACATAATATGCGCGTTTCGTAAAGCCGATCGCTCAGTCAGCTGCTCTGCATGTAATCGGCAAATAAACTTATTGGAGGATCCCGAATTTTTTATCCAATCACAAGAGAGAACGCTACAAACCGACACCCGTCTCACTCATGCCGGTGCACGCCAGAGCAACAGATGGGTGAATGTGTATGCGCCTACAATGGCGGAGCAGGTAAAAATCCTTCCCAATGTCTGTTTTGATGGTTTTTATCATGTTTTATCACACTTATGGATCTGAGATGATGCTAGATAACTCGCTGCTTGAAGACTGCAGTGCAGTAATGTGGTGACGTAGGGACGAGCGAGGGGACCGCTAACTGCAGCAACTGACAGGAAGTTAGCTAAAAGAACCATTCCGCTTACAGCACCTTTAAGTTACAAGTGAGAAAATAGTTGGCTTTCTCACAGCGATAGATTAAAGAAAAGGCTTTTCATCTGCATCCGTCCCTATCCATCACATTTCTGGTTTGTGACCGTAATCCAATCTTTGAGCCTCTGAGAGGGCGTAGAGACGACACTACTGTATTTCTCATCTGGTGCACTTCCCCGTGACCCTCCTTTCTCTCTCTCTCTCTCTCTCTCTCTCTCTCTCTCTCTCTCTCTCTCTCTCTCTCTTCCATCACTTACAGCTTCCTTCCTGGCCTCACGAGCCTAATGTCGCAAATGACATTTTAGAAATTACGTGAACGTTGCCGCCGACGACCAAGAGGATGCAGAGCGACAGAAATAGCATACGGAGGAAAATAAAGATGGATGAAGGAATGGATGGGAGGAGATGGAAAGGCAGAGGTTCTTGGAGACTGTGGGTTTGAGGACAAGCTTTCGAACATTGCATGACGTATTCGGCACTTTCTGAGCACACAAGACCATCTTTGATAGACACTCGGTGAGGAGGACAGCTTAGAGTGTTGTTTTGGATATAACTAGCACAAATTAAGTTGCAAGAAGGGGGAGGAAGGGTGTTTTTAATGTATTTATTTAGTCTCATAGCTAGAAACCACCTTGGTAACGTATATAAATGTGTGAGTGAAGTGTGAGTGCTTTGAAACCTTGAAACCCTTGGTTTTGTTGTTCTGTGTGCTGCTCTAATCAATATTTTTTACACTTCAAAAAATGGATGAAATGAGTATGTGATGAAGGTCACTCACTCATATCAAATCCATTGAGTATTACAACCCAATTCTGCAGTTCCCCTCACAAAGCATTTTAGCAACGTTCACCTTTAGTGTCATCTTTCACCTTTAGTGTCTATCTCTTTTCTAGTAACACATTCATCATGGGCGTATTGTTCCCTCCTTTGTAAAGCAGTTGTGGGTTTTTACTTTGCTCTGCTTGGCGACCTTGTAAACTCAAGTTACTATGAGTATTACCTGCATCTTTCCCATTATTTGCACTGTGTACCACTTGGATTGAAGGCCCAAATGGTCTATGATGTAGTGTGGAGTAGGCAATTTATGATCCATTTAACATGAAAACAAATGTTTGGTTAACTTGATTGTGCCTTCAAATATAGCACATGCTATCAGTAAATATCGTTTCAAAGTTGATTCTATTTATTTGCCAGTAAAGCAAGTCTGACTTCCAGGATTTCTTGGCGGCAAATATAAATATATATAGAAAATACAAAGCAAGTCGGAATGTTCTGCTTGTTGACAGGACAACTCTGCAGTTCCCCTCACAAAGCCTTTTAGCATCTTTCAACTCAGTGTTTGTTGTTTTTTCTGCAGCTGTCTCCAGTGGAAAAGAGCTTCAAAATCCCACTGTTAGTGCCATCGAAGTTGACAGAAAAATGTACCAACTAAACAGGGAACATAGTGTTGCATGCAGAAAAACTGAAGACACAAATATTTTCCCCAGGAGTTGGTAGGGACCAAAAACAGAGCTAAAAGGAGTGAGAATATTGGACCCTTTATGCATCATGTTGACAGAAATATGACTCATAATTAATGCTATTGTAGCTGTGTGTTTGCTAACGTTCGCCATATCAACTCAACCGTTTACGGTGCCCCCTAGTGACCAAAATAATGCATACAGGTGTAACTACACCCAACAAAAATATAAACGCAACACTTTTGTTTTTGCTCCCATTTTTCATGAGATGGACTTAAAGATCTAAAATTCATTCCAGATACACAATTGTACCATTTCTCTCAAACTTTGTTCACAAATCTGTTTAAATGTGTGATAGTGAGCACTTCTGCTTTGCTGAGATAATCCATCCCACCTCACAGGTGTGCCACATCAAGATGCTGATCTGACATCATGATTAGTGCACAGGTGTGCCTTAGACTGTCCACAATAAAAGGCCACTCTGAAATGTGCATTTTTTTTGCTTTATTGGGGGTCTGGGGACTCAGAACCAGTCAGTATCTGGTGTGACCACCATTTGCCTCATGCAGTGCAACACATCTTCTTCGCATAGAGTTTATCAGATTGTCAATTGTGGCCTGTGGAATGTTGGTGCACTCCTCTTCAATGGCTGTGCGAAGTTGCTGGAGACGGCTTATGGTGGAGAAATGAACATTCAATGCACGAGCAACAGATCTGGTTGACATTCCTGCTGTCAGCATGCCAATTGCACGCTCCCTCAATGCTTGTGGCATCTGTGGCATTTTGCTGTGAGACAAAACTGCACATTTCAGGGTGGCCTTTTATTGTGGACAGTCTAAGGCACACCTGTGCACTAATCATGATGTCAGATCAGCATCTTGATGTGGCACACCTGTGAGGTGAGATGGATTATCTCAGCAAAGCAGAAGTGCTCACTATCACACATTTAGACAGATTTGTGAACAATGTTTGAGAGAAATAGTACAAGTGTGTATCTGGAATGAATTTTAGATCTTTAAGTCCATCTCATGAAAAATGGGAGCAAAAACAAAAGTGTTGCGTTTATATTTTTGTTGAGTGTATTACGGATGCAGAGAGGGGCAATGCTCACGTATCTTTCATGTTCCTTATCCCTCGATAATGGTAACTTATATTATAACTAAGAAGTGGAAACAAGCTTTGTTATCCCCTGATCACGAGATAGCCTAATGCAATACAAATATATATTTAGGCCTATATAAAGCATCAACAATCAAGGTAATATAATAACTGGGACCATTGATAGAGTATAATGTTAAAAAAGCACACATATCAACTGTATTTGGATCCCTCTAAAGGACAGTATTCAGGTTAAATGCATCTGTCTGAAAGGTGGAAATGTGCTACTTAGATGGTTTATAGCATTTATTCAAATATGTGCTTAGCGAAGACAGGAGCTTTAATGAGAGCACAGTTGATTACAGTAATTAGCATTTTCCTGACTCACTCCAGACATCACATTATGACTCTTCTGGGCTGAAGGGCGAGGTGTTCTGCATTTCAACCGACTCTAGCCGCTGTACCACCTCCGCTCATTTAGATTAGAGGAGCTGCCAATCAGGGCCTGTTTAAGTGGTTTCAAGAGAGTTTACCCTTTTTAATTTTTTATAGCTTGGTATTCTTACTTAAGGTAGGTGTAGTCGGTGATTCTGGAGAATTCTTGTTGTCAAAATCACTTTTTGTCAAAATGTGTGATTATCGCCTTGGGATCCGCTACCTGTCCATATTGTGTGCACGCTTAAAACAAATCTGGTGTTGATAGACAGCCTAGGCTCTGTAAACTGGTATGTAAACAAAGTGTAGGCTAGTTAATCAAATTGTCGCTAGCAGAATTACCGTGTAAGAACGCTTCATATTAACACCGGATTCCATTGCAGGGCACACTTTTTTTTTTGACAAAGTGATTTTGACAAAAGCGTTCTCCAAAATCAATGACTCCACCTTTAAGGTGCTATTCAACTGTACACTTTATAAACTTTATATAGTGTTATATGTCTAAACGCATCTGGACCAGAATAAATAATACAAAAGCATGGGGAGGTAGAAAAATGAAAGGGCAGACTCTTTATTAATGGATGGCCTCCACCAAAACAGATGGACTGGGGGAAGGGAGGGGTTGAAGAGGACATGTAGGGCACGGACAGGTTTGTGAGCTAAAGGACACTGGGCCTTATTCATGAATATACAACCGACACTACATGCAGTATAACTCTGCGTCCATGTACAGTAGCTCTCTTAAATAATGGAGGGAAGATTCCACGATGGAATAACATGTTGAGCTTGTTGAACATTAAGTCAAGGAAAGAGCTTACTTCCATTTTGCTACCTACACTGTTTTCGTGTGTGTGTGTGTGTGTGTGTGTGTGTGTGTAAGTGTGAGAGAGTGAGTGTGAGAAAGTGTGTAAAACTGTATTTCTTGGCCTTAGTTTCTAACCCCTGGAGGATTTCCCTCCCATTTCTTTTTCTCACCCTCCTTCGACTGTGTCAGAAAATAGCCTGGCACGCTTTCAAAGCACATCCATTCATCCTCGCCACTTTCCTCTATTCCTCTATCCATCCCACACACACACAAACACACACATACTTATTCTGATTTCTATAAATCCTTTAGCGACACTAATTAGTACTTTTGTTATCAGAAAACTGCCCGGAGCACCCAGTATATCTCTGCTGCTTTTCATTTTCTGTTCTGCTCTCCAGCTTGCTCCCCCAGGGGACACACACTTACTCATTCAGTCCTACGCCCGCCGCTCCCTCACTGGACTGGTAATGGGGATTAAAGGGCTAATTGAGGCTTAATTGAATAAAAGATTAGAACACGCATAAGCACATGAACACAGATGTTTTTGTTTATGTGTTTTAGTGTCCATCAAACTTCTTTAAGTAAACATTCAGTCATGGGAATATTGTTAAGCCCACAGTTTCACATCTTTTTAAAGCAGATATGGGTTTCTTCTCAACACCTCAGCATCTTTCCCATTCTTTGCAATGTTTACTAGTTGGTTTGAAGGTCTATGTGGACTGTGTAGAGAGGAGTGATATATTTAGCCGATGTTCTTGTCAATTTAACATCTCACTTTTCTTATACTCATGATTCTGGCTTAAAATATCATGACAATTTATTTTTAAATAGATCCTGTGCCTTTATTTGCAGGTAATAAGAACGTATGATGTCCAGGATTTCCATCTCGGCTGCTAAAAATAACATTCCATTTTAAGTTTTTATAACTAGGAAATCAAACATTTTCCCCAGAGATGGAAAAGACAAACAAAGGCAATTATAGACGTTCTACGGTTTGACAGTAAAAAGATATTATCTGAACTATATAAATAGAAGTGTATTGGCTATTTGGCACAATGACTCGAAAGCTATACAGATATAAACATGGATACATAGAGTGTGATCTATGTCTTGTCTGCACTGATTATTATCTCCAGTTCCAGCTCTCTCTGTCACTACTACTTTTAATGCCACTGTGTAAAACACCTCATAAGCAGATTGGGAGTCAGCAGGTGTGTGTGTGTGTGTGTGTGTGTGTGTGTGTGTGTGTGTGTGTGTGTGTGTGTGTGTGTGTGTGTGTGTGTGTGTGTGAGAGTGTGTGTGTGATATAGAGGTGTTAGTGCACTACTGTGTACTACAGTGTGTGTTTTGGGGGGATGGGTCACTATTGCCATGGGAACCTCGGCTCTTAAGAAAGAAAAAAAAAGGATAATTAATTTGGATTGGTTTCTATGGCAACATGCTACAAACAGCCCACTTCCCCTTTAGTTAGAGATGTGTCCTGCATCTCCAACCAGGCTGAGGACACTTAATATTAATGTTATGTATGGACATGATCATATGCAGCGTTCTAAACATTTTCAAAGATGCACTGCGGAATGAAAAAAATATGTTTTCATGATGTAGGCCTACCTACGAACAGCTTTTCAATTTTTACAATGCAATAGGCTATTAAGAAAATTAACGTTCTATTTTTCATGCATTTTCAGCATTTTATTTCAAGCACTGTTCATTTTTTTAGATTTTTGTCTATTTTTCTTCAATTACATGTCTTCTTTCTTTCATACTAGTATAGGCCTACATAACATCTCCGTACATTTTACGAAACCTTGTTTGTTTCCTTTACAACCATCTTTAACGGCTTTTATCACAATATTATTTTTTTTACAATAGGCTAATATAACCAATAATCTCAAATTTTAAAGCGTTTACATAAAATGCACTTTTCATAATCATTCTTAGCAGAAGATTATTATGAAGATGTGTTCATATGCTGTTAATTGTTTGATACATTTTGATTATATAAAAAAAGGCTGTATCAAAAATCTGTTCTGTAAAAATGTAGGACACTAATAGCCGATGTTTTTAAAAATGAAAAAAAAAAGAGAGAACATTCAAACTCTGGCTTCATCCAATTAGGCTATCTTGATATTTGTTTTGATTTTAAGATATGCACATTTGAGCATGTTGGTTGGAGATGACCAAAATAGCCTAGCATCTTTATGATTTTTTTTTTTTTTTTATTGTATCAACAATCGATAGGCTACACACAAATCTAACACAGTGAAGAAGAAATAACCTACAGGTGCATTCACAGAATACTGTAGATGCTGAGATTTCCTATTAAAAAAGAGCGTTTGCATTCAGCTTGGCTGCACTTCAAAATCCATACAATTCCTAGAAATCTCTCTCTCTCTCTCTATCACCCTCTCCCTATCACTCACTCTTTGAGGACCGTGTTTGTTTCTCTGCATTGTACCGGCGAGGACCGGCGAGGGGCGGGGCAGCAAAGGGGCTGAGAGCGGGTCGTGAGGGCGGTGCAGAGAGAGAGAGAGAAAGAGAGGAGGGAGGGGAGAACTGTGCCCGGTTTGAACGCCGGTAATTAGTGACGTGCCTTTTCCCAACGAGGAGAGCAGTCGCTGCTGGGAGGAGAGCATGCAGCCCGGTGGCGGATGAACAGCTGGGGCTCCGTCAAAAATCACCGGGGCGATGAGGGGAGGAGAGGCCGGATGACAGAGAGCCTTCTGCCGCAGAGGAAAACCAGATTAGGCTGATTTGACTAGCGGCGCTCTACCCGGCGTTCCAACCGGTGCGGTGCGTGCATACCTCCTCTCAACTATCCTGCGACTCGCGGCGACCCACCCACTAACACACCTCGACCACCCATCAGGATTGTGTGTTGCTACAGGATGAAGGGTGGAGCTGGACTCACGGAAAACATCTCGATCTGAATGCTATGATCTCCACGGTCGCCGGGTCGGTCGCCCTGCTCCCATGTTTAGGTATGTAGCCTATTACAGCCTGGCTATACAGCGTGTGTGAGTCTCTTCTCTGCAACCTGTCCGAGTGCACAGACAAATAACTACTGAAATCATTAGTCAGCTTCGGGAGGAGGGAGCTTAACAAGTGTAATTATGAGGCCACTTATTTGGCGCTGCGATGTTTTTTTCTTCTGTCTGTTGCGCACAGATTAAGGCACTCAACGCAGCAGGAGGATAGTGGCTATAAAATGTAAAGTAGGCTATCAATATGCCTTTCTAATTCTAACCGCAGAGCAGAGAGACTGCTGGCTCATTTAGAGGCAATTTCTGTCCTTTTGCGATATTTCAGCGGATGAGCAAACCCAGGGGGAAGCGGCGCACCACCTGTGACCGGTGGAGGCTTGGATCCCCCCGGCTGGTGACCTCCTGATCCAGGGACAAATCAGCTAACAGACCCCGAGAGCTACGGAGCCCACCACCTCCACCCATGCGTCCAGTTGCACTTGCCCCTGATGCTCGCCAGTGCTCCTCCGGGGCTTTCCGGTCGCTGGGAGAGGCTCGAGCCGCCGCGGCCGCGCGCTAGGATGCTGCGCCAGGTGTTGCACGCGGGCCTCAAGACGTCGTTCCACACGCTGGGTCGGTTCGTCGCGAGCCACCCGGTGTTCTTCGCCTCGGCGCCCGTGCTCCTGTCCATCCTGCTGGGCGCGAGCTTCAGTCGGTACCGCGTGGAGGATGACGTGGAGAGCCTGCTCGCGCCCAAACACAGCCTGGCCAAGATCGAGGGCAACCTGGTGGATAGCCTGTTCCCGGTGAATCGATCCAAACACGCGCTCTACTCCGACCTGCAGACGCCCGGACGCTACGGGCGCGTGATCGTCACCACCCGAAAGGGCAGCGTGCTAGACCTGGTTCATCTGGACACCATACTGAAGGTACAGTATAGGCGCGCACACGCACGCACGCACTCTCACACACACACACACACAAACACACACTCAAACACACACACGCACGCACACACACACACACACACACACACACAAACACACACACACACACACACACACACACACACACACACACACACACACACACACACACACACACACACACACACACAAACACATAATATACATTTCCATATACTGTAAATTATTCGGTTGCATCCAGCCATTGCCAAACGAGTTGACACAAAGTTGATTATGCTCCACAAAACAATCTCTGTATTTCTCAGTAGGCTATTGTAGCGTTTACAAACTGTTGTCGCCGGACACGGTTGGTGACAGAAGTTACACACTCTAGCTTTAAAACGATCAGTGTTGGTTTATAAAGTTGCTAAAAATAAAATCATACAGAAATAAACTGAGAACGAAGTAAAGAAAAGCAACCAGGAGGATAACTGCTTATTAATCATGGACATCATTTGAACAATTAAACATCTCCGTTTCAAACTTTAAGACATTTTTGTACAATGGAAATGTATAGGATGTTTTATCTTCTGGGACTTCATTAAGTATCGGTATCATAAATCAACGCTGCAATGAAACTACAGAATCCAACTTTAGGTAGCAAATCCATTCCTATTCACAAACACACACACACACACACACACACACACACACACACACACACACATACTCACACAGACAGAGAGGTAAAGGTCAACGTATTCTGCAGGTCGGAGGGCGCGCGCGCACACGCACACACACACACACACACACACACCAGCGGTCTCCCCGTCTCATTCTCATTGATCGATAGTCATTAAGCAAAATAACACAGTTCCGTTTTTCAAATAACCCCCCACAGCCTTCTCCTGATATGAATCACAGCATTTTAATTACAAAGTGGAGTTGGCCTGAGCTTGCAGGCCTTTGCTTTGTCTCTGCGTTGGTATTCCTACATGGATTTATGAGTATGAGCTGGACAACATCCCTGGAGCAATTAGCCAAATGATTTCACAAAGTTTTGCGCTTGTAATCCGAGTTTGCTGACTAATACGCCCGAGACACTGCGATCTACTGTGTAGAGTGTACAGGTTTGCATGTGAGATTGTGCGTACCATACATGTATCGATATGTGTGTGTTTGTCAAATATGGTTGTTGTGACCCACTTAACATTATATAGATGTATTTATATAGGCTACTCAGAAAACAGTACTGGCCCATAGAGGACTGCCACAGTTAAGAGTCAGCCTACTATAGGGCTTTGCATCTTTTACTGCAAACAGGCTTCAGGAGAGGAAAACATTTGGTGCATTAAACAGCTGTGACATTAACTGTTACATAATCCTACCCTATTGCATATCATCAAAGAGGTTCAGGACTCTTTACATTTTGAGTCCCCCACCAGTCAGCAAGTTCCTACGTTTCCCAACATGCCACTGCTGAACTACCCTGTGGTAATAACAACGGGGTTGAACTTGTTGAGTTTGGAAGCATTAGAAGCTGTGGTAGCCAGTAGTCCCCTGTACCACACAGGATTTCCACTTGAAATAACAGTAATAACTCAGTCACGCCCAATGCCCGCACTGCATTCTGGTCTATGTACGCCTCTGTTGGTGAAGGAATCGGTAACTCTTCCTTTCCGATGATGGATAGCGTTCGTTAGCTGATTAATTTGTGTCCGTGCAGGATCTTGTGTCTGTACCTTTGACGCTGTTGTTCAAAATAACTGATTTTCTTGTTACCATAAAACTGCATTGTCCTATGTTTGAAGTACTTTGTGGTGATTTCACATACAGTTCCGCCTTACCCTGCCATTTGGCCCTGGAGCTGGGAGGTTTTGTATGCCCCCCCCCTGAATAGACTCTCATATTAAAATGATGTAGAAGCAATGTTTGTCTACAGCGCAAACGCCTGTCTGCCTGTCTGATCTGCAAAAACACTGATAGGCCTAATAACAGCATATAAACAACAAATTAAACTAGAACTGCAAGCAGTTGTGAACGGGGGCCAAGCCTCCCACGCGACTCGGGATTGGACGTCGTCGTCCGCAGCGCCGGCCCCTCGCTTCACGGAATCCGGGGATGTAAAGTTTTTGAATGTGGGATGTTCGGTGTGGGAGTTATAGCCCCAAACGCGTTTTCTTTGCTTTTTGCGGTTTTGGTGCCCCCTATGGATGACATTCGCAAAACTGTGTTATGTAGAAAGATGCAGCTGACTTGTGGGCATCTGTGGATATAAAGTGTTTGACTGTGGGATGTTTGGTGTGGAAGTTATAGCCCCAAACGCGTTTTCTTTGCTTTTTGTGGTTTGGCGCCCCCTATGGATGACATTTGCAAAACTGTGTTTGATAGAAAGATGTTGCTCAATGTACCGAAGAAGTGGATGTCAAGTTTTTGAATGTGCGATGTTTGGTTGGGGAGTTATAGCAAAATCAAATTGTCAACCTCTCCATTGTAAAGACAGTTTTTTGAATTTTCCCATTTTCCCGCCTAAAGACTTAGGAAATGGCGAAAACAGGCAAAAAAATTGAAAAACTATTTTTTTTAATAAGTCCGGCCCACATAGGAATTTCTTGCCCATATTTTTGCCATAGGCTCAGGTATGCCCCATGATAGTCTCCCTTCAGTTTCAAGAAAATCCCTTTTTTTTTTTTTTTAAGGATTTTTCGCGAATTTTTAAAGCGCTACCGTTTGGTCTTCCGATGGTCGTAGAAAAATTATTTGACTTACTTTTGCTCGTGGGAGTCGGTAGAGCATAATGCTTTTGGTTTCGTCCAAATCGGGCGAAAACTGTAGGAGGAGTATGTTTTGGTGACTGACACAGTTTTCGCGATGTAGCGAAAAATGTATATATACGCAAATGGGCGTGGCCTATCTCAAAAGATGCAGCTGACTTGTGGGCATCTGTGGATGTAAAGTTTTTGACTGTCGGACTTTCGGTGTGGAAGTTATAGCCCAAAACGCGTTTTCCTTTGTTGTGGCGCCACCTAGTGGCTGGGATGTCTGAATTTTTTTGTATGCTGAGAGACCGGGGGTCTGAACTAGTGCTGCAAGTGGCATGTCCCTACCCTTTACGGTTTGGGCTGCAGCACCACTTCTAAACATGGAATAATAATAATAATAAAAGGCCCAGCAAGATCAATAGGGTTCCCTGCCCCGCAGGGCTTGGGAACCGCGTTGCTCTGCAAAACGCGGTCCCAGCCCTACTCGGGCTTGGCCCCCTAATTAATAGCTTCTGCTTTGGCTTCGGCGGGCCCTGTGAATCCATCACTCAGACAGAGACACACATACACACACACACACACACAGACACTCAATCTCACACACACACACACACACACACACACTCTCTCTCTCACATACACACACACTCACACTCTCTCTCTCACATACACACAAACACACACACACACACACACACACACACACACACACACACACACACACACACACACACACACACACACACACACACACACACACAAACACTCTCTCTCTCTCACACACACACCCACACACACACATACACAAAAAACACACACACACACATACTGTCTCTGCGCTCAATGCAGCACTCTCAGACGGGGAGGCAGCTCTGCCCATGTTCACTGTGGCAGAGACTGGCATCAGGCCTGTTGCCTAGTTACCAGCTCTGTGGATGCTGACACTGTTGTCCCTCTCGCCATAGAAACGGAGGAGGATCCGGAGACCACTATTGTTACGCCGTCGTCGAGTGAAACACTCACTCTCCCCCGCATATCTGTCCTTCTTCTTATTCATACATAATATTCACCTAGAGAGTAGTAGGCGAATGAGCCACAGTTTTGCTGCACAGCGAAAAACTTTGATGGAACTTTTTTTTTTTTTTTGCTTCTGCTGCAGTTTTTGCTCACAAAAAATTGGGCCACTTGGAAAGATAACTTGCTTTTGGCTTGAGTGTGTGTGTGTGTGTGTGTGTGTGTGTGCAAAATCAAAACTGCTCAAAGATGGTAGGTCGACCAGTTCAGAAACTGTATTAATCAGCCTACAATAAAAACATACTGATGACCACAATCATCTTCTGAACAGTGAGGACAATTTGTTACCATCAAACCGGAGATATACAATTAAAAAATATAATAAGGTTAGACTGAAGCAATTTTTTGTGCACCAGTCATTCAAGTTTACAGAACTTAGACTGTGTATTAACAGACTTTTTTTCAGCGCACACACAGTACTGGTCATGAGGAGATGTTCCCTGGTTTTGACCACAAGCATTCTCCAGAATCGCTGACTCCGCCTTAAAATAGCATCTGTTATTGTAATGTTTATGTTGAATATATGTATTTTTGGGTCCTTGATGTCTTATCTATTGTCTGCTATCGTCTCTTTTGTCTATGTCTGTGATGTTATAAATAGAGCTGCAGTGCTACAAAACAAATATCACACTTACTTTGACAATAAACTAATATCCTATCTCATCCTATTCCTCTGCACACAGCTCCACCGGAGGATCTACCAGATGCAGGTAACGGTCCCATCCACGGGCTTCAACAGCTTCAACTACTCCTTCTCCTACCTCTGTCTCCCCGACGACAAGAATGTGTGCATCATCGATGACATCATCCGTGCCATGGAGGAGATCCAATCGGCTCGCAGCACCAACCGCACCGCGCCGAACCTGCGCTACCCGATCACGCAGCTGGCGGACGGACGGCAGGCGTACATCGGACACCAGTTGGGTGGTGTGCAAAGCTGGGGGGCCAACGGCGCAGTGCGTAGTCCAGGCAACGGTGCCGCCAAGGGAGAGGGTGTTCGGTCGGCCAGGGCGTTGCAGTTAACCTACTACCTCCAAGCCCACGGCAGCCTCATGGACCAAGTGGCCAGCCAATGGGAGAAGGCCTTCTGTGCCGAGTTGCAGCATTTTGCGGAGTTGCACCCGAAGCTTGGGTTGTACCCTTCCACTTCCTCTTCCCTGAGAACGGACTTCCAGTTTTCCTCTGTGCTGGCGCGTCACCCCCTGTTGGCCAGTTTGGGGGCGTGCGGCGTGCTGGCGGTTCTCTGCTGCTCCATGAGGGACTGTGTGAGGTCTAAACCCTGGTTGGGACTGCTGGCTCTGCTGTCCATCACACTGTCTGGACTCACCGCAGCGGGGATACTCAACCTAACCGGGGCCACATACAACTCCACGTACCTGGGGATACCCTTCGTCATGCTCGGTAGGTTGAAAACTGAAAATAAATTAATTAATTGTTTTATATACTTTTGGAAATACAGTACAGACACACTTTAAAGCACACAACCCTCAACCAAAATAGCAGCAATTGGGTTGGGGTCAATTGTTTTATCATAAATGTATGGGAAGGTTGCAAAGATACAGCCCCAAAATGTAGTCAAAGCTAGTACTTTTGATGGTAAAATAACAAATGCAAAGATGTTTTTGACCTCATAAGTCAGTATGTTGTATGTCTTGAACTTCTGCTTTTTGAACAAAGGGAGGTCTTAGCAACAAATAATCCCAACAAAAAAAAACAATGGATTAAAGCATTTCAACTAAAAGTGAAGCTAAGATATGGACGGAGAACATGCCATTTGCTTTTATAACACAGGGTTTTACAGTCTGCTTTTTTTAACAATATGTCATGGGTTGTGCAGATGCCGGCCTAAGGCTAAATGCCATTTCAAAGAAAACAGATCATCAGAATGACTCATAAGTGGTGGGCTTAGGGGGGTGAGAATGATGGCACCGACACTAACATTTTATGAACCTTTCTTTTTTTCTTTGCACAGTTACTCCCTCTCAAGCAACAAAATAATGTATTACTTTTATGTTCAAATGAGTGCAACACCATGAATGAATGCCCTATTTCCCGTCATGGTGAGACGGCACGTAATATGATCCATTAGCCGCACTCCATAGCAGTTATTGTAGACCCAATGTGACGACTATGACCACTTGAAGTATATCACAGCATGAGACACCGAAGTAGAGATGCACCAATTCAAGTTATTCTCTCTCAATACCAAGAACCATGCCAATAGAAAGTAGTGCTCTCTTTTTTCCCTACGTAGATTTAAAATGCGTGTCTCTCGCTGTGCGGAACTAAATGGATTCTTTTTTATGTAGGGAGAACATGAAGCCATGGATTTGTTGTGGCACTAAAAACCGAGAAAGTGGCCAAGTGTGACTCCGTAGATGTGAATTATAGCAGGAAACCACTGACATTTTATAGAGAAATGGAGAAAACTGTATTTAATGTGGATCGATCGCATCGCAGTCTTAACGAGGTCAGCGTTCCCTCATCCTTTACGAGATGTGGACTTTTTACCCAACTTTGATTGGGAAGATTAACCATCATTTACAGAAATGTTGCAGACTTGACGTCATAGCGCCCATGACCGAGGTCCTAAAGGGGGCCACAAATCTGTTGCGTGGACATCTTCATTTTAGTGGAGGAAATAAAATACTTTAATGAGTTAGTAAGTCTTATGGTGCCTGCAGCGGTGTTATCGTATAACTGATACACTTGCATCGATGATGAACTTGAGATAAATCCAATTTTTATTTATTGTGGTTCCTGAATCAATGTTGTTTGTTGTTGTCCAAAATCTGCTGACATCAGTAGGTTAACAAACCATTAATTTTTGACTATGTTACTATGTCACAGGAATTTGTGGTCTCTTTATTGACTGCTCTGCCATGTCTAAATGATTAGCCGAATAGTTATCCAAAGCGTGTTTTGTTACTTGTTACTTATGGGTGCCTGTGTGATTCTCATGAGAATGTAGGGGGCAGACAGAAGAGAGAATTCTAGTCACAATCACATTTAAGTAGACTGGTTATTGAGGACAAAATGCCAGTGGATAATATTTTTTTTAAATTTGTTTTTAAAATATTACATAGTAAAGCTTTGAAGTTAATTGAATTAATTTGTTTAGACAGTGATACTATGAACATTGGATCGAGGGCAAACAGAAAAGCAAAAAAAGTTCAGACACAGTAAATTAAACATTTAAAGAACTAGGAGCAGAAAGTAAATGCATGTCATGTGTGCTGCATGTTAAATACTGTATGTGCCTGTACATAACCACTCACGCATACATGTTGTCTCTCTATACCATAATTACTCTGTAGAGTGGAGGAGAAGAGGATGCTGTTAGGCTTAAAATAACCAGAGAGGGAGCAGGGGGAGTAACGGAGTGGGGGGCTCGGTGAAATATGGCTCCAAATGGGGGTCGAGAGAAAGAGGGAGGGACAATCTCTCAGAGGAAAACGAAGTTAAAGTGTTAGTTAGAGAGAAGGATGGAGAGGCACGGAGGCTTTCTGAGAATCTAGTGGGCGGATAGAAAGAGGTGGGAGGATAAGAAAAGAAAGATGTTGTTACACAGTAGAGATGAACAGGAGAAATAAAGTACGTGGGTTCTTAACACTTTGGATCTTTTTCTCTTTCAGAAATTGGACACGAGAAATGTTTTCACAAAGGGCTTATTAACTTGCAAAGCTGGCTCTTAAACAAATATTGCTTTTTGAATGGGTTTGTGTGTGAAAGAAAGACATATTGTATTTGAAAGGGTAAGGGGTTTTGGAAACCATTTTAATATGCCTCAGTCATCAGTGCATTAATTTACTCACATTTTCCATTTTCTCTCTGCATTTTAATTCATACAAATCCATGTTTTTGTATCACTGGACAGGAATATTTTGTCGTTACTAACCAAAATGTGTACTGCAATTATCCATTAAGTACAGAAAACTGTCCGTCATAGTCTTGTTAACTTGTTAAGACGATTGATAGTATGATAGTTGATTAATCTATCCAATCCATACAAAAAGGACATACTACTTATATATTGGCTTCCCCAATGTGATGATTTGGTATTTCACAATGTCTTGTTTTTAATGATTTTATGATGATTTTCTTTTATGCTTTGTAAGGTGACCTTGGGTGTCCTGAAAGGCGCCAATAAATTAAATGTATTATTATTATTATTATTATTATTATTTTTTGCAAGTGTCTAACACTAATGATGTGCCGTTTGGGAGTTGCCCATGCGTAAACCTGGATTTTAATGCATTGTCTATGCATGCTGTTAAGGGAATGGCACCAAAGTCCGGCTGTCTTGAACAACTTCACACTTAGCACTTCACTGCCTTGGGTCCTCATCAACCACTCCCCCCTTCCCCCCAGTGTGAAGTAGATTGGATGTACAGTTGATAAGCCCAGAAGGCAAGACATTTGAAGGACAGAAGGACATACATATAGATAGACAGTCACTAATACATGATGATTGGAAGTGGAATGATTTCAGACTGATTTCAAACCCTCCCCTAGTATTGTGATTCCTATATTGAAAATGTACAAATTGGGCGCTCCGGTGGCGTAGTGGATAGAGCGTGTACCATATTGGCTCCGGCCTTCGTTGCAGTGGTCGCGGGTTCAAATCTGACCCGTGGACCTTCACTGCAGGTCATCCCCCCTCTCTCTCTGTCTCCCCATTTCAACTCTGTACTATCTAATAAAGCTTGAAAAATAATCTTAAAAAAAAGAAAATGTACAAATCATATCCATATCAATTGTCACTCTTACCTTAACTAACAGTTTAAACTGAGGATTTTCAGTATCTGAAATACACTTTTGCTATAACAGAAAAATCAATAGATTGAAATGGTTCTGGTAGACAAACACCCTTATCTTATGGGTATTTTAGTGTGTGTGTGTGTGTGTGTGTGTGTGTGTGTGTGTGTGTGTGTGTGTGTGTATGAGTGCATTAGTCTGTCTTAAGTTATGGTAAAAAAATAATAATAATCCGCGGGCAAGTGCTGTCCTCAGCCTCTCTTCTTCCTCCTACCTTCTCTCTGCAACATTAACCTCCTCACCTCATCCACTGTCATTCACTGTCTAATTTAATTCCCCTCTCCATTCAAACACAGACACAGACACACACACACACACACAAACAAACGCAAGCAACAGATATGCAGACTTGTTAGCACCCACATGTGAAGTTTTGGTACATTATGACTCTGCTAAGATGTTAAGTGTATCGCCATGGTGAGGTCACTGGGGACAATGGGGGGTGGGGAGGGGGTGTTCATGTGGCATTGCTGACTCACAGATACCATAGTAACCAGAGAGAAAAGTATCGAAAATCATCTGCTGCAGGGATATATACTCATCAGTCATCAAACACAAATTTGAGACTGGACAAGCTCATGGAGAAATATTGAATACAGCATCACATAAATGTTAAAACCTTTTTCTTAAAACTGATGTTTGAAGCAGTAAATCTCTTCAGTAAGTTTAATTTCATCAAGCAATAAATTATTCCTGGAAATATAGTTCATTAATATTGGATTTCATTAATTAATGAAAACTGGGTGTGAGGTAAAGTCCTGACGCTGCTGCAGTGTTCCCATTTATTGACCAGGATAGTTTTAATCACAAGAAAACAGCGTTTCTATGGTGTGTTACATGTGTGATTTCACATATTTTGTGACACATTTGTAATGTTTTACTGAAACAGGATAGGGGTGTGACATTATGCAGAGAGGACTGTTCAGAAGCAGACAGCCTGAGTTATTACAGTTCCCAGTGCAACTCTGTGATTCCTCAAAATGGATAAATTAAATCCAAGTTGGGACCAATAAAAGCTTTTGGGAATTCCCTTTTTTATTTGACTGTCATTGTGACTTTAAAGTTATATCTTTGTCTTTGAATACACTTCTTTCTCCACCAAACCAGTAGGCCTACATAAGTTTTCTGCCTGTGTGCAGTTTGCAGATATGTTAAGCCGTGCTGTAAGCGTAGCATATCTTCAGTTCCTCTTTCTCTCTAAAGAGAGGTAATATATCATTAAACCGGCATTATGACAGACATACAGTCATATGAAAAAGTTTGGGAACCCCTCTCAGCCGGCATTATAATTGACTCTGCTTTCACAAAAAAAATATAAAAGTGGTATGTCTTTAATTTACCAGGAACAGTTAAGTACTGGGATGTTTTCCAAACAAAGATTTTTTGAAAAGCAGTATTTGGTTGTATGAAATAAAATAAAATGTGAAAAACTGGCTGTGCAAAAATATGGGTACCCTTGTGGTTTTGTTGATTTTAATGCCTGTAACAGCATGTAAAACTGATGACTTTAAACACAAAGTTGGTTGGATTATGTTGTTAAGCCTTGAACCTCATATAATTGTCTGTTTAATCATGTGAAAATGTATTTTAGGTGCCTAAATGCAAGTTGCACTTCTCTTTGACTCTCTGCTGAAGTGAGACAGAATGGGATCATCAAAACAGCTCCCAAAAGATCTGAAAAACAAAGATTGTTCATTGTCATGGTTTAGGGGAAGGCTACAAGAAGCTTTCCCAAAGGTTTCAATTGTCAATTTCGACTGTAGGGAACGTTGTCAGGAAATGGAAGGACACAGGCATAGTGGCAGTTAAACCCAGGCATGGCAGACCAAGAAAAAAACAGGAGCGGCATAGGTGGAGGATTGTGAGAATGGTTGCACACAACCCACAGATCACCTCCAAAGACCTGCAAGAACATCTGGCTGCAGATGGTGCATCTGTACATGGTTCAACAATTCAGCGCAATTTGCACCAAAACATCTGCTTTTTATAAAGACCAAATAACTTAATTTTTGTCTCATAAGTCCGAAGCATTTTCTTCCAATATGAAGCTGGCTTGTCTAAATGAGCTTTTGCATACTCCATGCAACTGTATCTGTGGCGTGGGCGCAGAAAGGGCTTCCTTCTCATCACCCGGCCATACAGATGTTTTGGTGCAAATTGCACTGAATTGTAGAACCATGTACAGATACACAATCTGCAGCCAGATGTTCTTGCAGGTCTTTGGAGGTGATCTTTGGGTTGTGTGCAACCATTCTCACAATCCGCCGCATATGCCGCTCTTGTACTTTTCTTGGTCTGCTAGACCTGGGTTTAACTGCAACTGTGCCTGTGTCCTTCCATTCCCTGACAACGTTCCTTACAGTAGAAATTGACAATTGAAACCTTTGGGAAAGCTTCTTGCAGCCTTCCCCTAAACCATGACAATGAATAATCTTTGTTTTTAAGATCTTTTGGGAGCTGTTTTGATGATCCCATTCTGTCTCACTTCAGCAGAGAGTCAAAGAGAAGTGCAACTTGCATTTAGGCACCTAAAATACATTTTCTCATGATTAAACAGACAATTCTATGAGGTTCAAGGCTTAACAACATAATCCAACCAACTTTGTGTTTAAAATCATCAGTTTTACATGCTGTTACAGGCATTAAAATCAACAAAACCACAAGGGTACCCATATTTTTGCACAGCCAGTTTTTCACATTTTATTTTATTTCATACAACCAAATACTGCTTTTCAAAAAATCTTTGTTTGGAAAACATCCCAGTACTTAGCTGTTCCTGGTAAATTAAAGACATACCACTTTTATATTTTTTTTGTGAAAGCAGAGTCAATTATAATGCCGGCTGAGAGGGGTTCCCAAACTTTTTCATATGACTGTATGCTCTAAAAGAAACTGCAAGTTGTCAATAAAGCTGCATTTACATATTTTTTGGGAACAATTCAAGCCGTAAACACATCATTTACACATTATTATCTCATGAAGTTGTCATGGCAAGGCATACAGCCGACTCATCAGCAGAGAAACATTCTTTTGTAGTTGTGTTTCTGTCCAATTCTGACACCTTTTCTCCTTTTAAGAACGGCTTCGGCGTCTATCTGTCCGTATCTTTAGAGGCTAAATATTCCACCATGTTCATAGCTGCTGAATCTGTCTCGGTGCTGTTGGGAGCTGGGTGGGTAGTCCACTGTGGGGTACTAAGAGCTGTTTTGTAGTTGAAAAAAGTTGGATGAAAACCACTAGGGTGCAAATAAATGCTTCAAATGAAAAGAAAATGGGTTGTCTGGAAATTAGCTAGTCTGTATGTTTGAAGACTGAGACACATGCTATATTTGTGGGCTGTAAAACCCAAACATTGAGCTGAAATGTTTATTGCCCACCTCTTTCCTATTACCTAGTCATTTAATGGTTGTAGTCTAAGTTTGTTGAGTGTTGCTTTAAGTGTTTACTGTATACGGAGACCTTGAAATATATTGTCTTGGTAAATGGGTAATGAAGCACATCCTCCTTAAAGGTCACCTATTATGCAAAATGCTCTTTTTCACGGTTGATCAACATTGATATGGCTCCCCGGTGTGTCTCCAGACTCCCAGAGTTTGAGGTAAAAAACAACCCTCTCTCTTTTTCTCTACCCCCACCTTTCTGAAATCCTGTGTTCAAAAACCCAAGTCCGATTTATCTACCCTTATGACGTCATAAGGGGCTAAGCCACGCCCCCTCATTACCAACCTATCTTAGCACTACCTCCACCCGTGATTAGCACAACCCCAGATACCCCAGAATCTACAGTAACTGGCAGATAGATTCAAACCGACAGTTAGATTCAGGGCCAATCAGAGCAGACTGGGCTTTTTGAAAGGTGGGGCTTAAAGAGACAGGCTCTAAAACGGAGTGTTTCTGACAGAGGGTGAAAAGAGGAGAATCACTGGACACTGCACAATTACAATTTTGAACTTAAAATTAGCATAATATATCACCTTTAAATCTAACAATCTTCCTTCTCTGCTTCAGGCCACGGGCTCTTCGGCTCCTTCGAGATCCTGTCGTCGTGGCGGCGGACTCGCGAGGACCAGCACGTGAAGGAGCGTGTGGCGAGTGTCTTTGAGGACGTCATGTTGCGTTTCTCTGGCTCCACCATGCTCCACCTATTGACGCTAGGCCTGGCCGCCTCTCCTCTCACCAACATGGAGGCCGTGCGTCTATTCTGTCGCACCGCAGCCTTGGCCGTCTGCATCAGCTACGTTTACATGGTGTCCTTCTACGGTTCCTGTCTGGTCTTCACGGGATATTTAGAGAATGGATACAGGCACGGCTGCTTCTGCCGGCGGGTCCCCAAACCGGACCGACTGGACTCCAAACCGGCCTGGTACCGGTGTCTCATGCACACTCGCTACCAGGACGAGACTCAACCAAGCCACCCACCACATGGGGTTCCTCACAATCACGCTCACACACCTAACCCCAACCTAACGCACACACATCCACACACACAACCACACCCACACCCAAACCCACACCCGCCTAACAACCCAGCCGTGGCGCACGGACACGCCCATGTGGCTAACTCCACACACGCACATCCGCTCCCACATCCGCTCCCCAGACCGCCCCCACATCCGCTCCCACACCACACAGCAAACACAGACCCTCATCCTCAGGACTCGCACCTTTTGCTGGGGTGTGTGAGACATTGCTATGGAGACTGGATCACTAACACCTATGTCAAACCGTTTGTGGTTCTGCTGTATCTGGTTTACATCTCCTTCGGATTGATGGGCTTCCTACAGGTGAGGCAACAACACAACAAACACACAACTATATGGCCATGTTTGTGCAGACATCTTACAATTGTGCTTAATGTCAATACCTGCTGTCCAAGTCTCAATATTGATCTAGTACCCATATTGGAATCATGACCGATCATGTCCTCATCTGGGGTATTTTCAATAGACACAGACCATTTAGTTTGAAAGGCTGCGTAATGTGAATTTATCAATCACACCATTTTCTGTACTATTGTACTAATGTACTATATGTAAACATACAAAAACTAAAATGTGGCACAAAAAGGTCCAGAGGTTTGCACATTTAAAAAACATGTGTCATATGATTTGTGAAATAACAAATTTACACAGAGATCTATTCATCAGTGCTTGCATGTCAGCTGTTTAATTGACCATAGCTTCATATTTTTTTTAAAACATTCAAGGAGACCATAGTCCATGACCAAATCCATGACCATGTCCATTCCGGTTCTATTCCTTTTTATTTATTTTTTTTAAGATATTTGTTTGTTTTCCTCAATTGTTTTGGTCATTACATTCATGTGAACAATAGAGTTGAGTGCCAGCTTTATTATATCACACATTCTGAACCTGTAACAAATGTGTTTTCTGTTGTCCACAGGTGACCCAGGGTTCTGATCCCAGTGCACTGGTCGCTATGGACACAGCGACGGTACTATACACCCGTGCCCAGCAGCGTTACTTCAGCTCTTACTCGCCCGTCATTGGATTTTACATCTACGAGAGCGCCCCCTACTGGAATGCCTCGGTGCAGCGGGACCTGCTCGAATACGCCAAAGGCTTCCAACGAATCAGCTGGCTGGAATCCTACCTGAACTACCTATCGGACCAAAACCAATCCACCAGCCAACCGCGGGAAAACTTCACCCGCACGCTACGCCACTCGTTCCTCCGCGAGCCTCAGTACGCGCACTTCGCGGACGACATCATATTCGCGGAGCGCGGCCAGGGGGAGGAGCCTGAAGTGGCGGCATCACGAATATTCCTGGTCGCCAAGACGATGGAGAACAAGCGCGAGGAGATGTCTGTGCTTTTAGACACACTGCGGCGCCTGTCTCTGACCTCGCGCGTCCGTTTCCTGATCTTCAACCCGTCGTTCGTCTACCTGGACCGCTACGCCGCCGCGGTTAGCTCCCCACTCAGACACTCACTGCTGGCGGTGCTCTTCCTGTTGGGGCTGTCGTCGCTGGCCGTGGTTGAGCCCCTTGTGTCGGTGTGGATGGGCCTCACCCTGCTCTCGGTGCAGTTCGGGGTGCTTGGCTTCATGACCTTGTGGGGGGTGGAGCTGGACTGCATGTCTGTGCTGTGTCTGATCTCGGCCCTGGGCCACTCGGCGGACTGCAGCGCCCCCATGCTGTGCGGATTTGCGTCGGGCCGGGGCGACAGCAGGACTCGCTGGGTGAGAGTGGCGCTGGAGAGACATGGCGTGCCCTCGCTACAGACACTCATATGCTACAGCGCCGCCCTGGTCCCCGTGGGCTCCGTCAGGTCCAACCTGACCAGCACACTGTTCCGCTGCCTCGCCCTCACGGCAGGCTGCTCGGCCCTGCACACGCTGGCCTTCCTACCCACTTTACTCACCTTCCTGCCCCCCTCCAAGACCAGCGGACAGGACGGGCCCGAGGGAGAGGGCCAGAGACAAGAGGTGGAGTGCGTCGAAATGAACGACAGCACCCGAGTGGTGGACCAGATCACCACTGTCTGAGCATGTGGATGATGATGAAAATGATGATTGGGCGTTTTTTTTTTTTTTTTAGGGGGTGGGGGTGGGGGCCCCTTGGTTGCCATGGTGACAGCCGGGCTGGGGAATTGGTTTCATTGTAGTCTGAGCAGCCGCTGTGCATGCTGCAGAGAAGAATGCGTATATCTCTGTGAAAGAGAGCAAGAGAAAAAGACGGTGTCACTGTCGCAAATAGAGGGAGAAGGTCGAGAGGAAAAACAGATTCAAACAAACAAGTGGAGGGACAGTGTGTGAGGTTAGTGGAGACATGAATGGGAGTGAGACGCTGGGTTTCCAATGCAGTGTATCCATGGTTACCTGCTTGTTGCTAGTGCTGTGTGGCATGTGAATGAGCTCGTTTCCCAAACAGCCAATCAGAAGTTGCGGTTTAACCAAGGGTCGAGCAACCCCCCCCCCCCTACCCCTCAACCCCCCGGAGACGTGACGTTATCCATAAAAGGGAAGTGCCACATTTTCCATGTCTACAAAATACCTTCTGCTTCAGATCTGATCACATTGTTTGGCTACCGCTGTCTTTTCGCCACATCACGTTGCACAAATACAGCTAAAATGACATGAGGCAATCATCTGTATGACAAGAGTATTTCTACTTTAATGCTGGACAAATAAAGTCAAATCAAGAAAAATGCACTTGTAAGTGGTTTTGGCTTCGATGAAGGTTATAATATTTTGAGTATAGAAATATGGCAAATATACACAAACAGTACAAAATTGTGTCAAATGGTTTGAAACATCTGCAAAAGGAACAGTTTAGGATCAGAATAATGACTCCGACTTTTTGCAGAGTGCCTTGAATTCGAGGTAAAAGGTCAACGTTGAGGTAATTCCACATCAGACACTAAAATGAAGGGTGCAACTACTGTGAAACTTACTGCAACGTTGGGGCTAAGGATCAGTATGTTAAACACCTAGGCCACAGTGTAAAAACGAACAACTCACTTAAATAAATAATAAAAGGTGTTTTCTCACTGTAGCCGTGAAGATGGTTAAAGCCGGGTGTTATCGGTTGAGGTTTTGAGGAAATCTGTTTCTGAGATGTTGTCTTCACACCAAGTCAGTAGAAGTGAATGGGACTAAATGGGGATTTGATTATTTTGAAACATTTTAAAATGGTACAATATGACAGTGGAACGATTAAAGAAAAACAAAACAAAATGAAAATATTCGCTAATATATTTAACAAAATCTATGTATCAATACAAAAAGTGTGTTCCAAATGGACACAGGATGAAAAACGTTTCTAGTCCCAGCCCTTCTTTAAAATTCACTATACTATACACACACACTATTCTAATATGTTTCTCCTCCCGTCTTCCTGACCCATACATCAGTTTGATTGAATGTATTGTTCTCCGTTATCCTCCTGCGATTCTCTCCCTTGAACTGATAACAATCTTGTTGGCTTTTTCTCTTTCATTCCTGCATTCACCTCTGTGTGTGTGTGTGTGTGTGTGTGTGTGTGTGTTTGCGTGCGTGCGTCTGTGTGTGTGGGTGTGTGTATATGCTTCCTATTGTTAATCCATGCTGCTCTCTGACACTTGCACCTGAATGAAAGTACTGTTAAGAATCTGCACTCCTGCGCCACAGCCGTCAGTAATTCAGGAGCGTGATCTCTCACCATCTTCCCACCCGCCATTCTCCTCCAATTGGTTTTCCTTGAGAGCTCATGCACGACCCCCGAGCTGTTGCTGCCTCTCCTAACTGCGTCATCCTTTGTAGAAAAACACGGTTCCAACACAATTACAGGGCTGATTACAGGATTCTCTATGTATAGCCCACACACACACACAGACCCACACACAAAGAGAGTGCTCTGGTGCGTGTCAAAATGGTTAATTGTGGGGGAAATTTACCAAACTGAATCCAGACAACAGTCAGTCACATAGTGTGCGCCTTCGGAGCAGATGTCAAACAGAAAATGTGTCACGATCAAATAATGGAAATCAATCTCAATCCTTTCTTCCCTTAAGTGGCAGCCAATTGGTTCCCACTTAAGACTGAGCTCTCGGAGGTAAAAAAAAAATAAAACGCCTCCGGGAACACGTCCGACACAAATCAATCGTGCCGTCAATCCAATCGCACTAAATCAATGTTAGAGCTGCAGAGTTTTCATTAAGGAATGTGAAATTGATGGGCTGCAATTACCTTTCATACACAATAAATACACAAGGGAACAATAGGGGGGAATTGTTTGAAGGACAATGTTTAGCGTGTCGGCATGGGAATCTTTGCTAATTGTCGCTTAACTCAAATGACTTCTGAGACAGATGTGAATGTCACTCGTTATACGGGTATTTAGGATTTACAATTTTCAGGTATAATTTGATATTGTCAACATACTGTATATATTGCTGTGTTAATTTAATTTAATTTTGTTTGAGTTGATGGTCAGATATGCCAGATGTTCACCCTGTAAACGATGTGACTTCTTCTTCTATGGTGTGCTATAGCATTACGGCTTTCTTCTTTGGTTATTCCGGAAAATGTACCCTCCAAAAAACTAAAAAGGGATATTCCAGCATCCCCGTTACCGCCATCCACCAAAATACTTTTCCTACTGCTCATAATCTTAATTTCTGTGATTGTATAATACTGTTCAGTAGTTCCTAGATAATCTGAAATAAGTACCCAAGGGAAGGAACCTTTTTTTAAATAAGATTATAAAATAAAATTGGCCAAACATCTAAGGTCCTTGGTTTCTAGAGGTTGAAATGTTTGATTTTCTCAAAAGGTCATTGGCCTTCTGGGTAAAGGTCCCAGGATGTAAATGTCCTATAAATTCAACACAGGCTTTGCTGTATCGCAAAATGCAGTACGTTTTGTGAACAGGTGCGGGGATCTCACTCTGAGAAAATCTTGGCAGGACACTGAAACTTAATGTTCTCAAGCTGTGACCTTTTTTATGCACGGGACTTTCTGACTGCTAATGCACTCTTAGAGACAGGTATAGGCTCTTACCATAGCATATGCACATCCACACCTCTTTGATATTCACAGACAACGCCGGCCATATGCTGTAAAAAAAAGAACAAGAAAAAAAACCTGTGGTGGGCTAAAAAAAGCAATTTTTGCAAAGTTGTGATGTGCTGTCACTCTCAAAGGATGGTTGAAAAGAGAGACACTCAGGGGTGAGTGTGTTGGTGATATTTTAAGTCACTTTAGCTTGAACTGTACTTGAACTGTGCTCTCACTCACACACACACACACACACACACACACACACACACACACACACACACACACACACACTATGACTTTTGGTGCATCACCCAGGCACAGCAGTAACATGCTGCAGTCCTGCTCCGCTCCACTGATCTGATACTGTATTGTTATCTACCAGGAAAAGAGAAAAGAACAAAGGCTGACACCTGACACTTAAAAAGGGGGGAAAATGCTATAGACTTTATTGCCCCCTTGTGGTCAATGGGTTGACTGCCTAATGCCTCCAGGGCATACACACACACACACACACACACAGGCAGACAGTACTGGATAGACAGGTAAAATACACCAAGATTTGAAAAGACGTGTCGCCCTGAGGCTGCTCCAGTCTTGTTTGGATTCATTTTACGTCTGACGTCAGATGCCATTCCTCATGTTCACAGTACAGCCGCCTGTGTGTGTGTGTGTGTGTGTGTGTGTGTGTGTGTGTGTGTGTGTGTGTGTGTCTTTCAGTCTCTGTGTGCGTGAGTCATGCATGTGTGTGTTTGTGTTTGTGTGTGTGGGAGAGACTGAGACAGGGAATATGTTTGACCGGTTTGTCAACCTGAATCAATCCAACATTTCTTACTTGAGCCTACCGTGCAATTTCTTGCTTGTTTTTTTTTTTTTTCAATTTGCTGCATCTCACACATTCTTTTCAGTGGGCGCTTGGATACACACACACACACACGCACACACACACACACACACACACACACACACACACACACACACACACACACACACACACACACACACACACACACACCAGATAAAGGCTAATACTCTGTCCAGGAACTGTCTGGTCCTGCATCCTGTAATACCAGCTGCTGCCCTCCAGTCATACTGAGACAGAAAACAAAGATATAAAGGAGATAGATAAAAGCACAAATACTCTTCTTCGACTGTTTATTGTCTATGTACTTACGTCTCCTCCTCCCTCTCTGTGGGGGTGTGTCATTATTTTGAAAGCTGTCTCCTCACATTTCAGAATTTGTGATTTCCTGAACACACCTCGATGCTCTCACACACTCATATACTCACACACACACTCGCACACAGGCACCTGACCCATCCCAGATGATGATATTGCTGTGTAAGAAACAGGTGGATACTGGCAAAGAGAGGGAGAGCAACTGAGGAACGAAAAAGACAAGACAGGAAAATACTTGGAAGAGTTCGGGAAAAGATACCTCTACTTGTTTGGAAGTTTTGGACTCGGAAGACAAGATGGGGAGACACGGGAACAGTGGGATCAGAGTGAATAGGACGAGCCCCCCTCCATAGGACTCTCATACAAACACTCGCAGATGCTTTTGAGAAGCATCAGGTAAGCAACTAAAAGATTCCTCAACAATGGTTACTGTTGCCGATATTGTTTAAAATGATATGTCAAATTTGGACACGTTATTTTAGAAAATAACTATTTTTTTTATATTTTGAATAAGTTGTCTGTAAGATGTGATGTATGTAAGGTTTTGGACGAGGTTTGATACCTACTCTACTTAGACTAGATCAGGAAACAGTCAACAACGTTTTGGGTTTCAGTTATATATATATATATATATGATTTTATTCAGGACACATGAAGATCCATAGTACAATGTATAAAAAATAGAGTCAATACATAAATAACAACAAAAAGCACACCAATGCATGCAGATTAAAAAGAAATAAAATAAAAATTAAATAAGAGATCAGCATACAACACTTGCAGTATAGTTATAGAAACTTGTGAAATCAAGATTAGGAGCAACAATAACCCCACGGCTTCTGTGTAGGTTCAAGTCTTTAAAATATACTTTCTCTTTATCTGAAGTGACACAAAATACATCTGATAATCACATCTTAAGAGAACACAAATATAGTTTACTCGAAGATCAAATTGAATTTTTGAACAATGATTGCCCATTTTCATACCCATAAGTTACCTAATGTATTCAAAATATATTGTATATCTTGGCAAAATGTTAATGAAGTAATAGAAGCCCTAAATCTCTGAGACCTACTCTTATCTCGTATCTAAGATTTCAGATAAGCGTGGGAACAAAACAAAGATAAAAACAGGTCGGAATACGGATCAAAAAGCATTTATTAGATTGTATCTGTGTGTATCGTTTGACACAATTAAACTTCTGCTGCCACATAACTTCAGCTGACAAGCCCAGTAGATCTACATTTTTCTTTAATCGGGTTCAGTGTAATTGCAAAACACTCCCAGTTATTCCAACCATGTGGTACATGGTTTAAAAATAGAATTCCAAACAAACGTCAGCAGTAAGGTGAAAGCATCTCATTAATATCCACTGACACAATTATTGTTACACCTGAAATGTCATTTGAGGATCAGCTCAGAAATAAGGTTGATTATTTAATTAAAAAGTAGGCAAGAAAATATAGGTGAGGTAAAAGTTGTGTCTTGATGTGACTGCGATATGCCAAATTCAAACATTTTAATACTTAATAATTAAAATCGTTCAAACTGTTGTCTGCAGGGCAAGACTAATACATGTTATTAGCACATTTGACATCAGGTAAACTCAATGTGTTATATATTTCAATACGTCTTGCAAAACAGCAAAAAGGAGAGTGGACTTACGTCTGTCTATTCGAATTGTCCAGATGAATGCTAACGTTTTTGGAGTAGCTAGAATAATACATTTAAGCTAATTCATGAACAAGAGTAACAGATTACATCTTCAAACAATCTTTTCACAGCGCCAATGTTTGTTTTCAAAATTTAGATTTTCTTTAAAATTGACTCTTGAAACAAATGACGCAGTTATACTAAATGTAAACCATACCTTGATGTCTTTACAAGATTATATGATCTTGAAAGTCATCAGGAACTATAGTGTTTTTAATTTGAGTATTTTCCTTCTGACACTTTACATTAGCCTTTTGAGCCATTATGTTACAAAGTGTTGTATTGTTTAATGCCATTTTTATAAAAATGACCTGCATCAACAGCATGAAGACACATGCAACAATGACATGTAATACTGTATATCAAGGTGTGAATGCAGCAAGGTGTAACCCAACCTGCAGTGTCCGCCCCATGCCCTGCCCTGCAGCCAGTCTTTCAGAAGAGACAAAGCCCCGGATAATATTAGATCGTTTTAGCTTACCACCAGCAATAAAAGAGAATGTCTGTGGAATCCCCAGTGCACGGAAGGGAAAAATGATCTCAGAAATATGGGAAGAGGAAGCTGGAATACAAACAGATGTTCTTTTTCTCACTTAAAGCGTGACATGATAGGCTATTTGATATCGCCATGCATGAGTGATAGAGAAATAGCCAATACCAACATGCATGCAAAGGCAAATAGAGTGAAAATAATATTGGAAAAAAAAGGAGAAGCAGGAAATCTCATTATGTGTGACTGTACAGGTGCATCCAAACATATTTTAAATATCATGGCAAAGTTCATTCCAAAATAAAACGTTCTCATATTCTAGATCCACTACACAAAGTGAATTATGTCAGTTCTTCCTTTTGTTGTAATTATTGATGATTACGGCTTACAACTCATGGAATAAAAAAAGATAAAACGTTTTAGTTAAGTTACGGAAGAAAATTAACTTTTCATTATTATTGAATTTTTAGTTACACTTGTAAGCCTCCCATAGACTGTATATAATGCATCCTTGTGTTTCCAGGAGGATGTATGGCCTTTGCTTTGAAGGACGGTGGAGATGTACGCAACATTTCCTTCTGGTCATCTGGCTTCTGCAGCTGGCTGCAACTCCTGCAAAAGGTACAATGCTCATGGTCATATAAAGAGAAAATAGTTTAAATATTTATTTAATTTTCATTTATTTATTACTTCGCTTTTTTGGTTTGCTCTCACTAGCATCATTGTTTTCGGACAAAAAGCTTGAGTAAAAACCCACTGTACTAGCACTCAATGACAGAAGGGTATGGAGCATTTAGCCAAAGAAGAACCAGATATTTCCCGTCGCAGTTGGAGGACACCAATACATATTGGACTTAAAGCTATAGTTTGTAACTTCTGTCGCCCCCATGGCATTCTGAGTAATTACAACAACACTGTCCCCTGGTGCCTTTGGTCGTACAAAGATGTTATACTTTCTGCTTTAGGCAAAGGTTTTTTCTTAGCAGTAGAATCAACAACTGAACATTTCTTGGGCGTACAGATAATTGTCATACTGACAAATACAGAGAGAGTTTTGTAGAGCTGATAGGCTTAATAAACTTTGTGTCAACTAATTTACCAATGGCTTGATTGTAACCGACATTCAATGATATGAGAAAGTTACGCACTATAGCTTTAAATTTACCAAGTTGACTGAAAACATGACTCCAAATTAATGCTAACGTTTCTCCATATCTTCTGTATGTTTGAATCTACATTTCCGTCACCTTTTCCAGCTCTGGGCTTCTTCCTGGCTGACACTAAAGCAGTTTTACATGGCTGTGAGGAACACTGGACCCTGCAGGACAGGGCCGCCATGCCGCTGCTCTACCAGATGACTGTGTGTGTGGACATCCGCGTGGTGGTCCCGGGCCCCTGGGTGGCCTTCTCCTACAGCTCTAACCACGCACCCAGGCCTGAGCTGGGGCTAGAGGGGGACGACGAGGCGCTTTACGGCTGGCTGCTCAGGGTCAGACACCGGTTCCCCTTGCGGCTCAGCCCAACACACTGGCACAGGGTGTGTCTGAGGAGGGACGTCATACAAGACTCATTCAGCCTGGAGGTAATAGTTGAAGTGTGTTGATATGCCCAGTGGTAGGGGAAAGTTTTTTTGAATCCTCTACTTTTTTTGTTGGCATTTTCAAGTTTTATTTTTTAGTACAGAGTTGAAATGGGGAGACAGAGAGAGAGGGGGGATGAGATGTAGTAAAGGTCCTCAGGTCGGATTCGAACCCGCGACCACTGCAACGAGGCCTGAGCCAATATGGTACATAAAAGTCTGTATCATTAGCAAACATGTCTCAGTGCACTGTGTTATGTTATTAAATAGCAAAAACCTTGATGATCATTATTACTTATGCAGTAGACCTAGTAATTCAAGTAGCATTATCTTGTTGAACTTGGTCATGGTAGAGTGAGTTTGAATACATTTATTTATAGGCCTATGTTAGATGAGGTAGGCTATAAGTAAACATATAGGAGCAATAAGTACAATATTTCACATGAATTGTTACATAAGTTATTAATAGCATAGAGTAAAGTAAAGTATATCAAATGTGTAATGAAAGCTGTATAGCTCAGTGGGTCATACCCTTCATTTTGGTATAGGACACTGCGGTTCATTTCCCAGGGTGCTGGAAAGTCCAGTGTAGGCCCCTAGGCAAGCCCTGTATTAGCTGCCTATACATAGCTCAAGTTGTAAGTCGCTTGCTGAACAGCTTAAATGTAATGTAAAGTTTAGGTGCAGAAATACCTCAGATTGTGGGTGGGGTTCGGAATGAAAGAAGAGACAATGCTTTGTACAAACAAAGTGTTTTGACTGCACACTGACACTGAAGTATGTGCGATGTGATCGGAGGTTACTCGCACAGCAGCAGTGTCTTACATGAATGTACTGCTCTGAGACAAACCTTTTAATGCAGATAACACAAAACGGATTTTGGTCCTATTTTTAGCCATATACTATATCAATTAAACTAGCATTGTACTCATCTGGATGAGCAACCTTTGCCAACTTCTATGTCAAAAATGCACGTACAATTACAGTTTCTGTCAACTTCTCTCGAGCCGGAGAGTGAGGCAAAAAGCTAAAAATATTTTTTTGTTGAAAAAAAAATGTTTCATTGTATCATAGGTCCACATTTTTCATCAAAAGCAACAACTAAGCTGTCTCAATGTTTCAGGTGGATGGGGTATTGGTGGCAGAGAGGACGGTCATCGCCACTGCCATCCCCCCGTCGGGCTCCCTGTGGCTGGGCTGCCGACCCAGAGACAGACCCCCGGGTGTGGTGTCTGGCCAGGTGGAACTCTACCTGTTCAGGATGTGGGCCGACCTGGACCAACACGGCCTCTGTGAGGACGGCACCGTGATCGGCTGGAACGCTCGCTACTGGGGCGTAACCAGTCCCATGGCCAGGCAGAGAGACCCGTACCTCATGTGTGGTAAGACAGATGTGGCGAAACAAAACCCTTTTTACTGGATCTATTTGTAGAAGTGTGTTAGCTGGGATTCTTGTGCATGAATGACTTTTTCTGACTAATATGTTATTGCATTCATGATTTCATGAATGTAAAATATTTGAATTGTAGCTAAAACATAGAAATCCTTGAGCATGCCTCTTATCCTGTGTCAATAGAGTCGTCTTGTAGTCTTTTCTCTCACAAATGTAACTGACATTTTTTAACATGAAAAGTGTCTTGTATCATGCATGCGTGCGATCAGAACGCTTATTTATTAATGGCAGTAGTCTATATATAGTAGCTGTGCATGTTTTTAGAGCATGTTGGATGTTGAATGTTGCATGTTTTCATGTGTCTTGTAGCCCGGAGACGGTTGAGACGTGAAGCATCAGCTAATGGAAGTGTTACTAATGGTGTGTATTCAGGTGACTCACACTCGTGTGTGTATTTTTTATGAATGTCTATCTGTATTTGTTCATGGCTGCATTTTTCTGCAATAAATGTAACTGATAGAGACAGCAAGAAAGAGAAAGTTTTGAGAGTAGAAATACACCACACTCTTAATTTACCTTTGCCGTTTCAGCACCCACAACTGGATTTGGACGGTCTTTCTTCCCTCTATCTGGTATGTGTCACATTTAGAATAATAATAATAATAATAATATTAAACAGTATCTATATCTCGAATATAGCTCTCTTTCCTGATTATGACCTGCCTCTTTTTTATTTTATTTTTTTTTTATTCAAGAAGTGCCTTTTAAACCAAGTCCTGTCATAGCAACACATTTACCAACGTCTGATGTCACCGGTGAGTGACGTTGATACTTTACACTAATTATATACAGAATTTTTCCCCAGTTTTGATTGGAGTTGTTTCCCCACAACCCTAATTTTCTTTCATTAACTCAATTTTGTTTCAGAATTGCATTGTGGGACAAACATACAAACACACACACACACACACATACACACACACACACACACACACACACACACACACACACACACACACACACACACACACACACACACACACGCACGATGCATATTTGCTTGGGTGTATAATTAGACACCCTAAATGGTATTGTCTTACTAATGCAGAGAAGAAACAATAATTAACCCTTTCTTGCTTTCTTTTCCTTGTCAGTAAATTGTAACATCAGCCAACTGTGTTCCAATACAAGTAAGACATATCCAACGTTGGTCCAATCACAGTGCTTTATTTAGGCATATTTTTTTTCAGATTCTAACTATATTTCTTCATCTGCAGCTGCTTACTATTGGATGTCCATAAGTGTAAACGTCACTACGAATGAACAGGATCTCCGTAACTTGGTGAGAGTGAAAACATCTCCTCCTCTATGTTGTTTAGGTTTCTCTTGCTTTGTTGTCATGGCGTCATGTGGCTAACTAGCTTTAAAGGTCACAAACAAGTCTTTCAGGCAGAGACTTAGCTCATAAGAGCAGGACATTCCAACCCTGTGATGCACCTGAAATTAATTTAGAGATGGACCGTCTGCCATTTATCACTGCATGACACAAGAACGTTACAACACCTGGGTGCTGTCTGTGAACCTTTTATGATTTGATCCTTCCTTCTCGGTTACCGGTATTAAAACTGTGAATCATGCGCCTTTCCCACACTGTGTGTAAGTGCATGTACTGTATATGCATTTGAATAAGTAGAACTTCTTTCAATGTTTTTCACTCTGTACTTGGAGGAAAGGTTTTGAACATGAGTTTGAAGATGTTCAGATATGTATTGGGGTGCTATATAGGAATAATCTACACTTTTGTGATACAATATTAGTACAATGGAGAGGCACAATTATACTTTAAATGCAGACAAGTTAAAAAACATATTTTTAGGCCTACTCAAGGTAAATATTCCATTCAATAACGTTTACATCATTTTAGCTACAGCTGAAAAACTACATTATTCTGTCGGTCATTCTTTCTAATTGTAAGAAAAAAAGTGAAAAGTGCCCATAGCAATTTCCCAGAGTCAAGGTGAGGTTTTCAAATGTCTTGTATGTGTCCAATCAACATTCCAGAACCTTCAGTTTACGATTATAACATATGAAGAAAAAACACAAAAATCCTCACATTGAATTGTTTTTAAATTGAATGTTCAAAATATTTGCAGATACATTGTCGGTCGACTGACTATTCTTTGCAGCACTGTTACAGTATTTCAGTTGAGTTCAGATTCACTGTCACGATTCCATTCATTTCATAACACAAGGGATTTCATCAGGATGAAAGCCCATTTCTGCCAAGAAAGTTTTGACTGATAGCACTATGTCTTCTTTTATTGTTAGCATGACCTACTTTATCTGTCCATTTTTATTGTACTGCAAATAGAGTATAGGCTTCCATAAATCACTATGAAGAGACCATATAACTGCTCAGAACATGCTGACGTTGAAGTTCTGTCTCCACTGACTTTTATGGTTAAAGATGCAGTCAGTGATTCTGGAGAAAGCTTATTGACAAAAATCACTTTTTTCTTCGAACTCAGTGAATATCTCCTAACAATTAAACAACGATTCTGGAGTAAATACGTAACCTGAGCCCTGTAAACAGGCATGTAAACAAAGGGAATGTAATCAAAGGACGCCCACCATAGCAACATTCCCATTTACAGAGCCTAGGCTGTGTATTAATAATGCTCGCACTCAAAGCGCTTAACACCAGATTCTCTTTCAGCACACACACAGTAGGGACAGGTAGCTTGACTAAAAGTGATTTTGACAACAAGCATTCTCCAGAATCGCTGACTCTACCTTTAAAACAGTTTGAACTGTAGTTCAGCAACCACCTTCACCTTCAGTAAGCTTTTAACCAGGAGGTAGCACACTGTGCAGCTTGCCCCCCATCTGAGCTAAAATGATCTTAAATCCATCAGGGAGAGGAGCACCAATGCAAAACGCTGCGGTAGAATGAATCAGAATACTCAGTTTTCAGTTTACATTGGGGAACTGTGAAATAAAAATATGGATAGAAATTCTATCTGATGTGGATGTAAACATCTACAAATCAATGCTGAGAGTTAGGACTTTCACTTGGTACAGAAGTAAACCCAACGAAACATTTATCATTGTCCTCATCCTTCAACTGTACTGTATGTGTAACGCTCCCACCACCTCTCTCACAGTTATCAGCATCTGTCTCTCCATCTTTCACTCAGGTGTCAAAAGCGTTTGGTTGCCCCGGTCTAGGCCTTATAGATTTCTGTCAGGATGATGACAGACAACTTCAGGTCAGTTTGTCCCATAAACAAGCTATATGGCATCCTTTGGACTATCTCAGAATAACATGTCTTCTGTAATTCAGGCAGGCACATGACTTCCTGTTTTTCCTGTCTTTGCACAGGTCAAACAGGTGAACTGTAAGGAGACAAATAACATGAGGTAAAATGGCATTGTCAAGTGTATTTTTCTCAAGTGCATTTTTTCTGGAACTTGAGTGCACCTATTTTCACAGTGCTGTGAACACTTTGTTTCCAGGACTACGACCAGCTGCGATGTGATGTTGCAGCTCAGCCACGCCGTGTCTGCGTGTGATCTGCAGCGCGCCCTAGTCTCTGCACTGCAGCAAGACACAGGCGCACAAACACAAGTGGAAATCATAGGAGAGGTGGAGAGAGTCGGTGAGCGCGCGCCTATATACCTACTGTAGCAATATTCACACATACTGTACATAAACCTACACACACATTCTTGTACTTCTATCTTTGTGAGGACCATCATCGACTAATGTATTGCGTAGCCCCCTTATCCTTATCTTAACCATGACAACTAAAGGCCTAACCCCAACCCTCACACTAACCATAACCTAAACCTAATTCTAACCTTAACCTTCAAACCTAGTCTTAACCCCAAAAACTGGCCTTTGAGGAAAGTGAGGACCAGGCAAAATGTCCTCACTTTCCAAAAATGCCCTCACTCTGACGGTTAAAAGCTTAAACTGGTCCTCACGACAATTCCTGTACAAGTACACACACACACACACACACACACACACACCATTTGGAGCTTATAAATAACAGTTATTTCTACGTCTATAATGACAGAGTTTTACGTATAGAAGGAAAAAATAAACATGTTGTGACATTTAACTGCATCAACAAAATATGAAAAAGACCTTTCAGTTTACAGTGCTAAATGTTATAAATGTTTACTCATAGTTCTCATTTGGACCATGAATGTTGCATTTGAGTCACACACACACTGGTTTAAAACACTCACAAAGACAGTATTTTGGAAGCATGCAAATTGCTGTCATGCTTTGAATGAATGAGCACACACACATATTAACATATACAAATACAGATGCAGTGAGTGTGTTGCAACCTTTAACTGAAATCTAAATTTCCTCCCAAATATATAGCACAAACCCAAACAAAAAAATTTCTATTTCCTTATGTGAGAAACATCAATGGCATAATTCATTCCTTTACCCTGAACCATGACAAACAACCACACACAGTATAATTAGCTTACTCGTGTCGATTTCGTTCTGAACAGTTCAAGATCATTGTGGGGATGTGGCGCCTTCCAGTGGAAAGTTTGTGAGGTGTACGTCCACATCTTCCCTGGATGAAATCTGCCAGGCGAAGCAACACTCCAAGCTCACATGGTGAGCATTCCCTTTTGTTTTTTTCTGCACACAATCACTGATTTAACATCTGTACAGTTGTCCACTCAGTTGCTGTATCTTATCAATGTTAATTATTCAGCTCCATAATAGAGCCCCACTCAAGGCCAGCTCCACAACCTAATGCAGAGTCCTGCAGCAGTGAGTGTCAAAAACACATTTTATTTTCTCCAGAATTCACTGTGGCTTCCCTTGCTCTAACCATGTTTTTCTGTATCACAGGAGAAGAGCCCCGCTTTTGTGACTGCACCTCTTTCTGCAATTCTGAAAGTAAGAAAACACAATATTGTCTTACCTGACTTTCTACATATGTTTGCATTTTAATGTCACGGGAATATCATTTCAGTAGCCTACATACATGGGCTCTTGTGTCTCTCCACATACAGCTGCAAAATGTTTTTTTGGCAGCTGTATATAAGATATATACTGTCTAAAATAAATAAATATACTGTATATATATATGTATGTTTTTTTCATTATTATTTGTTTGAGTGGGTGTTAGAATTAACTGTTTTTCTCTCTCTTTAGGTCAGTTCTTTGCCATAAGACTCAATATTACCAGTGCTTCTGGGATTGGACACCTGAAAGTATTGGTATGTAGGCCTACAGTGTGATTGCTCTACCCTCCGCATATATGCCATGTACTGACTGTATAAACTTATTTGACAGATGTCAGCACTTGCCAGCAACTGTTTCAAAATACCAGGGTAAGTCTATATCCACCTTGAATCACTTACAATTTGTAACCATGTATAAGTGTAATATCATCTTACTGGTAGTTTTGTGATGTGCTGTCTCCTATTTAATCTGTATACACTACTAAAGTATACTACACCTGTGTGAATGATAATTCTGGTACTCAATGATGTTGAGAGTTAAGGTTTTTGGGGTTGATAATTCACACATGTAGACAATTATTATTATTATTTGTTTCCAGGCCATTGTGCCAAGAGATTACACATCACTACCAGGTAAGTCTTATACAATCACGTTGTTTTACTCACATGGATTTGGTGTTGTCATTCATGCTTCATAAATCATGTTCTTTATCCAGGGCGCACAGCTGGAATGCCATGGGACACAAGACAGGTAGCCATGTTTATTCCTATAATTTATGTACACATTATCTTATCTGATATTGTATCAAAAACAAACATGCTACAAAAACAGATATTAACTATTCATTCTGATATAAATGTGGCATGGTGTAGATGAAGAAAAATAACACTTCAAGGACACAACAGGAATACACTATTGATGATAAATTATATGATGATTAATACCAGCATTTAAAAGTAGATATAACCCATTTGCTGCTGGTTTCTAGGTATTACAGTTGCATGGTGATACTGGAGATGTCTCGACCTGTCAATGGCTGCTTCCTACAAACATTTATGCAACACCTCATCAACGGCACTATTGGCATATCAACCGAAAGCCCTCTTGCACGCATGGGTTAGTCTGAAGGCTCCCTATGAAACCTCTACTGTTTATAAACATCTTATTGTGTAGATTTATATTGATGGTGCTATGTATGTGTGTCCTCAGCTCTTTGTGGCCCTCCTCGTTTGCCTCTCTCTAAGCTGTTGGGGTCCAACCTCACCTGGGTTTCCAGTGACCTGCGTGCGTCGGACATTTGCCAACCCGACCCCACGCTACTTAAATGGTAAAAGTATAAAACATTCCCTTTAGAAGACTGAATTTGTAATGTTTTTATTGAGTTTACACTCATGCACATTGTTTGTAGAAAAGATTTTGAAGCCTTGTCTGTTTTTTTTATAGATGTGTAGTTAGCCTACCATAGTGGAAATATGACACAAAAAGTGTTTTTTTTAAAGTAATTCTGGAAATTTGGGAACTCAGATACAGTACTTAAATTAACACATATATTAACATACACCTCCAATTTCCCTAAACAAAGCACTGGCCACATGTACATCATATTCACTTACTATCAGTTATTCAGTATTTTGCTGTGTTCATACACAGTGACGCAAACGAGACACTTGCTGTTCTTCTGACTGACGCCTGCCCTCCGGAACCTATCCCAACCAAGCAGAGCACAACACAGCACACCACTTTGAAGGCTACAACTTCTGAAGCCCTACAACCATCTGTGACGCACACCAGTGGACAAACATACACACCTGCAGTAAATAGTGAAAGGACTACTACTCCACTCACAACAACTGACAGAACACAATCTTCGACAGCAGGACCTGTCCTTCAAACCAGCTCACAAAACATGGTTGTCTCGGACAGTACACAAGTACAAAACACAACCTTGTCTGATAACGCAACATTGCCGACACCCACTGGAAATACACAAGTGTCAAACATAACCACAGCAAACCGAAACGAAACAAAATTCAAAACATTGTCTTTCAACTCATCAAATATCATTGCAAGACTTAACACAACTACATCTCTCCCACTTTCTCCAAGTTCCACACCAGTGTACAATGTCACAACAGCCGACGTCTTTACAACTTCTTCAAATGATACGACAGTGCACAACGTAGCTACATCAGACAACAGGAACCTACACAATGGTACAATCGCAACAAGTAGCACAACACCTAGCGCATCTACACTATCTCCAAATCACACAACAGGGCACAATGTAACTACAGCTGACAGCAGTACAAAGCTAGCTAAGGGCACGACTACAACACATAATGCCACAGTCAGCCCATTTGCAACATCTCCCAATCACACACCTGTCAACAAGGTAACATCAGTGTCAACACCAGCTAACAATGACACAATGGCAACAGAGAATCACACAACAAATACCAACATTACACCGCACAGCAGTTCAGTCACAAGTAATGTAACAACTAGCGCATCTACACCTTCTCCCAATTACAATGTTACCACAGCCAACACATTGACACCTTCTCAAAATGATACAGTAGAGAGCAGTACAACTGAGAGCAGTAGAAATCGAGACAATAGTACAATAATAAGTAACGCAACAACACCAAGCGCATCTACACCATCTCCAAATCACACAACAGGGCACAATGTAACTACAGCTGACAGCAGTACAACGCTAGCTAAGGGTACGACTACAACACGTAATGCCACAGTCAGCCCATTTGCAACATCTCCCAATCACACACCTGTCAACAAGGTAACATCAGTGTCAACACCAGCTAACAATGACACAATGGCAACAGAGAATCACACAACAAATACCAACATTACACCGCACAGCAGTTCAGTCACAAGTAATGTAACAACTAACACATTGACACCTTCTCAAAATGATACAGAAGTGAGCAGTACAACTGAGAGCAGTAGAAATCGACACAATAGTACAATAAGTAATGCAACAACACTTAGCGCATCTACACCCTCTCCCAATCACACAACGTTGCACAATGTAACAACATCAACTAACAATGTAATTACAAACAACAACACAACCTTACACAACATTTCAGTCACCAGTAATGCAACAATTAGCACTGATACACCCTCTCCCGATTTAAATGTAACTACAGCTGCCACCGATTTCACAACAACTTCTATCAGTCACACAACAGAGGACAAAATAACTACAGTAGAAAACAAAAGAAACGTAACCATTGGTTCAAGTACAAGTAACGTATCTTCTAGCTCAATTACACCGACTCCCAATAACACAACTGTCAACAATGCAACAACAGTCACTAGCAGTGTAACAAAAGAGAACAATGTAACTACAACCACCAACAATTACACAGGAAACAGCATTACTACAACTGAAAGCAGTACAAAGCTGAACAATGGTACAATTACCACAAGTAACGCACCAATTAGCTCATCTACACTATCTCCCAATCACACAACTGTGTACAATGTAACTACCGCAACGAACAATGTAACAACAAAAAACAACAACACAACCTTACACACAAGTTCAGTCACAAGTAACGCAACAAGCAGAACATTTACTCCTTCTCCAAATAACATAACATTTGGTAATCTAACTACAGTCACCAAACACTTGACAACAACCACTATCAATAACACGACAGGGTACAACATTACTACAGCAGAAAACAACAGGAACCAAACTGATGGTACAATTACAACAAGTAACGGAACGATTAGCGCATCTACACTATCTCCCAATCACACAACTGTGTACAATGTTAATACTGCAACTAACACTGTAACAACAACAAACAATAACACAACCTTACACAACAGTTCTGTCACAAGTAAAGCAACAATTAGCACATTTGCTCCTTCTCCGAATTTCAATGTAACTACAGCCGATGCATTTACCCCTTCTCCAAATAACACAACATTGGGTAATCTAACTACAGTCGACAAACATTTGACAACAACCACTATCAATAACACGACAGAGTACAACATGACTACAGCAGAAAACAACAGGAACCAAACTGATGGTACAATTACAACAAGTAACGGAACAATTAGCGCATCTACACCCTCTCCCAATCAAACAACTGTGAACAACGCAACAACAGCAACTAACAGTGTAACAAAAGAGAACAATTTAACGACAACCGCCAACAATTACACAGGAAACAGTATTACTACAACTGACAGCAGTACAACGCTAGCCAATGGTACAATTACCACAAGTAACGCACCAATTAGCTCATCTACACCATCTCCCAATCACACAACTGTGTACAATGTTACAACAGCAACTAACAGTGTAACTGAGCAGCAAAATTTAACTACAACAAACAACGGCGATAACAAGACCCTGAACAACAGTTCAGTCACAAGTAACGCAACAGTTAGCACATTGACACCATCTCCCAATTTCAATGCAACTACAGCCGAAACATTTACAACCTCTCCCGATCAAACAGCACTGTATAATGTGTCTACAACTAACACCAACAGGAACCAAACTGATGGTACAACTACAACAAGTAGTTCAACTATAAGCACATTTACACCTTCTCCCAATAATAATGTAACCACTGCTAATGCAATTACATCTCCTTCCAATCACACTGCCAACAATTTCACAACAACCACTATTAATAACAGAACAGAGTATGATATAACTACAGCACAAAACGATAAAAACTTAACCAATGGTACAATGACAACTAGTAATGCAACAATTAGCACATTTACACCTTCTCCAAATTTCAATGTCACTACAGCAGACAATAGGAACCAAAGTGATGGTACAATAGCAGCAAGTAGTCCATCAATGAGTCAGTTTACACCATCAAACAATAACACAACTGTGTACAATGTAACTCCCACAACTAACAATGTAACAACGACAAACAACAACACAACCTCACACAACAGTTCAGTCACAAGTAATGCAGCACTTAGCACTTTTGCTCCTTCTCCGAATAACAATGTAACTACAGCTGATGCATTTACCCCTTCTCCAAATAACACAACATTGGGTAATCTAACTACAGTCGCCAAACATTTGACAACAACCACTATCAATAACACAACAGGGAACACCATGACTACAGCAGAAAACAACAGGAACCAAACTGATGGTACAATTACCACAAGTAACGGAACAATTAGCTCATTTACACCTTCTCCAAATGTCAATGTTACTACAGATGACAGGAGTAGGAATCAAACTGATGGAACAATTACCACAAGTAACGCAACAATTAGCTCAGTTGCACCCTCTCCCAATCACACAACTGTGTACAATGTAACAACAGCAACTAACAGTGTAACAAATGCGAACAATGTTACTACAACACACAGCAACACCCTGCCCAACAGCTCAGTCACAAGAAGTTCAACAATTAGCACATTTACACCTTCTCCAAATGTCAATGTAACCACAGCCGTTGCATTTACACCTGCTTCCGATCAAACAGCACTGTACAATGTAACTACAGCTGTTAACAATGACACAACAGCGTACAACATAACTACAGCAGCAAACAGAGTATTAACCAATGGTACAATTACAACAAGTAGCACATCAATTAGCACATTGACACCTTCTCCGAATAACAGTTTTACTACAGCCAACACAATTTCACCTTCTCCAACTCACACACCACTGAACAATGTAACAACAGAGAACAACATGACTAGAACAAGCCACAACAGTTTAGTCACAAGTAATGGCACAGTTACATCTTCTCCAAATTACAATCTAACTACAGCCGTCAACAATTACACAACAGAGTACAACCTCAGTACAGTGGAAATCAACAACAAAAACTTAACAAATGGTACACTTATAACAAGTAGTGCATCTACGTCGTCACCTAATAACACAGTAGTCTACAATGTGACTACAGCCGCTAACAATCACACAACAGAGCACAACATAACTACAGCAGACGGCAACAGTAACCTACACAATGGTACAGTTACAGCAAGTAATGCAACATTAACAACTTCTCCCACTTACAATTTAACTACAGCCAACGCATTTACACCTTCCGCTAATCACACAACACTGGGCAATCTAACTACAGCCGCCAACAATTTCACTACAGCTACTAACAATCACACAACAGAGCACAACATAACTACCGCTGTCAGCAGTAGGAACTCAACGAATGGTTCAATTACAACAAGTAACACAACATTTAGCCCTTTCACAACATCTCCCAATAACACAAGAGGTTACAATGTGACTACATCTGTTAACAATCACACAACAGAATACAACATAACTACAGCGGAAAACAACAACAGAAACATAACGAATGGTTCGATTACAACAGGTAACACAACAATTAGCGCATCTACACCCGTTCCCAATCACACAGCTAGCACCAACAATTACACAACAGATGAAAGTATATCCACTACTACAGTACTTCAAAACGAAACGACCACAGACAACCTAACCACTGCACCCATCCGGGAAACGCAAAAGAACACAACTGTTCCTAACAAAAACACGACAACGTCGACTGCTGCAACAACATCCTTAAAAAACTCAACTCTGGACAATACGACTTCTGTATTCGCCAACACCACCAAACCCACTGTAGCACCATTGGAAAACCAAACTGGAAATCATACCACAGCGAGAGTGCCTCACAACATCACAACAACCAAGGATAGTGAAGCCACCTCTACTACAGCTGCCACTATTAAAACCAATGGTACATCAGGAATCAACTCCACAACCAAAGGACCAGGAGTCAAATCAACAACCACAGCAGCTAACGGAACCATTGAACATGGAGCTACAACTTTAACCACCGCCGCTACAACCAGGAATGTTCCAGTTCCGGCCCCGAATGACACAACTATTGCAAAGGTTCCTGTGAGTTCTTCTACAACAACTCTCCAAACCACCAACAGCACGACCACAACACAACCTGGTATGTCAAATTGAGAATCTAAAATTTAAAGGTTTAAACGTGTCAGTGTGGTTGATCAAACTGGCTGGAGTAGATTGCTCTTCTTAATACATTTTAAAGTTGAACTTATGTATGTATGGGGAAAACTGTGAAGCCCATAAGATAAATACGTATTGTCTCTAAATCTCAATGGATAGAATGCTTTTCTGGAGTTCAAATATGACTCAACATCAACTAGTAAACTGAATCCTTCTCTAGATTGATTTGTTGTATAACTGCAATGACCACCAAACATGAATAATGGATTCCTATGAATTGAAAACTTGCTCTTCTCCTTACCAAGGTACTGGAACTACCCTTACAACCACTGCAGAGAAGACAACTGATGAACAAGAGTCGCAAGAGGAACGAGTCAACCAGCTAGTGGAACAAACACAGAATGCAGCTGAGCTCAACTCCTCTCAGGTGAAGCTACTGACCTATGCATTTCTATCAAAAATGTTAGCATAAAACAATTTATTTTGTGGACTTCTGTAATTGTATATACTGTATATGTGTTTGTATTAAGACTAGTTTGATTTGGAAATGTATGAACAAATCAATAACATAATGTCAATAATGATTGACTGATACAATCTTTTTATTATTTTTATAATAACCATTTTGATATGTTACTATCTTCAGAAAACGGTAAATTTGATGTTTTGAAAGTTAACATTACAATTTGATGGATGTTGCAGGTGGAACTGTTGGTAGATAGGTTGGAGAGGGCTCTGGATAGCCCTAATGTATCTCAGGCAGTGGGACAAGATGCAGTCAATGTTGTCAGCAACTTGATGGAGGCCGACTCAGATGCCCTCTCTGGATCTTCGAACAGGTACAATCACACAACCATCGTCTGCATAGACACACATACTCGAATATGCTTGATTTTTCTAAAATGTTTTGCCTTGTGCCCTGCTGACAGGCTGATTGGACTGGTAGATGATCTGGGTCTAAAGCTGTCGTTCCCTGGTGACTTTGAGGTTATCACCTCAGCGTCGCTGATTCTGGCAGTGAGGAGAGTAGATGGGACCAACTTTCCAACGACACATATCGACATTTTCAATACGGAAAATGTCCAGGTAACCCAAATAAGCCTGAGACACAATGGCCCTCATGCAAGACACTGATTCATTTATATTTGACACATGAAAGGGATTTAAAATGCAAATTATTTCACATAAAGAGATGAAAAAGCCTGACCTCAAATAGACTAGGAGACACGACTAATCATTTGTTAACTTTTTGTGCGTCCAGTTGCGTTCTTTCCAAAGATCTCGGTCCAAGAGGTCAGCGTCTGTCCTGGGATCTGTATCCCTGCCCTCGTCCCTCTCCTCGGATCTCAGTCCCGAGCAGCAACGGCAGGCCGACAGGGTCCTGGTAACCTTTTACACCAAAACTGCCTTCTTCCAGGTACTTTATACGGTATTTATTGGTGTAAATTAAATTGTTTAAAAGCAGCATTTTAAAATTGTCTCAGTACGTCCAACATGTGTTTTTTTAAGTCAGGGTAGGTTTAGTACAACAATTACTGTGATCACATACATCTCAAACTGAATATCACTATCCTACAAAATAATTATATCAACCGTATTTCCTTTTGTTGTTGCCAGGATGAATCATTGGATAACAATACCCTTGTCAGCCAAGTCCTTGGCTCTAGTGTGGCCAATTTGTCACTGAGCAACTTGAGAGAGAACATTGAGTTCACCATCCGGAACGTCAACCCCATTCAGGTAAGGGTGCACACAAGTAAAAACCAGCATATCACTTTTGTTCAGAAATTCATTAAATTCAGTATTTATAGATCCCTCAAAGTTCCTCTGTGATGATATTTCGTTATTTTTTTGCATGCAAAGAACCCAAAGGCCTCCTGTGTATTTTGGGACTTCACTATGAATGGTGAGTACATCACTGCCAAATGAAGTTGGTAAAGAGCCATATTGCCACGGGTATCAATATCCCTGATTGTTGTGTTTCTCTTGATCAGGTGGTGGAGGAGGCTGGAGCTCGGCCGGATGCTTTGTTGTCAACGCCACATCGGAAGAGACAATCTGCAGCTGCAACCATCTCACATCCTTTGCTATACTGCTGGTTAGTTTATAAGTGTTTGTTTGTGAAACATTGACAATAATTGTACCAATACCTTTCTTCACGTCACAATACAACGTGCGTATAAGAAATAAAGTTAACAAATACAATTTCAGATAAACGTGAAAACAGATAACTGACTTTTTGTCAGACATTTTTTCTGTGAAACAGCAGCCTGTTGTTATTGAATGTGTGTTCAATGTACGTATATGTGTGTTTCTGTGTGCACCCTATCTTAAATACAGGATTTGTCCAGAGAGGGAGTACTTGACCCAAAGCAGGCACAAATTCTGACTTTCATCACCTACATCGGCTGTGGAATCTCTGCCATTTTTCTGGCTGTCACCTTAATGACATATCTTTCATTTGAGTAAGAGTCTCTGCCTTTACCAATACACATACTTGCCTGTCAGCTTTATTCAAGAAACCTCAAAACAACTAAGCCCCAATCCTAACAAACTATTTTCTTTATAGGAAACTTCTTCGGGACATTCCCGCCAAGATCCTGGTCCAGCTTTGCATGTCCCTCCTCCTCTTAAACCTTGTCTTCTTAGTGGATGGCTGGCTGGCGCTTTACCCGGCCGTTGGGCTGTGTATTAGTACTGCCTTCTTTCTGCACTACTTCCTGTTGACATCATTCACGTGGGCGGGGCTTGAGGCCCTACACATGTACCTGAGTATAGTGCGTGTGTTCACTCCTTACCTCAGCAGATACATGCTCAAGTTCTCACTGGTGGGCTGGGGTGAGTGAAACTGAGTTTATAAATGTACAATACAATATATTTCTTTCAAGGTTTTTTGTCGATCAGTTTTTAAATTTTTTTTTTCTGCAAATATGTCAAGTGCATTCATTAAAGCTATAATGCGTAACTCATGTTATTCCCATAAGTAATTCTGATGAGTTTGTGTCAACTTGTTTGTCGATGGCTTGAACGTAACCGACATTCATGTATATGAAAAAGTTACCCTCTATAGCTTTAATGACTGAGATGGAGATGGTTCTGATAATTGACTTCCTGTTCTTTGCAGGCATTCCTCTCATCGTGGTGATCATTATAATAGCAGTGGACAAAGACAACTATGGTCTGGTCACGTATGGAAGAAACATTAATGGCACTTCAGATGACTTGTAAGTTACTCCAACAATCTTAACAACTTTAACAACACAGATACACTTATGCAATATTTTTTTAAATGGACTTGGCTTATATAGCACTTTTTAGACGATTGTTCTCAGCCCCAAAGCAATTTTTTTACCACATTCACAAATACACACACTCATTTCAAAGCAAATTATGTTTCAAAAATTATTGAAAATTACAGACTAATAACCTGAGCACAATGTCAATGTCACTTTCATTACAATGTTGTAACAAATAATACAGGCCAGCAGACAGACTTGTTTTGGAATACTTTTGCAGAAGTGTTTAGACTACCAGTTTAGTAATGGAACAGGCCAAATACAAGGCCACTTGACACTTTATACACTTGGCATTGTCACAGAAAAACTGAACTGTGCTGAACTGATTTTAAAAGCTGAAGCAATTAGATTAAAATTGACTGTGTATTGGACTGCAGATTCTTAAAAAAAAAGTATATGTATATATATATATATATATATATATATATATATATATATATATATATATATATATATATATATATATGTGTGTGTATGTATATATATATATACATATATAGCTATATATAAATAAAAAATAATGTTTTTTGTTTGTTTTATTTTTATTTTGTAACAGTAATCTGTGTATCTGAATCCGAATTTGATGAAAATGGGGGCGGGACCTGATAAGCCTTTGGCTTCTTCCGTCTCCCTTCGGACAACACAAAGTATGATGTATGAATATTTGCAAGAGAAAATTGTGTATTGTGTGGAATTGTCCGAAAGAATAATAAATAAATAAATACACTTTCGGCTAGAAAGCGCTATATAAGTCAAGTCCATTTACCATTTAGCTGCCATGCAAGGCACTTAATAAAGTGTTGCAGCACCCTAGCAGGGATCAACTTAGGGAACAACAATTATGTAGTACGTTTTATTTTAAGCCATTTTAAGTTGGTAAATACATCAGATGTATCAAGTTCATGTTCTAGTGACACATATTTCTGTTCATATACCCGTCCCCTTTGCAGTTGTTGGATCCGTAATGACATTGTCTTCTACGTGGGTGTGGTGGCCTACTTCCTGCTGATCTTCGTGCTGTGCCTGATTGTGTTTGTGGTGGTGATGGTGCAGCTGTCCCGGATCAAGAGGCAGAACCCCCAGAACCAGTCTCCTAACAGGGGGTTTATCACTGATCTACGCAGCATAGCCGGCCTCATCGTACTGCTAGGCCTCACATGGGGGTTTGCCCTGTTTGCATGGGGACCCCTCTACTTACCCTTTGTTTACCTTTTCTCTATATTCAACACTCTGCAAGGTGAGACTTGTATGAAATAATTATAATTATATGTGTACTGTATATAAATTCATTCATTCATTCATTATTTTGCACTTATTTTTTTATTTTCTGCAAAGTTTAATTTAATTCTTAGAGTTGTGTACAGTTTACAGTTTTACTGGATGTCTATCTATCTGTCTGTCTGTCTGTCTGTCTGTCTGTCTGTCTGTCTGTCTGTCTGTCTGTCTGTCTGTCTGTCTGTCTGTCTGTCTGTCTGTCTGTCTGTCTGTCTTTCTGTCTATCTATCTATCTATCTATCTATCTATCTATCTATCTATCTATCTATCTATCTATCTATCTATCTATCTATCTATCTATCTATCTATACTGGGTTCTCCCTATGTGAGTAAACCATAATACACACATGTATGCCAAAATATAGTTTTTTACAATTTATTGTTGTCCTGTCTAGGTTTCTTTGTCTTTGTCTTCCACTGTGCTGTGAAGGAGAACGTCCGCAGGCAGTGGAGAACTTACCTCTGCTGTGGGAAACTGCGATTGCCTGAAAACTCAGGTGGGTATCTTAATGTGTTTTATAATTCTGATAAATTGGAAATGCACTTATTGGAAGACAAGGAAAAAGTTCTATAGAATACATAACTAAATGCATATTCACCTCATCACTTGATATTGTGGAAATACTTGAGGCAGTGGTGGATGTTGCCATTTTTAAGTAACTAGCTTCTTGTCCTTGAAGGGTACCGCATCTTCTGTAAATTGTACGAAACAGAGGAGTTAACAAGGGAGCGTGGTAATCTAGAATGTCGCCAGTAGACTCCGCTGAACACTCACATATACAATCTGCTAACATTAATGGATTTTACTATGACATTAAGTAAAATTCAGATCTGACCTAATGTAAATACAAACGCACTTTTCTGCAGATTGGAGTCGGACGGCCACCCAAAACAAGAGGCATTTGTCAGTTGCCACGCAATCGACCAACGCTCCACCACTCACCTCTCGAAGCACCTCTGTTACCAGCGATGTCACCAACAGCAGCAGTGGTATGTTCACAGGTCACAAAGTGCAGCGTATAACTTAGCTTTATTTAAATGCTTTCTACACCACATTAAAGTTTCTCCCCCCCCCCCACACTCACACAGGCTCTGTGTTTATGGACAGCGGCATATCTGATGGGTCAGGCAGCGATGTCGTCCTCAACGAGATTCTCAGACGAAGCAATTAGTTCTCTGCTGTAAAAAAAAAAAACGAGGGCAGGAGAAGATGGTCCTAAGAAATGCCCTGTGTTACACAAGGTTTTCGAAAGTGTAATGAAGGAAAGGAGAAGGCCGTGGAGACTTGAAACTGATGCACCTTTTAGCGAGGACGAGATCAATATGAAGTGAATGTGACTTTTCTACGTGGACAGTAGAACATACAGAACTCATGTGAGACACGTGTTGCAAGAGGTTGCATTTTTGACTGAACATTTTAATTATTTTACTGTCACATCTGTGACTCAGTGTTTGTGTAGACTTATTTTCAAGTTCTCAGAATTACATGTGATATTATTAACATTATTTCGAGTCTGTGAGAAAAAGTATTTGCATTTTAAGGAGACAAAAGTGTATTTATTTAGTATACTAGAACATACACTGTCAACATTGCATAGATTATTGTGAGGCTATTGTGCTCTCTTCTTTTAGTATTTTTCTTTTGTTCACAAACATAAATGGAAAAAATGAAGATGAAGAGTGTGATCATTACCGATATTTTTTCGGTTCAAGTTTTGAAGTTACACCCCTCATTGAGGGGCTCTCAAAAGGCACTTTGATAAAACATTTCTACCTTTTGTAGGTGGATTGAAGGAATATTTTCACACGCCAAAACTCAACTGCTCAATTTTAATACAAAAACCTTGAATTAATGTATGACAAACTGATCATCTCTATGTGGTATTTGAGAGTTTATTCCTCCGTTATAGTTATGTATTGCTATATTTTGCCACAGTGCAGTGTTGATGTTAGACTCAGAGTTGTTATATTGTTTGTATACTGTATATAGGATATTTTTTAATTGTAAAAGACATGACGTATGGTTGTGTAGCAGTGTGCTGGAGCACATACAAGGACAAAAACTGTCAAGTGTTCTAATGCAGGCACATGTGCATGCCATGAAATATGACATAATAAAACTTAAATTCATTACATGCCAGATAGTCTTTTTTGAATGGGATATTGTTTACATCTACATGACATCTTTAAAAAAAACGGTCAATTGTGTTTTTTTCAAGATCTACAATATATGTTGTAGGAAAATAGAATGCAATCTACATTTTCATTTGAAAAGAGAAACAAAAGGAATATTCAACAACAAATACTGCTGAAGTAAAAAAAATAAACACATAATCTCAACATACACCAAACCCCTCCCAACCCCTCCCTTCTGCTCAGTGTGTGATCGTATACATTAAGGGTACATTAAGGGCTGTTATGAAATATTACAAAAAATGACAGGAAAAGAGTTAACATGGGCCGTCACATACACAAGGAGTTTCCTGTATGGATAATTTCTTAAGTGACAGAAGAGGGGCCGCCAAATCCTGTTGAATCGTGACTCTCTGTTACTCAGCAAGAGCCTCATTTATTTGTATTTACTAATAAAAAATAAAAAATGTTTTTACATCTTGACATATTAAATCAAACCTTTTCTATGGGGAAAACCCCCTCACACCAATTATGATCCCTGCAGATAGCCTCTTTCATCCCAATATGTCACCTTGAGCTGACTGTCTCGCCCACCCATTGCGCAGCCTGTGAATGTCGGCCTCTGTTAATTAAAAACTTTTACATGAGCTCAGATCTCAGAACGGGGTGACCTCCGGGGTGAACCAAAGAAGAGGTCACGGAGACGCAGATGTTACTGGGGACGAGCACATATTTCTAAATACATTACTGAATAATACTGAATCCAAAATGCCAGGTCGTTCAGATGAGAAAATTCTGCTGCTACTGCTTACATTTATCCAGAAATATAATAACCAGTCTGACCTCTGTAACCACTCAGAAAATATACTGAATATACTTTCTCCAGCCTGGTGCTTAATAACTAAAAAATAATAAATTAAGTAAAAAGTTCATAAACATGATTTTCGGATCTGATGCCATGTTTGTACATTTACAGACAATGATGCATTACTTCTGTCTGGCATCTCACACCCCCAGAAATATCCCTGTCCCTATCTGTAAAGAGGTTGACAGTGTATTCCACACAGCACTATCCCCCACAAATCCTTTGGGCAAATATTTTATTCATGACAGTTATGGCTACATAGGATAACATACTGTATGGTACATTGAATTGTCAGATTCCCAATTTACAGGTGTAAACACGCAAATAAACGTAAAACATGTTCTAGTTTGGTGTAATAACAATACTTTATAGGTATTTATTTGTTTGTGCAAGTTTGTGGTGCAAACCTTTTTACGGTTGAAGAAACAAGCTATTCTGAGGAAACACATTGGTTATTGTTATTATTTGAACACATATGGAAGGGTTATGTGGGATGCAAATAATGAATGTGCTTTGCATTTTGTTACCGGATGTGTTTTTCCTTGTTAGTTACTGTGGCCAACACTGTACTTTCTTACTGTTTGTTTATACATCTTAACTTGATGTCATCGCTACCCTATTTACTATGTATATATATATATATGTGTCAGCATTACGATCATAACAATAGGAACAGAAACTTGTTTTGCATGAATAATTCCACTTCAGTCACAGGAGGATCGTCTGGTTTAAATAAGGCTCACTCTGGATGCTCAGACATCTCCCACCAGATGTCAGTGTAAGCCAATGTCTTTTTATGCTCATACAGGGAAAAACTGCTTGACCAGTCCACACTTTACTGCAGCGATTTGATTTATTGATTTAATTTGTTTATTGTCAAGTGAAATATCAATAGGGACGGAAGAACTAGAAAAAACAACTCACTTATGATCCTGCTTCTGTACATTTGTGTTTAGTGCCACCTCGAATAAACCAATACTATTACTGAATACAAAACAACACATTAACATAATCCATCAATTTTTCTTTTCTTTTAGATGATTCATGTTTGCAAACCAAAACCTTTATTCCTGGGTGTTGTACTGACACATTCAGTATGGAAGGCTCTTAAAAATAACAAGAGATATGTGGATTTCCAGTTCACCTGATTTATTTGCTTTCAGATTTTTAACTGACTAATAACTCATTGGTCAAGAAGTCGCAAAGAATGTTTTCTTTTTCTCGTCCGGATTTTTAATTAAATTTGAAGGTTAACCTTCAGTGCAGCCGCGCACGTGTGGCCTGCACGCTCCTACAACCTCACCATCGATAGAGGCGTGGGAAGGGCGCGGACGTGAAGACGCATCTCAATCGATTAACATTTCATTTTCTAAATGGACGTTTTACGATTCATCTAGCGGCCTGGGAAAAACATACATGAATAAATCCAACCCACCCTTAAGTTTTTTAACAAAGGGATTGGCCCCCACTCCGCTTTGCTTTGCCGTGACCCAGACATTGGTGCCCTATCCTCTATTATCGCCTACCATCAATATTTAATCCAGGTCAGAGGAAAGGTCTGTCTGTCCCCGGGGGTTGGCTTCTGCAGCTTAACACCTATAAGCAGCATTATCCATGCGAGTCACTACCAGCAGCCTTTCATTTTCTGGGAAGAAAATACTATAAAAGCCCAGAAGAGTTAACAGATTTGAAGGATCTAAAAAAAAAAAAAATCAGCACGTGCACCAGAGGGAAAATCCATGTGCGATCACCGAAGGCTTACCTCATGTAGATTCATTAATTTTCCTTTATTTAACCTCGACAGATAAATTGAGGGGTGACCCTCTTTTACAATGATGCGCCGACAGTGTTGTAATTACTAAGAATTACACATAGGGCAACATAAATTACGCATTACAGCTTTAAAGTTTAATAGAGCAGAGCCTATATTTAAAGTTGAAGCGTATTGATCATTGGCCGTTCAGCAGCTGTTTGGTTATGAATCATAGGCTTCATCAGTCACTAACACCGCTCTGATTTCCCATCGGGTCAGAAGATTCATTACTCACAAAAACTTACTTACAACCTAGTCTATACCACATATATTTATTTCAGGTAAATATAAATATCCAAAAGGCTTGAACATACAAACCCGTCCACATACTCTCATGCCATCTTCTGTAAAATAAAAAAAATAATATTGCAACTAAAGAAGTGCACTGTGGGGTGGATTGCAACTTCAGATGTGTACAAATGAATGTGCTACTAGATCTGTTTCCAGCACTTCCCCCTACAACATTTATAGCTTTACACTCAACTCACATCATTAACTCTGAGATATTGCAGTCCGCAGCCCTCAGATTGCAACTTATCTCAGCTTACATCACACAGCTCATTTGACACACTGAGATATGGAGATGCTACATATATTTACTTCAAAATAAAATGAAATAGTATTGCTATTCTGCTCTCATATAAGAAGAACACATCTGATTCGATAAAATCTCTCACATAGAATTATCTTTGAGGTATAAAATGAGATGTGATGTACCAGAAATATATATATTTTAATTCCATGCATTCTTCTTTATTGTAAAAACCACAATGTTGATTGCAATAAGTGGCAACTCGATGAAATGCAGTTAAGCATCTAACCAGTCCAAACATATGAAGTACATTTAGACATATAGTATAAGAAGAAAAAATTTGTAGCCTATTGTATTGAATAATTGACCCATGTGGTTGTAATATGTCGGTGGTATTTCAGACATCAACAAAACAAAGCTATGATTTGACAGTATAAACAGAACCTCATTATTTGTATTCACAGAAGAATAGTCTGGTTTTAACAAATATCATAAAGCATGCTCTGAATGTATTTCTATATTAAAACACTATTTTATTGACGATCCATCAGACACAGTCTTGTAAACAGCGGTTTTAGTGAAGATTGATAGCGATACAGAATCTCCCATGAAAATCTTATTATAATAGAAGTGGAGGCAGTGTAATACAACTATCTTGTCTGAGTAACTGTCTTTGTAACCTTTTGTGGCAAAGGAGGGCAGTAAAACACAAGGAAAGAATCTGAGCTCAGGAAAATCTACTTTGATTTCAGTGAGTGACGGTGTTGCGAGTATATGTGTGTGTGTGTGTGTGTGTGTGTGTGTGTGTGTGTGTGTGTGTGTGTGTGTGTGTGTGTAGGTGTGTGTGCGTGTGTGAGAATAATGTGTATTTGGTATCAGTTTATGAACATGTCGGATAACTTTATTAATGTCTAAACTCTATGTCCCTTTATTTGCCTCAATGCAGTTTTGAATACACATTGTAATTGGAATTTTTCGTAACTATAATTGCTCCATCTCGACTCATTTCTAATATAAATGCTGTTAAATGCAGATAGAGGAGCCGGAGGAAATATTTAATCTAAAAGGTATTGGCTGATAACACCTGTGCCCTCCACATCAGCAGAAATAACACCCCCCCTCTGGGAATCATCAGATCAATGAGACAAACCTCTCAATCCATTGTTGATTGAAGGAGGTCACTGAATCAGCAGGATCTTCACTCTTTGCCAAATTGGGAATTTAAAGTCATGCCTATGGGCTTAGCGTCCTCCACCTGTTACAAGCCTTTTAAATGCATTCAGATCCTTGTCAATGTGTCACTTGTGTTTTTACAGCTACCTTATTAACTGCCCATGGTTTTAAACGTCTCTTTTCATGTGTGGCAAGAAAAGATCAATAGACCCATTGTAAGTGATACAATGCATAGCAGAAGCCCCCCCCCCCCCATTTCAAAACTGAGATACTTTTTTGTAGACTCACTGTACTAGTGCAGAGCATGTTCTGGATTTGGATTTTGATGTCCGTCTATTTGCACTATTACAGTGGTGTATGTGTCTAGTATTCTTTCACCTAAAATACTTTATATATCAGAATATGAATATCTGTCAAGGTTTTTTTATATATATTTTTTATATGAGTAGCAAGCAACATACTCACACAGCTGATTGTTCTTTCACATTTCTTGGCCAGACATTCTAGACGAATTCCAGGTGGTGGGTTAAAAAATAAATTACACACAGACAAACAGGAGAGGAAGAAAAACCTGGTTACACAATACAATACAAAAATGAGTGTGTGCCTGGTTCCAGCGGAAGTCTTATTCAATTCCAATTTGTCCCGCCCGCATCCGGTGAAGAAAGGAGGATGTTTATCACAGAGACGCTGCTGGAGGAATAAAATGGAAAGATTTGTAGTGTCAGTCAAGACTTAGTGATGACATTGCTGCTCCTGTAAATCATGAAATATTTACGGTTAATATTATGATGTGACCAGTGCAAAAAGGATGGATTTGTGTCTTGTGTGTATGCAGTATATCAAGGCGGGATGCAACGTGAATAAAACGCATACTGTACATGTCGGCAAATTGGATGCTTCTGTTAGTAAAAGGCCAGCCTTGCAGATTTTCATTAAATGATCCTAGATTTCTACAACATCACAAATGTGTGTGAGGCAAAAGTCCGATTGAACAGTAACAGCAGGAGGTATACGCTGTTAAATAAACATTCCTCGTTCACTTCATGTAGTAAATGAACCAGTTTTTAGTCTTTCATATATACTGATGAGAGGAATTCAGAGCCTCCAAGACACGCTGTCCAAACTGTTCTATCCCACACTTGGAAGTGCCTCATGTTTTTAGTCCTACAGATAAAATATCAAACTTGTGTTTAATGAGTTAAAATTCCAGTTATTCAAGATAGTCCATCACACACAATCCTCACAGTAACACAGCGAGGAGCCTGCTAGATTGGCACTCTTTTCCTGGTTTGAGAACATGACATTTCTAATCAGAGGATGACATTTAGATCAAGCGAAATGCGCTCAGCGGGAGATACCGCCACTGAAATCTGTGCTTTTAATCATGCAGCTCTGTGGTCACGGAAACCACTTAGGCTGCTGCAAACGGACTAGCAATTCATCATCAGTCAAAATTATCTTACTGCCTTTTTATAACAGACTTAAGCACATCTTTACACACCAAAGACTGAATGGTGCAGTGCATAGAATGTATTAGCATGTTATTAAAGAACAGACTTGGTAGAAATGGAATATAATATTCATAAGTTTGTTGTAATAAATGTATGCACTCTTAAAATAAAATGTGTTTTATAACCTTTGAATGAGCCTTTCAATTCATAGCTTCTCTAAATTTGAAGAAAGTGAGGGGTTAGCGTGGTAGCTTTGAATAGAAGCTCACCACCAGCTGCCACTACTTTTCGATTTTACCCACTGTACCTTAAGAAAAAAGGCTGAGGCTATACAAGTATCTCCATAAGAAGCATCTGCTTGAACATGATGTTTGCACTCCAATCAAAGACTTTCTTTTTACAGATGCTTCTTGTAAGTGTTTTTGCACATGCTGCACATCCTACCATCTGACTCTCCTACATACAATCAGTGGTTTTTCAAATAAAACTGTTTTGCATTCACTATGAAGAACAAGCAATTCTGTTGTTTTTTAAAATGGTCTGTTACTTAAAACCCTGATTTACTCCATTTATCCTGCGTAACTTTATTCCTCTGCAGAACTGTCCAGACCTGCTGTCCCCCATCTATCCACTAGTTGTGCTCTCCTAAGTTTTCACCATAGATAGTACATAATATGGATGTAGCATCCGGGCTGACCTCAGTTATTCACACGGCATCCAATAATCCTAGTTTGTGCGCTTCGCCATTTTGTGAGATGTTTACTCCGCCTCACGTCGGGGGGAGGGAGATAGCTGACGTATACCTCCGAGGCAAAGTGAGGGACAACGGGCGGAGAGCTGTCACTCAAGAGATCGCGCCAATACATTTTAACCTCCGATAAAATAAAAACTAGCGTGGTCCAAAAAAAGTCACCCCCCTCAGTGTTGTCATGGAGATATGACCTAAACATACAGACTAAAATGGTTTTGTGGACCAGGCTGTAAATAGGTTTAATAAGACTTTGAAAACGTCTTATTAAACAAGTGAGTCAAAGAAAAACTGCTCGGTCTTGGTACCACCCCTCAGTGGCACTTCCTGGTTACTACAGTTGTGGTCACTTCCTTATTGGATGCTGGTAGAAATCGCTGAGGTTGGGGCTTGGTTTTCACCAACTGCCAGTCTCCTGCCCAGTACACCTGTCCCTGATTACATCATCACGACACACCTGTTCCTCGTCAAGCCCCTGGGTATAAATATCAGGCCACCAGGTAGCAGATTGTGGCTGTATCCCATTACAGAGACCACGCACTTGGCAGGACGCAGTCTTGCGGTCTATGAAGGCTATAGCCTATGAAGGCCGATTTTAAGGGCGGTTTTAAGGCCAACGAGCCTTGTTAAACGAGATGGTCTCCGCAGGTCTCCGTTTACGAGCATTTCCGGTTCACGTAACAAGCCGTTACCTTGCGTGACGACTCGCCGCTCCTGTGCTGCCTAGCAACCCTGATTGCTGCCAACGGAGACAGCCTTGTCAACGGAGGAAAAAAGAAAAATAAGTTGCCTACCAGACGAAAAGAAAAAAAAGTACAAGAAAAAAAGAAAGGAAGATAAAAGTTAAGAAGATGGAGCAACACGTTGCTGTTTTGTTATTTTTTATTTTATTTTATGCCATCTCTGAAAAAAACGCAATGAATCTTGGGATATGTTGGGCCACGAAGGATCCATCTGATGCAGCCTTCAAAACCGTGAAACGAAGGCTGCATTTCTCGGCCGCATATGAGGAGCCTTGCAATGAGCCTTGCAAACGGGACAGCCTTTGCGCGCCGCTATGACGCAATCGGTCTTCAAATGCAACCTACGTAGGGTGCAACCCCTGAATCAAGACACAGCCTGTGTAGTTTAATGAAGTAATGGCAGAGAGGGTGGGAAAAAGAAAGCAGGGGAAGACACTATTTCTCTTTACAATCCCAAGTTAAAAAAAGAGGTATCTGCACTTTTCATTCCAGAAGGGATTCAGTTAAATGGTGTAGATTAAGGCTGGGGCACTGTGGGTTAAATCACTTTTTGTTTATTGTTGGAAAACATGTGTCTGGGTTGTGTGAGTGTGGGACACCTGAAACAGTAAAGCATGCGTTTCTTGAGTGCAGAAAATATCGAGCAGAATGACATTTATTATTTGATAGACTGTTGGGACTTGGAGTTGAGGTTTTTTCTATTTGTTCTTTATTTGGACACAGTGAGAACCATCAAATGAAGTCAAAAGCTATTCTGCAGTTCCTGCACAACACAGGGCTGTATGTAAAAATGTAGGACAACGTCTGATCTGTGGAGGGCACTAATACGCTAAACAGTGTCTAAATTGCCGGAATTCTATAAGAAGAAGAAGAAGAAGCAGATTGTGTGTAGGTGGACATTCACTTTGTGCTCCTGCTGCAGCGCTCCCGCTTGTTTCCATATGTAAGCTACTGACAGTGTAAAAATGTAACTAACTTTTATAGGTTGAACATAAATCCTACTCTAAAAGCAAGACTATGTGAATACCTACTATACGGCTGGACCGCAATGGGGTAAGGGGAGTAAATGTTAATTGTACTGTGTAGTTGATGTACATTCTGCAGTGTGACAAAACAAAAGTTGGTCAAAAGTAGTTTGCTCATCACAAAATAAGCTTTCGTTTCACTTGTATTTGAGGTCATTTATGTTATCCACCATAGTCTCTAACTTATACTTGTTTGAAAAGTTAGGAATGTATCTGGCTCCCTTTGGTCAGTAGATCTAAAGCATCTTTTACAGACAGGCTTTGTGGTGTCTGTGGGCTCGCCCTGCAGTTGGCTATGTTAACAAAATAATTCCATATTTCATGCTGAGAGTCTGCTTTGTCAAAAATAATTTATGTATCTGCAGAGACGTATTATTTTTATTGTATAATCAAACTATACTAAAGTCCACATCGACGTCTCGGTAAAACATGTTTTTTTCTTTAATGGATATGTTTTTGAAAATGTGTGTTTTCTTTTTCTGACAAGCTCATTTTAAACTTGCATTAGAGACCAGGGGAAATTACATCCCTCTTATTGCTAGCTGTCAGCCGCCCAGGGGAGGGGACGTGTGTGTGTATATACTGTTGGCACGGTGATAAAGGGACATTTGAAATGCACATTTTAAAACTACATCAATCGCGTGAGCCATTGCAGTCTGGCGGCATGTTTGTGAATTGATCAGCATCACAGATCTGTTGGCTAGTAGAGTCCACACAGTCACTTTATCACAGTGGGGACGTGAACAGAACCACTGGGGAAAGAATCAAGTTATTTTGGGCATAGAAGCTACTGAAAAAGTGGTTAAATCAGGTTAATGTTAAGCATCCATTCCATTAACTGTAACTCAAATGTTGGCAAAAAATTTTATTATTTCGAGTTGAAGAAATGTTAATGAAGCCAAGGTGAAGCTGTATCTCATGCACGGACAAGGTTGTCCTTACTGTATGTCAAAAACATCAAACAATGCATGCTTTTCTAGATCCTCTTTCTTTTTAGCATGCATGAGACAAATTGTTTGGTCAATGTCATGTCACTCCAAATATACATACATTAACATACAAATATCCCATGTTAAAGTGCATTTACTCTGTAGGCTGTATTTCAATACATATTTGATTAGATTAGACGGCTATATTGATCCCAAGAAGGGCAAGATACCTGTATATATTTACAGACTAATATTTCACATAACTACCTTAACTACCCAATGCTGTATACAGAGCTTGAGTGACACACACAACACAATTGCATGTAGAAAAAGATCAAAAACTTCACAGTTTCAACTTCTTAATGGTGGTAAGAAAAAATCAGACCCGATCAAAAGCATCAATAAAAACTATATAAACATAGCATTATTTTTACTGGTGCTCTCGTTTGCTGTTGCAGGTCATTTATGATCATCAAAGGAAAAATGAGACTATTTCATAAACATTTGATAGTTCCTCGTAGGATGTTTAAATAAAGGATGTTAATACTTCCTCACCCACTGATAAATATTCATGGCTGTGATGGTAAATGTGTCAAAGGTCTTTGCTGCAGTATAGGATTTACATTCACACTTAGATGGAAGGGGGGGGGGGGGGGGGACCTCCTTCTGCTGTTGTACTGACGTGTCGGCCCAGCTATGAAGGCTTATAATTGTTTCAACATTGTCTTAATATGGAAAGCAGAGCGTCAGTTGAGGGATGATTTATAGAAACAGAGTTGACAATTTCACTGCACAACTGTCCACTGTGAGTTGTCTCAAGGTGACTCCAAACTTTAGTGACACCATGCTGTATAATGAGGATAAGTTTCACAACAGCAGTAAATGTATGGAGAGTTTCAGGGCCCCCTTTATTTCCATATTTCATGTTGAGGAAACGTATTGTACCTTGGGGGCATGGTAAAATGAACCGATTTATGTAATGGTGTAGTTACATGTTTTCAAAATCTCCCAGTTCAATTTAGTGACTGATTGAATCAACTTGACATTTCAGCATCATTTCCTGTCCAGCAATTTGAATCGACAATGATTGAGAACTGGAAGTTGAAATTGTTCCTCATTGGATGATTATTTCTTATTTATACAGTATGTTTATTAAAGAGGAAGTGTTTTTATTCTGAAATGGAAGAATCAGTAGGAAAAGCTCAAAGGCACACACACAACCATGTTGAACCAGTGTCTTGGAAGACGAGCCGCATTGACTTTACAACAAAGATCCACCAACAGCTTTTAGGTCCAAGTTCAACTCGGACACAAAAAAAAACTGTAATAAATAAAACATCTAATAAATCTCCCCTATAGGAAGCTTCCCGATTATCTGTCCCTTGAGAGCCATATACCTTCAGGCCAGGCTTTTCTAAATGCGCTCCCTTCCCGTCCTTTTGCTGTGCTTTGCTTTTGTGTTATAAATAGCCCATCAATTTGACATGCTCACCATGTCAGTAAGCAGCGGACGACTAACTTTTTAATACGTAGGGTGGAGGAGGGTACTAATGTGGACATTTCCATTTGAGTAAGAAGCTTCCTTTGCTAACCTTATCGTACTTTTACTTATGAACCAACTGCTCCTTTTTTGTGGGATACAACATAACAGTTTCTCAAAGACCTGACTTACAAAGATTTTTAACATCCATATTGTGCTTATTTTTTTCCCCAACTGAAGTATAATAGGACAGACAAAAACCCTTTTCTCGAGACATTTCATGATCTGCAACAAAAAAATTGTGAAAATCACACAGAGGCACAATGATTTGATCCTGTTCTGTTCAGCTGTATTTGTGTCAAAAAATAATGGGGCTCTGTGTCTTAAGGGGTTTATAACATTTTTAATTAAGAAGAGAATCAATAGATTAACAGTCAGATTCATAATTACAATTGACTGCATTTCCCAAACAGAAAAGGGCATCGTTGAGTGAGTGTTCCCCGATAACAATCCCCATATGACAGTCTGTCAGACACTTTTAATCAATGTTGAATACAGGATTGAATATATGATTAGCCGGCACTGTTTTCATACTATTTTCATTTATTTTGGGTGAATATGTAGCCATAGAATCGACGGGTTATCTTAGCTCAACAATAAAACTATAGAAATGGGTAGCCTGACTTTCTTTTAAGAGACTTCTACTAGCTCCACCGCTCAGGCTCACTAATCAACACATTGTCTGAGTGCCATGTGTTGAGCAAAAGCAGGTGGTAATAACCCACTCTGGGTTATATCACCACAAATAGTGTTTTTTACACATTTTCGGTGCAGATCAATCAATTGAGATGTAGCATGTTAATTGGTGAGCTTTAGAAGTAATGTTGTTGGATTGTGCTCCCTTTGTTGTTTGATAAAGCTGTTGACTGTTGCTTCATCATGAATGACACTTTCCTCAAGTCAAACGAGATTATTGGACATTATGTATATTTTTTGGAAACTGTTATTTGTTGACTTTTAGACACAAAATCATTGTAATAATTAGGACTCTTTCCTACCTTGTTGTTCAGGAAAAGCTAACCTGGGTCATATTGGAGGGAATGGATCAATGTTTTTGTCGTTTAATTTGGATCACTTGGAAAGCCTAGATGTGAATAGTATATATCCGTACATCAAACTCTTGACAACAAAGCATTACTTGTCCATACTTTTTCCAAATTGTCCAGTAGTTGAATTTGTGCTACTCAAAACCTGCACCTTTGAAATAATCTGGTACAACAGTGTGTGTCCTTCTGTGCTCCACATAGAGAGGGATGTAGTGCTGCAGAGCCCCCTGACTTTGACCCCCCCCCCCCCTCTCCCCCCCCATGGGCATCATTAAGACTTTGGCTATACAACTTTGTTAGAAGGGGAAATGTCCTTTCCAAGCAAAGGCTAAGGACAGTCGAACAGACATAGAGAGTGTAGACTAGATCTATTATTGGCTGTTTGTGTTCCAGAATGTCTTTACAAGAAAACCAAGGTCAGCAGATTGTTGAATTCAATGCTAGCCCTTCCTTTAGTCCAGTATCTCAGTCCGTGGGGAATTGGATTGGGTACAGGAGGGTCACCGGTTCAAGTCCACTATGGGACGAGTCTTCTCCTGAGGCAGCTCCCTCCATCTGACAGCTCTCCTATAATACATTTTATTTGTTGTGCCTTTCAAGACAACCAAGGACACTTTACAAAACACAATAGAAGCACAACAAATTGAAAAAGTTTATTTAAGAACATTTAAAATGGATAAAATCAGGGTGGAAGTTTTGCTTGGTATATCGTGTGTGTGTGTGTGTAAAACAATATAACATAGTGTAAATGGGAAATGTCCCCATTGAGGGACTAATAAATGATTCTTCTTCTCCCTCTCACTCTGCCTTGCAATAATTTACTTGTGGGCGGCCATGCTTGTTACGCAATCAGTTCAGGTTTTAATGTCCCAGGGAAAGTAATACTGTAGATAAGAGATGGTCAGATATAGGGAAACATGTGCTCAGCGATAAGGAGCTCATCAGTTAGACAACATATTATCACAGCAGCTGATCTGATACATATACAGTGCTGCACACACAGATGCTCTGGATGTCTGCTCATTTTTTCCCAAGACAGTAAATTAGGTCAAGGAGCTGATCATTAAGAAGAGGTCATTATCTTATCGCTCGTTGAATACAGCACTTTGCATTTGTTGATTTGCCGTCATTGGGCATTTATTAAAAACTCATTTGGCCATGGCCTTGAATAATGAAAACAACTATTTAACTGGATTTGTGATGTTGCTGAACAGACATCTCTATTCATACCAAGTAAGGAGATCAAACTTAACTGTAAATTACCACCACAGATATTTACTAATTTTTAACATTGGGTCTATGAACGCATATGGGAGCTCTATCTACTTAAAGCCACTACGAGTAACATGGTCTGTTGGCGGCCCCTTTGGACAAAAGCGGTAGTATTTTAACGACGCCCGCTGTCGCAAAGCTGTTTTCTGGCTTGTGCCAGGCGTGCGAGTGTCAACTGGGAAGGGCGCAATATAGTGCATGTCCGTGTGTTGAAAGTGTGAGGGCACGGACTCTTTTCGGCTCTGTGAGAGTGGTTAGTGACACTGCATCAACTAATGCCAGTCAGTGCCACACACACCTGATTGCAATGAGTTGATGCAGCAGTGTCACCTAACTACTCTCTCTCACGGAGCTGAAAGATTACGTGTCCTCACAGAAAGCGAATGAACGAGAGACGGCAGAAATTGTATACACGTTGCTTGGCAACGCCCTCGTCCCGCCCATAGCCTATATCTCTCTCCTTTTTTAGCTTTTCTTCATTGCATTCTCTTTTTTTTCTTTGATGGTTCAGCCCCACTATCAGTCATTATGACGACAAATAACTGTCTCAAACAAGGCTCCCACTCCCCTTCCCTCACATGGCGGGATAGGCTTCTCAAATCGCGTTGCTGCGCCACACTGAAATCTGCGACCAATACGAATATGTGACCATAGAGCATGCACGAGCGAACCGAAAATCGGGACGGTGTGCGACCAGACCAAAAGCAGTAATAAAAACTACATAAAAACATATTTCTTTGCACTGATGGTCTTGTTTGCTGTTAAAAGTAATTTATGATTATCAGAGGAAACATGAGTATGGGCAGAGATTTGTGTCAGTAGAACTTGAATTCGAATTGATAGAACTTGAATTCGAATTGATCGACTTGAATAGGAATTGATCAACCTGCATTTGAATTATTGATACTTGAATTCGAATGTATACACTTGAATATGAATTATCCATTTGAATTTGAATTAATTGTACTTGAATCTGAATTTTATTTACTTGAATCTGAAACAGTTAATATTCCAAATGACTTTCAAATAAAAATTCAAAATTCAAGTTTTCAAATTCAAGTAGAAAAAAATTCAAGTAGAAAAAATTCAAGTAGAAAAAATTCAAGTAGAAAAAATTCAAGTAGAAAAAATTCAGATTCAAGTAGAGATGTGCACATCCGGTTTCTTTGAGGAAGAGCAATCGAGTGCAGATCTCTGATCCTAGGCTACAGCGTCTGGCCGGTGACCGTTATTTAACGTTCAGGAAATATAAAGTCATACATTAATTTGTTTAATCATCGTCTGTATTTTTGACCTCTTGTTTTATAATCGAAGTATCTTTTAGAACACTAATCACGTTTGAGAAATGAAACTGAAAGTAGTTATAATATCGCCAATATGCTATATCAATGAAAACAGACGGTCAAACAGCGTCCAAATGAGCTAAAATCCTAAATCCAATAAACAGTAACATGGCAAACTTATTTTTAGGCAAGCTCTAATTGATTATTTATTCATTTTTTCACACGTTTACATGTTTAGAGGCGGAGGATTCCTCCGACGCTCTCTGTCCGGCTTATCAGACAGCACTCAGCTGTCAGTTGAACTGGACAAGCAAACGTAAAATCATCAGGAAATGATAAAAACATCCCGATGGAGATTTCTATGCAGTGATTTTTTGATTTTACAGGGTCACGTTGTGGCAGTGACACTCTTTCATCAGTCGGAGCTGCAGCGTAAAGTGAAAACAAACTCAGAGTAGGCCTATATATATAGTCATTAATAAACACTTAGGCTACAATAGATAAGAGATCACCACCGCCTGCACCCCCTCTCCGCCCCCCTACACTTTGCCCTGTGCTCCCGCGATTGCTCTGTAAACAGTCTCATAGCCTATGTCCTCTTTCCCATCTCCTGCTCCCTCACATCAACTTGACAGATCATAAATATACACTATAATATATATATACAGTTTATAGGCTATACTGTATAGGCTACAGTATAGGCCTATGCCCGTCGCATTTCTTCCCCGTGCCCAGGACAAGATTACGTTTGTGCCCCGCCTTCCCATGCGCACTTCGGTAGAGTCAGAGTGCTGAGAGGCGCGCACTAATGAGCATTAGGTTATCATTAAAAATCCAGGGTAATGGCACAAAGCAGTAGATAACTTCAACATAGTCACTATACGTTCGCTCCGTCTGCTAAGCGCCCTACCACAGGAGAGAGAGAGAGAGAGAGAGAGAGAGAGAGAGAGAGAGAGAGAGAGAGAGAGAGAGAGAGAGAGAGAGAGAGAGAGAGAGAGAGAGAGAGAGAGACGCGCTGACAGGATGCAATGTTCACCTGCGCATCTGCTCCTCCAAGGTGTGTGCCGGTATCGTGCCAAGTTACCGCTGATAAGAATTGTGTCCCCGCCGGCCGGTGAGCGCGCATGCATCAAGTAAAGGGCCCATATATGTTCGCCTTTGACTATAGTATGACTATATATATAGGCCTACTCTGAGTTTGTTTTCACTTTACGCTGCAGCTCCGACTGATGAAAGAGTGTCACTGCCACAACGTGACCCTGTAAAATCAAAAAATCACTGCATAGAAATCTCCATCGGGATGTTTTTATCATTTCCTGATGATTTTACGTTTGCTTGTCCAGTTCAACTGACAGACAGCTGAGTGCTGTCTGATAAGCCGGACAGAGGGAGGAATCCTCCGCCTCTAAACATGTAAACGTTTGAAAAAATGAATAAATAATCAATTAGAGCTTGCCTAAAAATAAGTTTGCCATGTTACTGTTTATTGGATTTAGGATTTTAGCTCATTTGGACGCTGTTTGACCGTCTGTTTTCATTGATATAGCATATTGGCGATATTATAACTACTTTCAGTTTCATTACTCAAACGTGATTAGTGTTCTAAAAGATACTTCGATTATAAAACAAGAGGTCAAAAATACAGACGATGATTAAACAAATTAATGTATGACTTTATATTTCCTGAACGTTAAATAACGGTCACCGGCCAGACGCTGTAGCCTAGGATCAGAGATCTGCACTCGATTGCTCTTCCTCAAAGAAACCGGATGTGCACATCTCTACTTGAATCTGAATTTTTTCTACTTGAATTTTTTCTACTTGAATTTTTTCTACTTGAATTTGAAAACTTGAATTTTGAATTTTTATTTGAAAGTCATTTGGAATATTAACTGTTTCAGATTCAAGTAAATAAAATTCAGATTCAAGTACAATTAATTCAAATTCAAATGGATAATTCATATTCAAGTGCATAAATTCGAATTCAAGTATCAATAATTCAAATGCAGGTTGATCAATTCCTATTCAAGTCGATCAATTCGAATTCAAGTTCTATCAATTCGAATTCAAGTTCTACTGACACAAATCTCTGCCCATACATGAGGCTGTTTAAAATATATTTAAATGTTACTCAGAGCTGCTTTAATCAAATGAGGGTTTGGTGGGTGCAGCTTTTGGTGTACCTATTCTAAACTACAATTTAGACAATGTGACATATGCACTTAAAAGTAACAGCAGTGGCAGATATAGCATTTTAAAATGATTTTATACAGAGGCAAAGCCATCTACTCTGATGGAGACGGCCAAGACAATTCCTTTTAAATACAGCAGGAGTTAAAGCAGGCGGTGCATATTCTAGGCAGGCAGGCATCTCAATCATTCATTTTCTTAACCCATTGATGACTATGGCAATCTAGGATGCATGTCCTTAATGCCTGAGGGTTTTCTGAAAAGATAGTACGAATTGTCAAGTCTACCAAAACCTTAATATCTAAGCCTGTGTAGCACATAGAAACATGAAATAAAATACATTTAAAAGTTAAGGTTCACAGGTTTTATTTAAACATGCTCCCTTAGCGCTTAGAAACCAACAAATATTTCTAAAAATCGTCAAAATTAGATGAATTAGAAAATTATTAAATATTGTTAATAAATAGATGCAATGTGTTGTGTGATTTTCGTCAGCAGTCTATAGTAGACCTTGATTCTGCGCACCAAACGCCACTAACTGTTCTGTCGCTGACATAGCTGGCGTATTTTTTTTATTATTTTGTTTTATTTATTTATTTATTTATTTTTTGATTGACATGATTTTCAGCAAACCACACAACTTTTGGGTGGTCACGTGGTCTTAAAAAAATCAACAAAACCCACCTCATGTGTATTTTAACCAATGACAGTGCATTCTATGCTGGGAATGCCATGAAAATTAGATAAAGTAATAATGCTGCGCGACGCAGCATCAGGCAGGAGAGCCAATGTGGCATCGCGAAGCAGCCGTCATCAATGGGTTAATTCATTCATTCAAACTGATGACTATCCACTGCATAGATGCTCGCCCATCTACAAACCAATCAATTTCCAGTTAAGGGATGACAGGACGTATGTAATGGAAGTTATTTAGTGTGTGCGCTCACAGAACTTCAATGTGAAACCAAACATAAGCTGATCTTTATCAATAGTAGAAACTAAAAAAATGAACCCTGGTTTGGACCTTGGTTGGGACTATTAGGTGTGAAAATGCCCCAACACACCATTTAATCCATAACTTACACATGTGTCCTTGTTTAGGCCATCAAGCAATATGATGCCCCTTTTTAATCATACTCTTTTTTTTTTTTTTGCTGAGGCCAAGGCACACATTCACCTTCTCTTCACCCGTCTTACCTCGCAACACATCACACAATTTATTTTCTTTGTAGCCTCCCAAATCCCTTGAGAGATTTTCCAAAAAGCCTTCTCTGCACTTCTTTTGATTTGCAGTAACAAAACATTGTGCCCCATGGCAAAGAAAAGAGAATCCAGTTTAGGCCTCGCCATTGATTCGACTACAATGACTCGTTGTCTGTGCTATCTCTGTCGCATGTTCAATAACAATGGAACGATTTCAATTGTGATTCCAAGGTCATCGGGACGGCTCTGTGTGAAGTTCAAAGTCTGTCTCATGTTGCTTTTGATTTGGTGTGAGGTTACAGCCTGAGATCTATACGACCTGCATTGGCTCTCATTCCTAATCTGATCACAGCTACCTGAAATATTTAAAAGCATGTTCAAAGGGCTCCATTCAACTTTGTTCTCCCTGAGTCCTCCATAAAAGGCATCCTTTCTATGGAGGGTACACACACACACACACACACACACTCACACATGCTAGCCATTTCAAGCAATGTATCTAATAGTCACTAAGTATCAGTGACAGTTATATATGAAAGAGTGGGTAATATTTTAAACATTACATTGTAATACACTGTATTACATCAGTATTTAATGGGAATTGTTAGTCAGTTTGTTACGTTTGATTCAATGACCATAACGACTAGTCTTATCAAACATGACATATATTGCATATAACATCCCCCATACATTTCACAGTACAAGCAGCAGGGCGGGATTGATCTGCTACTAGACAATTTAGCTTGTTATACTTTGTTTGAGTATATTTTATGCAAGAAATACTAAAGGTATTTAAAGTAGATTTTGACAAAGCGCCGCTTTAAACAAAGGGCCTATAGATGGATTACAAATATTGCAGTCAACTTAACGGCCTTTATAGTGGGCTGTAAACAGACTGCTCCTTTCAGATCAATAGCGTTGTACATCAGCCTCCGGAAGCGCATCGCTCAAGGTAAGAAACAAGGTGATTCTAAACCTGCAGAACTAAACATAAAATTCCCGCTGAAGGCTTTCATTGTAAACATTCCACTAAATCACTTCACCTTGGTTTGACCAGAGATTTATTTGTACTTAAAAGTTGTTTTGTGTCCTCGTTGGTCATTTCACACTTTTTGTGGATGCTACTGATGGCAGTTGAAGTGGAAACCTTGGGGATCTTTTCACATATAAAAATGGAAGAAAAAAAAAATCTACTGTAAGTCGTATTCTCCAAACTACGGAAGAGGATTAGGGCCACACATGAAAAAAAAAAAGTTCTGACTTTATTCTCAGAATTCTGAGAAAAATGTCAGAATTCTGAGAATAAAGTCAGAACTTTTATTTTTTTTTTCATGTGTGGCCCTAATCCTCTTCCGTACCAAACAAATGTCAATTGACAACGATTTTTGTTTTAGTTCATTTGAAAGGAAGGTCAAAAACTACACAGTAGTCCTGTTAACTTTCATATCGAGACGTTGCCATTGGCTATAAATTAATTTTTGCATCGAAAAACGACCAACTTCAAGTATTTGCCAAAACCTGCTGTGCTTGCCTTGTTTTGGAGTGCCTCTTGTAATACATTACCATTAATGGAGTCAGCTACTGGAGGAGCACTTGAACTGTAATCTGAAGAGGAAGCATTTTTGAGTGGGTTACATGTTCATGTTCCTGCTGGTTGATTTTGAATACTATCTCCATATAGCCTGGCATTCCCAGACCTGCCACTAGGCGCTGGCAAATTAAATTTGCTGCGCGTGTTGGTCTGGAGACGCTCCGTTGAAGCTTATCAAGACTACCAGAAATCTGGTATAACGTTTCAATTGGTTCTATCTAATATGGGCGCGCCAGAGCCCTTTATATGGTGCTCTGGGGAGGACGTAACCGGATGACGACAGTGACGTGCATGCGACGTCGAAGCTGTGATAGTAAACATCAAAGATGGCTGCGGATATGTTGTGTGAGTTTGAGACTGCTTTGGCCTCGACCCTTAACGAATTGGAAGACGGGACTCATAGCTTTCACTAGCAAGTAAGTGGAATGTTCTGTTTTGCCGACCGACAACGGCAAACGTTTAATTGAACAGTTTAACAGCTGTTCGCTAAACGAACGGGGCTTACGTCACTTGTGCATCGCTCTGATTGGTTGTAGTGCTATCCAACTGCGTGCAGTGGCATTTGAAATGCACGAGTAGGAGCCGCCCCTAGAGTTGGAAATTACTATTGATCGTCGCCAGACCCTCTATCGTTCAAGATATCAGGGTCAGGATTTCCAGGCTAATCTCCATATGCATAGTACACGGCTTCCACTTTTAATAAGATGTTTAATTCATATAAAAACATAGTTGATGCACATTTGCAGGGCACAGGTCTTGAAGGCGAGGCAGTGTATGGAAGACAACGATGGATCAAGAAAGATAGATGGATAGATAGATAGATACTTTATTGATCCCCATGGGGAAATTCAAGTATTCAGCAGTTTATACACATAAAAGCCAATTTATCATGTAAAAAGAGTAAGACACATGAAAAATACATGAGTCTAAACGTCAGGAAAGTGCACACAATGTCGAAGGTGTGTATGAAGTCACTAAAGAGTGGCTTCTTTCAATTTTTCTGAGTTTTGCTTCCATAAAGTTATGCAATTCACTTGATAAATTTAGGCAAAACTTGTCTCTATTTAAAATATTATTTTGCCGGGTTGAGAAGATCAAGTGTGTAAAACCTGCAGCTCAAACCGCAGAGTTGATTTCATATTCACAGCCATGCACCAACCTTTTCCCAATGTCTTCCAGCTTTTATCCCTGGGCTTCATGGGATTTTTCCTCTTTGAAATGCCTGCTTTTATAAGTCTCTAGATATTGAGTTTATCGTTTTTATCTCTTTCCATATTTTTCTCCATCACATCTTTCTCTGACGGTCTTCAACACTCTTTACATGTCCATCCATTTTATTTTGGCCTTTGTGCTCCATAAATCTTCACTGGCCAATAGGGAAGTGTGGATTGTTGAGTTATTGTCTAAGAACGCAATGAACTGTGTGCCCTGTATAAGACCTTTTTTGGAGATTATCTGAAGGTAAAGCTTGGTCTCAGGTATTATCCGTCTCTGAGAGGGGCTCTAGGTGAGGGCCATAGGACAATTGTGTGTGTGTGTGTGTGTGTGTGTGTGTGTGTGTGTGTGTGTGTGTGTGTGTGTGTGTGTGTGTGTGTGTGTGTGTGTGTGTGTGTGTGTGTGTGTGTGTGTGTGTGTGTGTGTGTGTGTGTGTGTGTGTGTGTGTGTGTGTGTGTGTGTGTGTGTGTGTGTGTGTTCAATTTCTATTCAAAGCAGAATTATGAACAACCATCAAATAAACAGAACAGTGTTAAGTATTTCCCATAAGCCCTACCTATGCCAACACATATTTCTTTGTTTGCCAGGCTCAGATCTCACTGCCATCCTTTTACAATCTGGTATTTTGTTTCAGGTGTGCATGCTACTGTCTCTATACACAAGCCAAGTCAGATGGAAAGCTAAAAGCACTTTTGCTATTTTAAAGAGCCATCAACATACCTTGAGGAATAGTTTTCAACATTTTGGGAAATAAACTCAAATAAAAATTTTGCTTTTGAGTTTTATGAAAATATCGACACCACTCTCGTCTGTCCATTTAATATGAAGCTGTAACCAAGGTAAGATTAGCTTAGCATACATACTTTTACCAACTAGCCTAACTCTGTCTATAAATTAAGCCAGGCTAGTTCCTTCCCCAGTCCAAGTTTCCAGTCCTCTGGCAAAGTTACACTTAACTTCCCGCTGGCTGTACATCTAACTTCCTTTTGTAAGAAATCAAACGAGTACCAAAAAACTATTCCTTTAAGAATATTTAAAGACTATAAGGAAAAAGCAGTGTGTCTGCGTTGTTGGGAGTCCCACAATACGGACCTGTCGTGTATTTTTTTTTAAAGAAACACAATCCTGAAAATGGTTCCAGTCCCACAGACACACACGTATTTTTCTGATTTCATGTTCCACTTACAAACCCACCATCACGGTTGACTGGCCGCATTTTGTTATCGACTCAGCAATCCTCAATCCTGCCTGAAATCCAACAACTGTCAACAGGCTCCGGCCCTGGCATCCTTTAACTCACTGGAGCAACCACAGTATGCTGCTCTGCTCATGAATAAATTGGCATCAGCTAAAATGGAACACTGACCATTTAGAGAGAGTAGCCCTCCTGTGGTGAAAGGAATGGTCATCTTCCAGCTATCTCTTTGACTGGCAGTTTAACCTCTCCCAATTTGCACAGCCGCTGCTTAATGGCATGCAAATGAAAAAAAATTGGTTTCTAATCTACGGTTGGGGGCGAAATGCTGTCAGGCCAAATAGTGGGATGATTGATGACGACTAGTGTGACTGCAGTCGGCCCATTAACATCCATTTCCCCTCAGCTGCACATGGAGACACAGGGCTACAGCAGTTCAATTCCACACTAAAGCGGCAAGGAACTAAATAACTTTTAATAGTTAGGACTATCAAGCATTTACACAGTGTGCTTGCTTAAAATCTGGACACTTTTAACAGGTTTGAAGATCAAAGGTGGAGTCAGCGTTCTGGAGAATGCTCAAATGCTTTTTTTGCAAAATCGGTGAATATCTCAAGATCCTCTATACCTTTCCGTAATGTGTGTGCGCTGGAATATAAATCTGGCGTTAATACACAGCCCAAGCACTGTTAATTGGCATGTTGCTAGCTATGGTATGGGCTCCCTTTCTGTACATACCGGTTTAGGCTGTATATTTTTTATTTATAGTCTATTTTCAGTGCACACAGTGTACGTTTAGGTAGTGCATCATGAGTCATTGATTTTCACAAAAGATTATTTTGACAAGCATTCACCAGAATCTCTGACTCCACCTTTTAATAGAAGGTTATGATAATGTACCTTCTAAGGAGCAGTGATATATATCAGTTGTTTTTTTGAATGGGTTTGGTCTTGTAGGCATCATATTCAGGTAGACACTCACTTTCAAAAGAAAGCCAACATAAACAGAGGAATCCATAGGAGCGTATAGCCCATGTATTATGCATGATCTTTCCATAGGTCTCAGACCAAAGGTCAAACCATACATATTTTATCATCCTCTTCCTGATAAATCACTTCATACCTTAGCATGGAAAAATGTCCTGTCTTGTGTGTGGTTTCATACTGTGAGATGACATTGGCAGAGTTTATTTTGTTCTCTTTTTCTCAAACTGACTTGCACCTTTACCGCAATCACGTGAAGTAAAGCTGCTTCAGGGAATCTATAAGTCTGTCTTCAGGGAGATGACATACTGTACCTTTAATGGCCAGTGTTGGGTTGTGAGGTCACTGACCCCGAGTGTAGTGAACAATCCCTTTCTCTTACAATATAGACCACGGTCGGAATTTTTCCCCAATTTGGAAGATGTAACAACTAATTGATTTGTACAAATTGAAAACCGCATCCAGCCTTGAGGGGATTTCATTCAGTCTTTATGTTCAGAAGTCTGGGCCACACTACATGACAGAGAGGCTGTTTATAACCACAATTTCCCCATGATGATTGATTCTTAAGATTGAGGACGAGATGCTGTGCCGGTCAGTGGAAAGTAGGGCAGGTCACCTTGGACAGTAAGCACTCTAAAACTGCAGACACCAGTCAAACCCACGTCAGCATCTACGGACCATTTTAGTCTTAACGTCAGAATGAAGCAAATGTTAAATGACTGAACGGGAATATAAAAGCAGATAAGACGGAGAATAGATTACAATTGTGGTTTGTCTCCAGGCAACTACCCAAATCCCAAGAGAACAGTCATCTTTACATCTGACTTCTTCAAGACAGAAGATGTTTCTTACTTGTTTTTTTTTTGTTTGTTTTTTTATACTGTACAATTTGCAGAGTGAATGATAAGTCCAAATTTGGGTGAAATAGTGGAGGAGATGTGGGCCTTTTAACTCCGGAGAAAATTATTTAAAGCTAGTCATAGAAAAAGCAATCCACATCCAAATAAGTAATAATTTTTGTTGCCTTGCTCCAAATTTAAAGTCCTTTTTTAATGTTAAAAACAGGGAACATGCTTCACTGGAACATGCTGATCACACTGTCTAAAGCTTTTCAATTAAATCCCCTCCTGATGTTCTTAGCGACTATTTCTGTTTGGCTGACAATTCTGTTCCAACAAGCTTTGTGAAGAAGTTTCACTCACCGTTCTGCTATTTGTCTAGTTGATGATTTTAACTGATATCAAACCAACTGCTTGCAACTGTGAGATTAGGTTTTTAAAAAAAGGAGCTCATCTGTATTGGATCAGATAATCCAAATCAACCAGAAAATATGTAAATCAGTTGGAATGTATTGGAATATTATTATGTATGTTGATATGAAGGTTTGTCAGTCCTTGTGCCAAAGCACCATTGCAAAAAGTGTTTTGGTTAGCCCACCACTATTTTGCCATAGCAGATAATAATAGAAGAATTGTCATGTTAAAACATTTTTATATGAAGGGCTTACATCTTTAATGAGAAAAAATGAGGGCTAATGAAAATGTGAAACTGTGCGTGTGAATGTCATTGTGGCAACAGTTATCTGATTCCATGATATGCTCTTGTTTTCGACCCCTATCTTGCTAATTCTATTTCTCGTGCATAATCCATTTCTAAACTGAGCTAATTGAATTTTCATGAGACTGTAGCTTTTTCTAAGTGTGCTTAATTCTTTGATACTTGATTATCTGTGTACTGTTTGCACTTGTGCCTCGTGCCATCACTCATTTGTTATTAATGCGTATTTAAGATGATAATCACAGGCCTCATTATCCATGTGAAAATCACCACTGGGCTCTAAAGTCTCTCAACGGAGACTGACAGTGGACAACGGATCAGTTTGAGCCAATATGTGACCGATCAAAGCACTTTCGCTCACGCAGAATGACAAACAGGTCAAATATACTGGACATAAATGAATGTATAAGACCTTAAAAAAAATAAGAAAGTTCTGACAAGGTATTTTGAAAGGCAGTGTGTAATGAGGAAAGTTTCTGGTTGATAGAAGAGCTGGAGAGAAAATTGCAGCTAGTGTTTTAGACATGTGGTACTGTCATAGTGTAAGTGGCAAATATAATGACCCTATTCCTGAACCTTCCGGTGTCATTTTTAGAATTAACGAGGCAAAATGTGAAGTGTGTTGAAATCAGTGCACTTGCAATGACTAGTGTCGATTCTGATGGTGATAATTTTAGGAAGCGTGTGTAATGTACATATCAGCACTTATTGGTACAGGACGGAGCTGTAAATGTATTTTTTTACGAGAAATTGAAATCTTTAATTTCTCTAATCTCTAATTTAATCCTTAATTTATTCATGCACCCATGTTTGTCTTGACATATGTTGGATGACCTCTGTCCGAGTAATTGTTATACACTGACTAATTATGAGCTATTTCTTCATGAAGGTACTTTCTCATGTTCATATTGGAGCAGTTGAGCTCATCAGGAGGCTGATTAATAAATGAATGATCACAAGGCCCTTAAATTTTGAAAATACAAATATTATTTGGGGGATTTAAAGTCTTGCAGTGACGGAGCAACGGATGTGTAGGAAGATTTCCAATACGTCGTACAACTCAAACAATGTCATCATTTCTCACTTTTTGTACAGTTTTAGTTGCCCAAATCTAAAACTGTTTGATTAATGTAATATACAGTTTGTTTAGAACAGTCATTATTCACCCGTATTCCCTACGATACAGTGGTGTTAGGGAGTGTCCTCACAAGAAAATAAAAACTAAATTGGTAATTTATTTAAGTAAAATCGACAGTAAAACATGATCTTTTAGACTTCTGATCTGATGTAGAGTTGAAAGACCTGACCTCACAGTACTATAATGAAAAGTAAAAACACTGGCTGAAGTCCACAATATGCACTTATAATAATCAAGGCAATTTAATCATACGGCTTAAATACATTTTCAGGCTCAGATTTCAGGTATAACACCTGGAATAAAGATGAGGTACTCTGAAAAGGCTCTTGTTAAGAGGTGCTGAAAAGCCATAGAAAAAGCCATGCCAGTCTCCATAAAAAGGGTGTTATAAGTAAGTAAGACTTTGCCGATGAAGCCATCTCCGGTGTCATAAAGATCTCTGGTTTAACTTTTCAAAGAGAATCAGCTGAATTGGATCCAGCAGCGAAGAGAGGAGATAAAATGAAACACATTGAAATTGGACTCTGTAATTTTAGCCCTGCTCCTCCGCTGAAGTCACATACTACATTATGTTTTCCACATAATCAGTTTACAATCATTCGAGAAACGATACTGCTGCTTCCTTGGCTACGGTTTTGACAACAGCGCCCAATTCTCCACTGTATTGGTGAGACAGGAAGCAACATTTGCATTTCCTGTGGTATGGATTATTAAGTGAGCAGGGCCTTGCAGTGTAAAAAGCATTATCCGATACATCAAGCCTGAGCCGTTTAATTACTGAGACCAATGTTAATTTTGGGGTTTTTCCTCTTTTGTTTTAAATAACATACAGTGTGCTGCCTTAGGCTCAGAGATACGGGTTCAGAAGCAGTGTTAACAGAGGGTTAGTAACAGTTACACTTCATCTGGAGATATCCGTACACTTGCACTCACCCTCTATTCCCGATTAACTTCTTTATGTAATTCACAAGTCCACACATGTGGCATACTTATAATAAGTCCCCTTCTTTATATGTACATTTTTCCTATCTGAATGCTCCACTGTTTCCTTTGTTACTGTTTTGTTATGCCTAGTTTGCTGAGCTTGACAGATACACTATGGTGACTATGGATTATTAGTAGGTAGATCTCAACAGCTGTTTGATGGTTTGTCATACAATTGTGTTCAAATATGTATTATGACCCCACAGAGGATGCATCCTACATGACATTGATTGTCCCATGACTCTCCTTTCGGTGCCACCAAAAGGTTCACATGTATAGTTTCAATTTAATGTCTACACAAATATGGGGCTGATTGTCATGAAATTGTGTAAGATAAGCAAATATTAGTAAAAGGATCGAAGCCTAATGTAGGGCCTTAAATGTTGTATTTGTGTGTATGTTGTGAATGATAAAATACATTTCTTTTTTGCAACTCTGTCGCGTTCCAAATTGCTGGATTATATTGGCACATAGGCCCAATTCTTGAAAGCTTGATTTGAAGCTTCTGTCTGGATGTTGCCTTAAACTCTTATTTCCTCAGGGCGTGTCTTCAGATCCTCCTACTTATCACATTGCTCTATAATGAGATTTCCAAGCATCCTCTGATTCTACAGTGAGGCAGTGTAGCCACTTAAACGTTTATTATATGTACTTTATTTAGTGTGTAGTTTCATTAAATGGATAACAGACTTCAGTGCAGCTTCAATAGATGCATCCAACACATCTTACCCAAGGGATTTAATAAGTGGCTCGGAGGAGATATTCAATTTGCCCTAAAATTAGGTTTTAATAAAGGCTTGAAATACTAAACGGGATGACGCCACTAGCTGTCAAACACCTTTGCTTGGATGTACACTCAATTGCGCAATGATATGGGAAAACATATCGATACAGCCCTAATTCTGAATACATTAAAAACAAATCCAAAATTAAAATGGATAGTGAAAACATTTGGTTTTAATGACCAAAGCAAGCTGTCAGTGATAACTCTAGATTTCATCTCTATTACAGTATTTCAGAGGAAATAGTTTATTATTGGTCACATTTACATACTGTATGTTAATGTCATGAACAGACTTTCAGCAGTAAGGACCTGTGAAATTATTCAATCTTACCAGAAAATACTGTTTACATTTTATAGATAATGATCTGAAAATACCTCCGACAGCGTGCCAGCTTCGTAACATATCCCTGAAATTGAAATCAAGGCTTGTCATGTGTGTTTGCTGCAAACTGCAAACTGTGTGATTCTATCTAAATATAAGTATGAGTTTGGTATCTGTTCATCATTCACCACACCCCATGATGTGAAAATTCGTACTCCTCTCTGCTAATGCCTCCAAACCATCCCAAGTGCCTTAGCTGCATCTGTGTCCCCCTATGGGAAAAGGAGACTTCAGTGGGAATGAGTTGATTGGACAAATCTTTTGGGTGCATGCAATGTACTGCAGCTTATACTCTCAAGGCAATATTGCTATTGTTAGTCGAAACACACTTGAGAAGATCACTGTGAAACTGCAGTAGTTTGCATGCAGTGGTGTGGAGCGGTTGCTGAGTTCACATAATTTAATATGTGGAACACCACGACCAGATATAAATATTAATGTTATTTTGTCCGTTTTAGATTCAACAAAAAAACTCACACTTTTCCTAACATTCCCAGTCAACCATGTCAGTTCACCAGTTTGCATACATTTTGTCATAGCAGGAAATGCATTTGAAAATGTAACACATATCTGTACTCTTGATTGCATTTAATTTTAAGCAGTCAAGTGATCAAGCATCTATTATAATGTCAAAGCCGTGCAAATGAAACACCAAATGGTCGGAGCCATTATTCAAGCGATTAGTTACACCTGCGTTTGACAGGTCTAAATGTCGGCTGTTTGAGCATGCTGCTATAGCTGTTAAACGGACAAATTTCATCTTGAATTTGATTTTTTTATTTTATTTCAGACACATCAAAAACAATACAAAACTAAATGAAAAGCATAAAAATACAATAAACAAAATGTATGTTTAAATGACTTCACAAAAAGAAAAAAAAAGAAAAAAAAATATCTGTATTGATGTGATATGCCTGAAAAGGAGCAGGAAGAAGTACACTTATTTAATCCTACCCCTTTTCCGTAGTAAAAAAAAAAAAAAAATTATTATATTCGCTTCTTGTATTCCATATAATCTCTATACAATCTATTTATACAATTGGCGATACTATATGAAGACATTTACGCTCTATACATACATACAACTTAATATACTATGATTTTTTATATTTTATATATTTATACAATGCATATATCTATATTTATATACAATCAACATATCCATATCTACATACATATCTATACAATCAGTATAATATAAATATATATATATATATATATATATATATATATATATATATATATATATATATATATATATATATGAGAGAGAGAGAACAATTTTCTCAACATCAATTTTATTCAACCCTAAACAAGAACAGCAATTTTGGATTATTCTGCAAAATACCACCTTATGTTCAATGCCAAAAAAAACGCTATTATGGCAATTACAATGTAACAGATGTATTGTTATGGACCACTTTTATAGGCCAAGCTTTTCCCCCTTTGTTGGCTCTCAACATTGGGATCAAAGCAGAATCCCCCTTATCTGTAAGTAATTCCCAGCTATTCTGGGTTGCTTTGACTATCCAGCAATCATACAACTGATTGCCTACCTGCTCTACCACCTGAGCTACAGCCAATCCACTGCAGGAACATCTTCAATTCAAATATGTAAATCAAAGAAGTCGGAAGTGACAAGGTCTTCAACATGAAAACAATAATATGAAAAATGGGGACAAGCAGATTCAGGTTTTACTTTTTTTCTTTTTTTTACCACCAATGAAACAGACTGAATATATTGTTTTTATTTGCTCAGTTTTTTTTTTGTTCTCATGAATTCATATGATATGTGACCTGCTAATCTGTAATCAATAATGTTACAGTATGCACACTGTATATATATATACCAGCCAACAGAAGGTGTTGGGGGAAAGGCAAGTCAGTCTTCATATTTTTCATTCGCTTTTCCAATGTGTATTCTATACTTGGTGTATTTTAATCTTGCCTCTGTAAAGCACCTTGAATGGCTTTGTGTCTGAATTGTTCTATATCAATTAACTTGCCTTGCCTTGCCTTGAGTGCTCTTCACTGTTAATTTAGGTGGTAAGATAGGAAATGTATGGCATGACCAGCCAATACTGTACACTTCAGGGAACTAACCCATCCTTTTCTCAATGTAGGTCACACTATATTTTCAATGGGATGTTTTCCCCCGTTATGCTGTTTAACTGAGGGGGGGTGGGGGGGTTGGGGAGCGGTAACACAGCCACAACAGCTCCAAATAATCGGTAACCTTAAAAAGATGTCAGAAAACCCCTACTCAATACAAATCAGACGGTGTATTTAAGCTGACTGAAATGTAAATACCGCTCGGTTTTGCGATCCTAAATCTTTTTAATTACTGCTTTATTATTGGCTATTAATGTTGTTTACAACCTAATTTCCTATCTTGCTTAATTACTGTATAGTTGTATTTGGCTCCAGGCACCCATGGCACTGCTCTCCACTGTTTGCATTTGTGCCAATTTCCTAAAAAACTATTAAAGAAATATTTTCCTTTGAACTGCAATAAGGCAGACAAACAGCCAGTGTCTCATTATCCATTTCTTCACATGTACCTGTTCCAGAAATATGTGTTATATTAATGTATTGGCAATAAGATATAAGGAATCTGATATCCAACAGCTTTACTTCTCTGTTGTTGTCTACACATGATGCATTCAGGCACAGTAGGTCACTGGTGTTTTGCTAGCAGTCAATTACATATCTTAAACATTGTCTATATGTACACGCCTGGAGTGTTTGTGATCTGAAGCCATGCACTGCCTGCAGGACTACATCATTTGCCAATGTTTCAAAAACTTTTAACAAGGATTGTTTTCAGATGTTTGACAAGATGGCACCAAAGGTACTTAAAGAAAAAGAAAGACTCTTCTCTTTAACAAGTTCACCCCGTTCAACCTTTCCTTTAACACATATCCAGTGAACGATGTATGCTATCATTTATGTCCTTGGAGAACTGTTTCTCTTATTCAAAGCTACTTTTGCATTCAGACATAACAGGTGAATGTACGTGGGAGGTCAAATGTCAAAAAATGCATTCAGTCTCAAGTTAATTAAGTATATTTGTTTCTTCTGATACAACACAAAGGATCAGGTAAAGAAGAAGATGTCTGAGCAATACCAATAACCTACAAAGACATTGTGTTACATATTTTTTTGCAGTCCTGTATATCTATTGGGAGATATGATTTTGAATTCTATATATATATAACGGTATATATTTAGTGTCAAAGTGAGTATAATCGCGTTGAAAAGACCCAGTTTTGATTAGTTTGCCTACAGATATGTGGTACTCAGTGCCACTCTGAAGACATTTTCAGCAGAAAGTCATGATGTGAAAAACTGGGACATTTACAGCACAAGTTGAAATTAGCTGGATCAAGCTTTTAAATATTTAACCTCAAACATTTACTTTGGGCCGGCATCTGCCTAATGAGTGTGGTTTAGGCTCAAATGAAGACCCCATCTAATGAATACTAAATGAGCCATGTCTCCACATAATTACCTAGAACATTGGGATTTTTGTCTTGAAGTTGAAAGTTTGAAAATATCACAGACATTCACCACTGATTAGGGTTGTTAAAGAGAAATGCCGTATTAACCTTTTGACTGTTTCGTTTAGCATTCGGCTAACTCTGCATCGTTCCAGTCCCTTCGCAATGGAGATTTCGAATGATAGAAAACAGATTAAAGTGGAAGTTATTTTGTTTCTGAATGTGTGACATTTGATTGCCTCTGTAACTTTCTTTTTGACTTCTGTTTACCAAGCAAACTCCAGCAAGCCGTCTGCTCTTAATATAGCTTCGAAACCGACACTCTAAAAATAAGAATTAGAATTACTCATACATCCACCGCTGGCAGTTCTCAGTGTGCAGTCTAGGAAGAAATAAAGTATGTGAAACAAATCAAAGTTGTTGTTGACGTTTTTTTGCAGGGATAAAAATATGCCGTTTTCTGACTTCTCAGGGGTTGCAGTCTTTGGACCTGTGGGATATTTACACTTCAAACGTGTCTACCTTCCCACAGCCATTATTCCTAGTGGGGGCTGTGTGTCCTCTGAGCACAGGTTAAAACCTTGAACTAAATAAAGCAGGACTGTTTTTGGATTATCCAGCCTCCCTCGGGATGACAAAGCTGCCAAAGAGCCAAGCCAAGGTGGGTTAGAAAAGAGGGATACTGAGTGAACCAGGTACTTTGAAAGGGTAATCGGAAAGTCTAACAATTGCAGGGTAAATCAAGAAATATTTAAAGCTATAGTGCCTAACGTCTGTTGCATCCGTGAGGAATTCTGAGTAATTTCAACAACACTGTCAGCGTATCTACATGACTAAAGGCTTTGGTGATCATGCATGGATGTTATACCGTCTGCTGTATGTCCAGGTAGTTTCTAAGCAGTACACAGAGAGAGTTGTGTGGAGCTGATAGGCTTATTCAACTTTGTGTCAACTTGTTTGGTGATGGCTTGAATGTAACTAACATCAATTTATATGGAAAAGTTAGGCACTATCTTGAATATTGTTTTCATGATCTCACTTTTGAGGTAAGTGTTTATTAATCTGCAGAAAACTTGCTCAGGCAGTAGACCCTCTGTGCAGGGCCTAAAATGTCACTCCAGTTTCCTTAAGTAACAGAGAGATCAGAGTATAGCAGATGCCATTATGGTTCTCTGAGGAGCCATTACAGGTAAGGAGGGAGAAACGGCAGCGCTAGAGGAAGATTATTATTACTCACCCTAAACTGCAGTAAGTGAGGAACATCAATTACACTCTCAGAGGTGCAGGCGTCTCAATGTAATTCAAAAAGGTGGATAACGGGAGCAAATTGTTAGCCTATTCCAGACTATTAACACCAGGGCCGCTGCTGCGCTTTTGGGTGCCCTAAGCAGAAATTGTCAGTGATCCCCCCCCCCACTCCCTCCCCCCCAAAAAAAAAGACCCAGAAGCTCGCGTCCGTAGGGCGCGAGCGAAATTTTTTTGCCCTTGCAAGATCTCTGCGACTGCTTTTTGGCACATTTGCCAGCATTTACTAACAGAAAGAACAGCTTAACTTGTGAAAAAACTGCCTTTGCAAAGGAATTGAGTGATAGGATCATAGACTGATTATGAGATAATGGGCCCCTGGGCTTACACTCTTAAAGGGCCCCCCACTTGTCCCTATCCAGTCAGGTACACTGAATTTTCTACACGGATACATACAATTAATGGCAAAAACATATTAAGGAAGTCAGTGTTTCCCACAGGATTTTGGGGTATTGTTGGAGGGACCCTGTACCTTGTTGGGGGGTGGGTGGATTTTTTTTTACCTTTTTAAAGTAAAATGCATCAATCTGGTGCACTTTGTGAGGACATTTTAGAGACTAGAGAGATATCAAATCCTGAGATGCAGAAGGAACATTATTTTTCAGATTTTTCTTAAACAGGTAGCACTCTTTACTCTGCAACTGTAAAAACAGTAGATTGGTCTGCAGACCCATGTTCTATGATGGAGGGGCCCATTTCAACAGATAAAGGGTGGATATGAACAATTTAGAATTCACACATATAAAGTTTATTTGTGTATGTGTGAGGGGGCCTTCAACCCCCTTAGACAGAGCTACTAATGCTGTTGTTTTTAACTTGCTTTTGTATTTCTCCCCTACTAGTTGAGGGGCCCATGATGATTTATATCTTGTTACATTTTAATGAGTGTTTATATTTAGGCTATTCCTTTTTGGACCCTGTTATTGACATCAGTGACTATGCAACATGAAAAGTTACGATCAGTATCTCTGGCTAGGGGCCCCCCTGAGCCCTTGGGCCCCTGGGCCTGTGCCCGGTGTGCCTGTGCAGTAATCCACCCCTGGATAGGTTACACAATTAAGAAAAAACAACGATGGGCCTGTTCATAACTAATTTATATATTTTTTGTAATGTAATGATTATCATGAACTTTAAAAAAAAAATATATATATTTTGGGGGGCCCCCGGACCATCTCTTTTTCCTTTTTAATTAAAAATTGCGTACTCTGCGTATAGGGAGCGGCGGCCGTGATTAATACTAATGAGCTTCACCTTACAAGTCGCTAAATATATAAAGAAGCACATTTCTGTGTGTGTGTGTGTGTGTGTGTGTGTGTGTGTGTGTGTGTGTGTGTGTGTGTGTGTGTGTGTGTGTGTGTGTGTGTGTGTGTGTGTGTGTGTGTGTGTGTGTGTGTGTGTGTGTGTGTGTGTGTGTGTGTGTGTGTGTGTGTCAAGGAATTTGAAGGATAAGACATGATGTATGTGTTGCATTGACTTCCAGTACTGCATCAGAAGTGCTTGGCGGATGGTCGATAAGCTTTACGTTATTTACCGAAACCAACAATTTAACATTCACACTACCGGTAACTTGATGCCGACAGGTATTGAGAACTAGCATCTGGTTCGACCAATGTAACTGTGTTATCCATGTCAGATCAAATCTAACTAACTTTCTCAGCTGGCTCACTGCGAACTCGCTTTAATGTTGAAACAATACAACTCATGGACTTCTCAGCTGTAATTTCATACTGTACATTGATTTACTATTCTTTGAGCTTAGTTTTGGAGATCTGTAAGCCACCATGTTTTTTTCTATGTGTAACACCCATGGGGCTATACTTCTGACTCTACTTCTGACTCTAATGGATGTAGCCGCTAAAATAACTGCACCAGATCCACTGCGGTTAAAGTCAATGACTATATCCCTGTCTACAGCAGGCACTGGAATTCACACACCAATAACACCTTACACCCTAGGACAGATTGGGCATGGGGGAGCACTTTTTTTGTTTTTTGCTTTAAAATCTGCACTCTGGATGCGCTGGTGGTGAGAATAAAAAGATTTTGGGGCTTTGGGTAATTTTTTTTTGTTGTGGGCGCCCCCTTTGGGACTCAATCTCTCATCCATACACCCACTGGGAGGCACCATGTAAGTACCAAGAGAGGTGAAATATCTCAGGGGGGGAATAAGGAAGGACAGGGGAATCTTAGAAAATGCAGCCAGCACCGCAGTCCAAATTCAGAAGGTTTGCAGAGAAAGGTGAACTACACACCTCATTGTTTTCCAAATCAAAAGGATGGTGTGTGCCTTTGTATATGTGCACGTCTGTCGTTGTATGTAATGTATGCATGTGGGCGGTGAGGCTTCTTTGACGCTAAAAGGATCTGAAAGCAAAGGACCTCGTATAGCCCTCCACTTCCGTCCGCAGAGCAGGCGATCCTTGACATTATCACATCATAACACATTCAAGCCGCTATTATCTTCAGAAGGAAATGTCAAATTGGTAGAAAAAAAGCAACAATTCTTGTAAAACGTGTAACCTTTCTGCTGTGTGAGTACCCACTGTTATTTTACCGCGTCTCACCACTATAAGCCTTTTTCTTTGCAGTTGATCTGTCACAGACGGCCTCCCATAGTGCACATTTTTTCCTGACATTTATGAAATGGGATTAGGTGGGATTTCAGACAATCCGTGACAAACACACCTCCAAATCGCGTTATGATAAATCACGACACAGGGAAGAAGCCTCCGCGGTAAAGTCCTTGTTTCTGAAGCTATACGGAGGCCGACGGTAAACAAATCTCATCTCTCTCTCTGAGGGTGACTCACACCTTTACACCACGGCTGATATGAGAGTCAAAGAGGCACCGTTTCAAAGACCCACAAGAACTGGGGTGCGAAAAAAAAATATATAAAAAAAAAAAGACTTGAAAAGGACCCATAGGCATAGAGTTCAAAGACAGCCCTGAAAACTGTGGGAACCCAAGTTTACACCAAGCACCATATAGCGGAGACACCTCTATTTAGAATGCTACTTTCCATTACTAATCAGCATATGTGTAGGGGCTGGCTTCTCTATTTAAACCACATCTAGTCGTTAAATAAGCACAATCCATTCGAAATTAGGCGAGGGCCAACAAATAAATACATGATAAAAATAAAGTACTTACTGCACGGATTCCCCTTCTCCCATTTTGTATGCAAGACTAGCGCAGTATTTTAGCGTGAAGACAAATGCTTAATTGGCATCCAGATGTGTATTGGCATTGTCTCCTCCGTGATCCATATTATCGAAAGGGAAACGCATGCAAGCTTCTGATGCACAGATCAATGGGCTCCCACATGGACTAATTAGGAGTGGCTTTCTATTCACTTCTATGTTTGTATTGATACTGGATTCATCCAAAATTACACAAATGACAAAAAAAACTAAGAAAATATAAGCAAGATTCAGATGCACAGACTGGTGATATTAGTATATCTTGATAGCAAAACAAAGGAAATATAACAATCGACAATAGCAGCAGCAATACCCAAGAGTTATCAATCCAAACACCACCTTGGCTCTTTGTATTAGGCCAATAAGGCTATGTCCACAAGTTTGCAGAACAGTTTCCGTACACACAACTCAATTGTAGAATATCATAATCATGCGAGGCCAGTAGATTATGATAATGTGTCACATCAAACACCATGGTAGAACATTTGGAGACTGTATGCACATTGAGCGTCTACTCGAGCGAGGGCAAATTCCATGTGCAAATCAAGTTCATCGTGCAAATGTTTCCCAAAAACCTCAGTTTCCCTAGTCCCCACAAATAAACATACAAAGTTTTCCAAAATCTCCACTTTGGCCAGGGTTCTCAAAACACTTCGGTTTTAGTGTCCAGTTGGATTGTGTGGACAAAAGGCCAAACTCAGAAATAGTTAAGTTTAAAACACTGGTGTGCGTGGTGACATGGCCTTAGTCACAACAGTAGCATACTTGTAATTTTTTTATATAATATAAATGATATGTGTGTGGTAAAATCCCATATAATTCATAAACTGAATAATATTATTTAAATCCTCCCAAATCGGCATGCCTAAAGTGATTACACAAAACAATATTTTATGTTCACCCTTAAATGAAATCAAACCATGATGAGTCAGACTCCGGGGCAGACGGCCTCCCTTAACTGTATCTGTCAATCAACGCAGCAGGGTTATGTTTGCAGGATGTTTGCTTTACGAACATACCAGTAATAGCCTCCATGCTGGGTTAGTGTGTATGAATCATATGTATGAATATATTCCATTTGATATTCTCCCTACTGCTTGATCTTGATCCTCTTCATACTTCCATGTGCTATGAATATTTTACAAGGACACAAAAGAAAATAATATTATTTTGGGAAAAAAAAAACAGAAGTCTGGATGGAAAGGGAGGGAGGGATAAGAGTAGCTGAGGAAGGCTATGGTATTATCAAACAGTGCTTTTTATAAGTAGTTTTTTTTTTTAGGGGGAAAAAAAGTGAAAGTAGGACACAGTTGTATCATGTTGTCCCGGAGCTGGCAGCTGTGACAGTGGTTTCCAGTCGTTATCAAACCACTTCCAACTCCATATATTGTACATAGCGTGCTTGCAAGTCCTCGCTTATCGTTTGTACACGTGTCCGAAAGGTGTTGTTCAAGATATGTGTAAACATTTCATTTAAGCTCCAAAAGGTCGATTGAGAAACATATCTCACGCACAGAAAAAATGCAATATGTAAAATAAGAATTTTCCACATTCCTGCCCACAGCTGTAATGGTGATAATCCCATCAGAGTGAGTGTGATGGAGGATGTTGTCACGGCGATTGAGACCAAATGAACACAGGAGCTGCAAGTGTACAGTAGCTCGCAGGGACAGCAAGCAACAACATTTAACATTTCTATTTATTATCACATATCTGTCCCCTGAAAAACAATGACAAAGAACTGTGTTATGGTACTGTGTGGTGGCTGGGGCTTGTGGCGCATTTGTGTTTGCAATATTTTGTCCTCTAAACTAAAAGACTTAACTTAACTTCTACCTTCCTCCAGCTGAGTAATTACATGGCAAAGCATCGCCTTAAGATCTGATTCTCCATGCCTGGTGCACATGTAAACTCATTAAAAGATAATGGGATGTTTATGAGATACTGAGTCTGTAGGCTCATTACCTTGGTATGGTGTAAAGTCTATGGCTATGTTAACATGCATGTAGCAAGCTGCCATACCCAAATAACCTGTTCATTTTGGCATTGCTAGCTAAGCCGTTACCCTGATATGAGAAACCTGGTGAAAATGCCTGGCATTCTATATTTAAACATCCGCCATGACCCTAAAACAGGGGTGGCCACTAGGTCGATCGCGATTCATCGGTCAATTGCTTCTAATTCATCAGACCCAGTGTCTCCAAATTATTTGTTCACACAAAATTCCTCATATTTAGCCTCTTAATTTTCCTCTCAAAGTGCACCAGATTCATGCATTTCACTTTAAAAAGGTGAAAAAAAATCTCCCGGGGGGGCATGCCCCCGGACCCCCCTAGGAGGGTCTGGTTCTCTGCTGGCTACTATTTTCCTCCAGCAGGACATTGGAGGTACTAGCGTGGCACTGGATGTGTGAATGACATTTAACTAGGCAATAATTTGGGCAAGTCTGTCTGCCTATCTTTCTCACTCCGCTGATATTTATTGGAGACTTTGGTTGTATGCAGCAGTTTTTTTCTTTTCTATACTGGAAAATACCTCTAGGCTGCAATTCTGCAGACATGTTTCCTCTTAACTGAGAACCGTACCGTACAGAACAGAAGCGTGACTTAAAAACCGAGGTACGTACCGAACCGTGACTTTTGACCCCTAATAGTAGGTGGTAGCTCACTTTGACTTGGTCATTTTAAAAGTAGCTCACAAGCTGAAAAACAGTGGCCACCCCTGCCCTAAAACATGTCATTTCTTTCAGATCCCCACTGTGTGTACTCGTCTTATGTCACATGCTGTTATGTGTACCTTTTTAAATGTCAATAGTAAATGGCACAGCAATATGATATTATATATAAGAGGCATGTCGTTTTTTAAATGTGACAAAGGGACAAGCAAACCAAAGCTCCTGCACAACACATAGAGTAAATTGATAGCATTTATATGGCACTTTTTCTCCAAGACTTGGACTCCGAGTGCTTTTAGAGTGTTCTCCCCTCTCACCCATTCACACACCCACTCATATGCCAATGGCAGCTGGCTTACCAACCCCTTGGAGCAATTTATTGTTCAGTTCCTTATGTACACGTTCAGCAGTTATAGAACATCATTGTACATCATTTTGAGTCATATTTTTGGCTGTAAAAAGAAAAAAATTGTCATATTTTTGGCTGTTTACCCAGTTGTCATTGCAACTTTTTGGTTAGTTGGGATATCAAAAATAATGGATATATTTTTGATTAAAAAGTTAAAAAGGAAAAATACCTATAAAAGGTAGCACCTGTTTATGATATTGTATACACTTTTCATAGTCAATAACAATAATTTAAGGTGTACTTGTTGGCCTTGTTAGATTTACAAGTGCTGTTAAATCATGTTCATTACTTTAACAGAAGTATTCTGACGCAGAGACTAAAGAGCCAAATGAGAGGCATTGCCAAGTGGGTCATGAGAATTTCCCATGTGGGCGGATGGAAAAGCAATAAAGCCACTTGCACACGCCGAGACATAATCTGCTTAGAAACCCATCGCGATTGATGGTATCAATTAGCATTATTTCACCTTCACTGCACAGACTGACTGAAGCAGCTGAAGAAAAACTATTCTGTACTAATGCCAAAGATACATATGTATAGTTCTCCAAAATAAAACTGGAACTCTCAAACCATCATCTCAGAGTTACAGAGACAAATGTATCTTAGTGCCATTTTTTGACGTTTTTCCTGGCTATACTTGCCCTACCCAGTCTTCATATTAGCATTTTATCCCCATATATGCATATCCAGAGTTCATCATAATCATTACGATTGTGCCAATAAAGTGGTCTCCATGGTAATGCAACCGCAGCAGCCAGTGGCTTTTCCTCTTGCTGCATTTTTTTTTCTAATTTAACCCCTTGTTTAGTGAGAGAGCTTCCTCCTCCGAGCGCCATCCATCATGTTACAGTATATACAGGGATGACACCGTGACATGATTTCTCATCAATATCATACATGAGAAACTGCTGAGCCATTAAAACTCCCTGATAAGGAGATAGCACAGCTGAGGGGCCCGAGGGGGGGACGCAGGATACCAGGCGTAGAGAGGGGGAGAGCGCTGGTTTTTATCTCTTTAAAAAAGACCCAATTTCAAGGCAGTGATAAAAAGCCGTTTTGATTCATGAACTCTGGGCCATCAAATACTGCAAAACTCTTCTGGCTATAAACAGAAAAAAAATATCTGACTAATTTAGTTTTACCAACTTTGTCAGCTTAATGTAGAATACATCATGTTAGTCTGTGTGCTCAGAAATGTATCATAGAATTTTTTTGCCATTTAATTTTACTCAAGAACAAGTCAGACAGTTTTATTTCCTCTCACCCTCTCAACTGTCTTGACATGTGTCATCAAAACACTCCTCATCAAAAGAAGCGTTCATGCTAATATGGTCTTTAACATCATTTGAAGCCATTTTCTGATCTTAGAGCAATCGTCACTTTGGTTAGTACATTTGTAGAAAAAAAATTGTAAAGACCCTGAAGGATTCTTCAGTTAAGTGCTGCATTCTTCCGTTCTGAGAAATTGGTTAACATAGCCTGAGTGGTTTTCTTTCTTTGTCAAGATCAAGAGTGTATTGGCCTTGGTCACAGCATCTTTCAAGATGGTAAAATTCCCCAGCATAATACATTTGATTTGACAGTGCTGACTAGAATTAAATAAGCTTTTGTAACTTATTAGCTGGTGACATCCATTTATTATTTGACTTCCTCTTGCGATTGGCTGGTAAAAACACTGCTACATAACTCTTGTGTTCACAAACCCCACAGGGAAGCATACTTTAAGTAATCCAAGACATTTAGTTGTAATGAACTATATACATGTTAAATTGTCTTAATACTTCAACCACTTTAAGTCGGAACCTGTCATGTTTGAAATATATGTACAACTTTACATTTTTTGAAGATGTAGGTGAGAAATCCCCAGATGAAATCAAAATGGAAGAAATGTAACAAACAACTAAACAGACATGGATGTTTTATGTATAAACATTCTCCCATTAAGTGACAAATCTCTCAATAATTATAATCATAATACTGAGGATCACGTTGATGATAGACTGGACCAAAACTCTAGCGTAAATCATGGCTGTTAAAGAAGTTTTCGAACTAATGTAGTATTTCTCAATCTTGCCGGCATAAGGAGTTACCATATGGCACAATAACTGAGTTAACAGAGTGTTGACTTTGCAAAGCCATTAATGATCTGACTCATGGCTCTGTGAGAATCTCATTTGTTTAAAAAAAAACATTTTTATTTTCTTGTCTTTCAGTCTGCCAGCTGGCAACCAAGGAGACGGCCTGACAGCTCAGCGGGTGTCGCTGAGACTGGTTAAAGTGCAAAGAAAGCTGCACACATATCACATATCAGCCAAGCTGCTTATGCTGCCTCCGCTTGGGCATCATGACCACATCACTGTGCCCTCTTGTCTTATTATAGAATAACTCAACTACATGTTGTTTGTATGAGTATAGAATGTAGGGATGTATTTATGTATTTGACCTAGGCTATTTACTCACTAAAATACAGGGTTTAAAAACATGCGTTTGTTGTTGTTTTGTTCTTCCTTTTCGGTCACGTAACATATCACTGGGTGTATAAAGTATAATGTGAGAGAGAAAAAAAATCAGCAAAATATGATCAAAATACAATGATTTTTTTCTTTTTTAAACAACAAACGAAATATATGTCATAATACTCCCAACACAGGTCCCCCCCTACAGAGCAGACGAAAGATCTGAAAACTCGAACTGGGAACAAATTGTGCGCTTTGAAAGCACAAAATGAAAGTCTGCTTTGTACACTGTGTCTTAATAATACATTTAGAACATCAAATAGCTGTTGAAGACTTCTGCAAGTCATACAGGCAAATATTCACAACACATGCTTGACAAACATAAATCAAAACGCATCACAAATGATATTATCACACATTGCCTAATTACCCCTCGCACTATTCTAACCTATAACACAATGTACTGTTTTTTCTTGTCACTAAATTTCATCCGACTGACCTGAATACTGAAGACTTATCTATGCGAGACGATCCGAGGCTTTCATTAATGCAGCGTTGTGTCACACACTCCCTCGTTACCGTGGCGCAGATCGGGAGAAAAATAAATGTGACCTCGAAATAGTAAAAAAAAAAGTGTAAGCAAATTATGCAAAGGAAATTGGATTAGCTTCTCAGTGAAAACAAGTATAGAAAAACCCACCCACACACACACACACACGCTCACACAATGACACCAGCCACAAGCAATGGATGAAAACATTAACACAAATTCATCACGGTCAAATCACTGCCGGTACCGTAAATTGTATTTAAAAAACATAAATACGCTATTTCAACTGGTTTTATTTTAAAATGTGAAGATTATTTCCTCTCTGGTGCACCTGTAATGAAAGGGAGAAAGCTTAATCATATTTTTTCCATTATGAAACTGTGTTTAAAGCCTTGAGAGTGCATAGAGAAATCTTTATTACCTCTTCCAACTGAATCACAAATATCTTTATCTCTTTATCTGGGGCTGTTACTCATGTTCCTCTCTGGAGTGGATCAATACGCTGGATTTGAAAGCTTCCATCTCTGTCTTGATTCAATCTTTAATCACCGTGCACCATATCCTCCCTGTGAGGATAATCTAATCTGGTCATTTCTTGAGATTGTAGGGTTTCAGTTGAGACTGTGGAACGATGTGAGAATGAATTTAAAGTTGAATTATTGTTTTTTTTTTAAAGATTTCACCACATTCCAGTTTATGAATGTGCATCTCACATGGAAAACATTTGTCCGACTCGTATTGTAAGCCTACTGTCTACACATAAGAAGAGCACAATACATTTGAAGGAAATGTAATGTTCCGTGCATCCAACCCATTTTCTAGCTTTCCTTTTTTACTTAAAATAAAACTGGCATAAAGATTCTCCAACAAAATGTAGCCTATCACTTCACATCAAAAAAGGGACCAACCAAGTGGACTTGCGGTTCACGGTTAACACGGATGTTCACTTCCCATTTTGCAGTCGCAAACTGAAAAAGTAAGCAAGAAAAACGTACTTGCAACAGATTTTGACTAACAGCCTAACCTAAGCCTTGACTAACTAGTCGACTGGCTCAATCTTAAGGCCAACCTATTCTAAGCAACACAAAAATCAAGAAATGTCCCTTGTGAAAAAGGCTGTTACAACTGACAGTTACACGCTTATAGTAAGAACATGATAAAGAAAGTCGTTTTGAGGGCAGTCGAATACACACAATATAGGCTTCTGTAAAATGTGAATCCAAAGTGAGATAATTTTTTCTTTAAAGCAGTCCATCCATCCTAATGTTATGCCCACTCAGTCAACCACTCAAGAGTGAAGGTGGTTATCACCAGTGATGCGCCGACGTGTGATGACAATTCATGAGATGTTCCATCAGTGAAAATGAAAAGGCTGACTGATCTGGAGTAATAGCCAAAGCCTTCTGCCACAGATTGATGGTACTTGTATTAGAGTGTCATGAAGTGGAAAAGAAAATCAGCACATTGGGTGAAATGAGGGAAACTGCACCTATGAGTGTGGTATGATAATGACTAGAACACACTAGGAAATGAGATAGAGTTGTCTGCATTCATGTTAACAACTTAATTTTCACTATCTATCTATCTATCTATCTATCTATCTATCTATCTATCTATCTATCTATCTATCTATCTATCTATCTATCTATCTATCTATCTATCTATCTATCTATCTATCTATCTATCTATCTATCTATCTATCTATCTATCTATCTATCTATCTATCTATCTATCTATCTATCTATCTATCTATCTATCTATCTATCTATCTAAACATACATGTGATTGTATCTACACATACTCATGTGTAGGCAGTGGTAGGCTACTTTTAAAAAACAGAAACAACTCATACATTAAAATGGGATATGTGGTTTACCTTCACTACAGGGTCCCTTGAATTACTTCCTCCACTGCCAGAGACCGATATTAGACTTTGATTTACTCTGATGATGTGGACCAAAACAACAGGGTACATGGCGAGCGAAATCATTCTTTTTAATGCAAAACGTCTAAGTTATCCTCAGATGCAGGGAAAATGTACCTCAATCATGATGGCATTTCATGAAAATGTCATAAGGAGCCTCTATTCTATGGATCGGGAGGTGAGAGAGATATTTCCGATTCTAATTTATAACAATTTGATACTAACATTAATCACAACTCCCTGAAAGAATGGGCATGTACATAGATCAAATCAGATGAGATACAATTTCCTCTATTGATGTATTAAACTCCCTTAGATTGTAGGGAAACCTAAACGGCCAGTACCCATTAAAACATCAATTAGTTTTGTTCTTGTTTACAAGACGCATGCATATCAATTACACACTGTAGGTGTTCAGAGGCTCCAGTCATAACACTGCGTGCTATTGTTATTCTGTTACACACAAGAGAGTGCAACATCTACTCTCACAAAATGGCTGATTATACGAAACACCACAAACTATTGTCTTCTCACAGTAGGGAACAGAGAGTGAATTCCTTAAAACAATTCTTCTGTCTGAGCAGGTTCAGTTTACAAGTTAAATCACTGCTTTGAAACACACAAAGCAAAGACAACTCTATTTAATGATAAACACAAATCCCAAAAAACGTCTAGTATAAAACTTGCTGTCCATGGTGTTGGTGAATGAACTGTCACCTGATGTGTTGCTAAGCAGCCAGAGGTGTGTCAGCAGGCAGTATGGCAGGAAGCACATGTGGACTGGGATTCACCCGGCAGATGCTCTAATCCTTAAATCTATGGGACGACCTTTCCCTCCTCTGTACTCGTTTCAAAGTCAAAATGAAGGACGCAAACCTTTAAAACACAACTTTTCTGTCTGAGTTTCAGTTTCCTCATTCAGTCGATGAGTGGACTTATTTTACCATGATTTTTCTCTCTCAAAGATCATGCATTTAACTTCAAGCTCTGGACAGGTAATTCATGCAGCATTAATGTGTACATTATTGAGGTTTCTTTGATGTCAAAGAGTCTCAAGGTGGCGCTCTCTGTCTTAATGTCGTTACTGTATAGGTTTTGCATTTGCAAACTTATCAGGCACATATTATATGTTTTCATTAAAGACTTCAATGTTTAATTGACTATATGCACAAACAATCTATATGTATTCAGCTTCAAAGTTACAGTAGGTAACTTTGAAAAACCACCAAGCAAAACAAATTAATTAGTGTATTGTGCCACAGTAGCATGTTCAAATCTCAGGATCAGGTGGCCCCAATCCTCTGCTTTGTGTATCTATCTCAGCAATGGGAGTTTGAGACAGTTTTCTGCTCATTGTTAGGGATGTGAACTTTTTCTCTCTTTGGAAACCGTACGTAATTGAATTTCAAATACATACATGAAATTCAATAGACTAGAGTTTCCGAGCTGAAAAATTCTCATACCTGCTGACATTCCCACTTTATACTGCAGAGGATACAGGCGGCTGTTTTGGGAAACATCGATGCACATACTTTAGGCTTAAACAAAACAAAATGCAAAATTGGGCCAACCGGGGTGATTTGAATGTCTAAGTCACTGTCTGGGTCAGGGGCAGATTTAGCACATTGTGCAACAAACACAGTGCTATTTTGAATATGTTTATTTATTTTCTGTGCTCGCGTGTTTGTGTGTGTGAGTGTCTGTGCGTTAGCTTGTTTGTTAGTGTGTGTGTGTCTGTGTCTGTGCTCAGGTGTTTGTGTGCGTTAGCGTGTGTGTGTGTGTGTGTGTGTGTGTGTGTGTGTGTGTGTGTGTGTGTGGGTGTCCACTCTGGAGTTCCTGCTGCATCTGTTTAGCCATTCTGTCACCTTTCCTGGCTGAAAACCTGAGAACACATACAGCAGACTTTTTGGATCTGTCATCTTATTTTTCCTAACATGCAAAACAACATAATAGCACATGTATTATATACATATTGAGTTTACTTAGCAATGATCTGTTTTCTACCTGTTATAATGACTTTTGTGTGAATCCCAAATTTAATTTAGGGTTAGATCCTCTTAATGTAGGATCTAATGAACAAATAAAGCCCGAAAAGGTAATCTAAAAATGTACTGTAGTTCAAAATGCTGACTCCTCAAACCTTAACCAATACAAATCAAACTTATTTGATGTTCCTCTCTGTAGCATTTTGCGAAGCTGTTATTGCACAAAGTTTTTGTAGAGCCGGAAAGGGGCGTCTTTAATAACATTAGGATGCTATCAGGGAAAGAAAAGTGCGGCTTCCAAAATGAGATTATACCCCAGCGAACATTATTATGCATAAGTACATTATCTGGTTACAGCGACTGAGGAGAGCAGCGCTCCACATTAACATTCACATTATACAGCCGGAGTGAGGATCGCTGACATAAATATCTGAGCACCGGCGCATATAGCAAAAGGTTATCAAATGACGATAATCTCTACCGCACAGGCTTTGGACAAAGAGGATTTTCCCGCCCACCCATTTGCATTAAAGCCACACACTGGATTTTGTACCTCTTGGCATTTAAAAAACTTTTTTTGAGGGTTAATATTTACTATTCAATCTGTGCTATACATATTGTGCTGGTTGTTTGATCGTAATACGCCTTTATATCAGAGTTACCGCAGAATTCCACGTGGGTGAATGCAGCATCCATACACTGAAGTTACTGTAGACACAGCTCTCGACAGATGTGAAATGTGGTTATTTATATAGGCCTACCTACATGGAAGCTCATTGTCCCTCGTCGCTCAGGATTTACACTGATTAATGTGTCAAGGCTCCACTAGCTTCTCCTGGAGGCTAAAGGCAGTTTGGTGACATTTTCTTTTTATTTGTTACCTAGTTGCTGAGGATATAAATAATTGTTTCCCAGCCTTACAATACCTCAATGCCAAATGCAACTACAGGTGACAAGGAGCTTATTCTCTCCCTGGCAGGAAGTGGAATGCAATGGTGTTAGGCTGAAAGTGAAGTGAGTTTTGGCAACTTTTGATTTGTGCAATGTGTGAACCCTGCAGTGTTTTTGCAGTCTGTCTGGAGGACTGTGGCTCAGGAGGTAGAGTGGTGCTCCACTGATTGTAGTGTTGTCCCCGGTTCGATCTCAACCACCTTCCACATGATCAGGAGTTTCCTGGGTAATACGCTGAAACACAAATTGCTCTCGAATGGTCTGCCAGTGGCATTCTGTCATTGGTGTTTGGAAGTGAATTGGTAAATTGTTGAAGCAAAGCATAGACCTCATACGAGGAACTTTTTAAATGTTCACAAAACTAATTTTTCTTCCGATGATAACAAATGACCAGAAACAGCAAAACCATCAGCAAAATCAATGTTATTTTTTAATATAGTTATTATTGATGCCTAGTTTGTGGGAACTTAGACAACATTATTTACGGCAGGCAGACCGGAACATCCTGTGTTTTCCAAACGGTACTTAATAAAAGGTTACTTTGCTTCACCAAAGTCATATTAACAATCGCTAGAATCCACGGAAACTGACAACCCCTCACAGCCACTTTAAAGGGTAGCTTTATATATATTTTTTCAAATATGTCTTAAAACCCTACTTGCACATTGACAACAGTTTTTGCCTGCTGATCATTTCTCCGATGGAGGACATGGGTGGCACAATCAACAGTGCAACGCTAAACTCTTAACATCTTAAGAGCTACTACTTTTACCTTGAACTAACAACACACGTCTTTGAATGCTAACTGAATGAACGCCAGGTCCCTTCAAGCCAAAAAATGCTTTTCATTCCAACTCTGGCATTGTTCCTGCTCCTTATCTGCAAGTGTCTGAAGATCAACTCTTTTTTTCAACTCCTTTATACTTCAGTAGCCAGGGGCGTTTTCAAGTGCGTGACCATTTGATCACTCCATTGTTCTCTTGACTTTCTACATTCTAATCCATTCTATGTGGTTATTTTAATTTAGAGTCTCGACGTAGACTGTGTAATAGAAATACACTCCACTACACCCGGGTCTCTGTGAACAGATTGTCCCCCTTAATTAAATGCAACGGCTTCATCACGCGGCACCTGCTGATTTCACACTAAAAATCTGCACAGATGAAAACATCATAAGCAATGCGATCAATAAGGCGTTAATGGAAAGTTCCCCGGTCACTGTAGTGAATAGGAATACCAAGCAGGCGAACTACTGTATAAGTCAGCAGCCGTGCCCAATGGAGCGCAAACACACTGTTAAGCAGAACAAGAAAAGTGCAGCTCATCAATGCAGCTACAAGTAGTTGAGCATTGGACACATTCTAGTCTTTCAATACACACATCATTTGCTTAACGCTTGTTGTAAAGTTTCTGCCTATGCTGCTGCTGGCAAGTGTAAAGTAATACAAGTGAAGCCGAGACCTCCCTCTAAGACGATATATAATGTTCAGGGTTAAAGGTGTAGTCAGCGATTCTGGACAACACTTGTTGTCAAAATCACTTTTTTTGTGTCAAAGTGAGTGAATATCTCTTCATTATCCACTACCAGTCTGTACTGTGTGTGTGTGTGCTGAAAAAAATCTGGTGGTCATACACAGCCTAGGCTCTGCAAATGGGCATGTAAACAAAGGGTGTGTAAACAAAGGGGGGGCCACCGAAGCTACTAACATGCCCGTTCACAGAGACAAGACATTAACACTGGCTTTTTTTTTTTTCAGCGCGAACACACAGTACAGCCAAGTAGCGGATTGTGAGGAGATATTCACTGATTTAGCTAAAAGTGATTTTGACAACAAGTGACCTACTCCACCTTTAAACCCTGGAAGTGACAGCATGGCTCAAGCGTATAAAAGGCCAAATCCGGAGACTCAGATGTCCTCACCTGTCCACACGCTGACAACCAGACTTCCACACTGACTGATGGGTTGCTGATAGCTTCTGTCAACATGCTGATTTACTGAGGACAGAGTCGTCCCGGCATCTAGAATACTGGAGCTCTGAGATCCATTGAACAGGCGGATAGGCAGGTGAAATGTCCTTTTAGCAACATGGTGAAAGCTGACCTTCTCTAGTCTCATCATTAAATATATATATATATATATATATATATATATATATATATATATATATATATATATATATATATATATATACACCTACAACACCTCAACACCTACTCATATCCAATCTAAGTTACCACATGTTATATTGCTGCATTGTATAACAATGACAGCACATGGATGGAAGATAATGTAGTTTGGTGATGTTTTATATTCAAAATGCACAGATTGGTCAAATAAAAAAAATATTTTAAAATATTGGGTCATGCTTGTGATCATGGTAGGCTCATTCGAAACATATTGTGAAATGATATGAATATTTATGTTGAACGATTTGAAAAACAAAGACTCATATGGACACGTTGACGTTAGTTTTTCAGTGAAAACACAACACCAGTGATTGGCATACTGTATATTGATGTGTGTTTTTGTTTGGAGCGTTGCCTACATGATTTATGTAGCCTAGCATTCGCTCTGAGTTTCATGAAGAGATACACAACGCCATGTGTCCTTTTGATCATTCATTGATGCGTTGGACAGAATCTGCCTTGGTAGGAATGGCTGCCAGATTGCAGGAGAAAACAAACACAACAAAAAAAATGCTTCCACACACAGCACAGGGAGGCATATGGTCCGTTGAATATGACAACAATGGGAATCATTTGTTCAAGTTACCAACCTAATAACTCAACATTTATGGTCAGAGATGTTGGAGAGATGTGTGATTCATATCCATCAAAACGACAAATGGGGTAAGTATTTTGAGAAAATGGTTTTCATCACTTGGCGAGACAGAGACTTGGATAGTCGACGGCAGGGCAGCTCTTCTGAAGGCTTGTTTATCTTAGTTTCTTCTTAAAGCTATAATGCGTAACTCCTGTTGCCGCAATAAGGAATTCTGAGAAATTACAACAACACTGTCTGTGCATCTAAATGAGGTAAGCCTTCAGTGATTGCATGGATTTTATACATTCTGCCATACGTCCAGGTTTTTTTTAACAGTAGAATCAACTGAAACATTTCTTGGGCGCTTCTTGGAATTTTTCTGAGCTCTTGCACCAGTGTCGGGGGGGTGACACCAGTTTGTAAAAGCTGCAACACTGAGCGATACAGAGGGAGATGTGTGGAGCTGATGGGTGTAATCAACTTGATATTGAAAAAAAGTTACGCACTATATCTTTAAACTTGAAACTCATCTGTATACACTGAATGTATTTCAGTTGCTCCGGTCAACTCCTAATTGGTGATTCACCCTGCAAACTTTTTTTGTGAAAGTGACTGACAGCAACTTGGTCACAGCTCATGGTCACCCTGTCCCCCTAATTGTCACACTTCAGTGGAAGCTTTGGCCCTTCTAACGTGTCATTTAGTGTGCTATAATTGAAACCAAACACATTTACTTCCTCGTGTTGACATAGTTATTGCAATTGCCACAAATAATTTGTCACTTGAAATTGTTGGTGTCACTCATCTTATTTTAAATTACAGAGTAGGGCCACATAAACGTGAAAAAAACCCCACATCAAGCACAGTCTAGAATAATAATTATTTTCCCTCAAATGATAAATGGCTACAGAGTGTATACCTCACTGTCCCTATGCTGTTTATTTAGCTCTGGAGTGGGCGAGAAATGTTGTCAGGCTCTTCTCCTCAACCCGCGTGTAGTCGAGCTGTCAGATGAGATGCGCTTGCGCAATTGCTGCGCTCACACAACACACACAAACATACGGCTCCCTCTGTGAGAGCAGTGTGTGGTGTTTGAATTCATATCGGAAGTGCACGGCGATTTACGAAAGCAATTTATGTCACAAATATACAGTAAGTAATCAGTTTTACCAGCTGATTTATTGCAAAAAGTTTTCTTCCGGATTTGCATTTGACTTCGAGACATTAGGAAGCACTTTGAGCGATACAACAAACAGGAGATATCGGTGAATTTCTCTGGACTACATATTGTATAGTTTGATACATCTTTGAACGCAAAACAAAACAAGCTGTTTGCAAGAGCCACAACGAGGGAGAGCCATCCATAGCGCACCAGGTAAACACTCTGCAGCTTTACGTGCTTGGCTTTTCTTGAACGCCACTCCAACGTAGAGATTGTCAGAAAAAAATAAACCTGCATGACTTTATTTTTTTTTTTTTCAAATGTTTTACTTCTTTTTTGCAGAATCTTTTCGCCATGAACCAAACTGCAGGAGCCACAAATGCGTATCGCAGATGCTCCAAGGGAGGAAAGGTAAGAGATTATTCATCAAGGTTAACTTTTGTTTGGAAATAACCACGTTGCTTCCGTGTGCCGGGGCATGGTGTAGCACTTTGGGGGTACGGGGGCAGCGGTACTGGAGGTTTGCAAGCAAAGAAAAAGCGTTGCATGCAGACGCTACTGTCTTGAGCATATTTGCGAGTCTGTGCGCTTTTACAGTATCCAGCCCCGGATACAATCTGTTTGGCTGCAATAATCAGCTTTATTAAAGTGAAATATGTTAGTTGGCCAGCGAACAGACACTTTAGAAGCTCTTGGGGAAGACAAGCCAATTTTGTGAAGTGCACACTGCAAATTAAGAAATGCTACTTTTTGCATGTTTTTTTTCTAAAAGCAATGAATAATTGGCCATAAAACAGGTGTTTGCTCAGAGATCTATCGCCAACCGTAATTTGCTGTACATTTAGATCCGATATTATGACACAGTACTGCACCGATAGTGTTTTACCAAGCCTGTGTGACCCATATTACAAGGCTGATGATTCTGCTGCTGTTGCTTGGTGTGTGCGTGTGTCTGTGTGTGTGTGTGTGTGTGTGTGTGTGTGTGTGTGTGTGTGTGTGTGTGTGTGTGTGTGTGTGTGTGTGTGTGTGTGTGTGTGTGTGTGTGTGTGTGTGTGTGTGTGTGTGTGTGTGTGTGTGTGTGTGTGTGTGTGTGTGTGTGTGCGCGTGTGTGTGTGTGTGTGTGACTTGAGGTGGGATGAAAGGAAGGTTGGCAGGGAAAAGCTGGAGAGTGTGGGAGGAGAAGATGGGGACGGCTTGATAGTCTATCCAATGAAGCCATCAGAGGATAAAACAGGCTATGGTGTGTGTGTGTGTGTGTGTGTGTGTGTGTGTGTGTGTGTGTGTGTGTGTGTGTGTGTGTGTGTGTGTGTGTGTGTGTGTGTGTTTGAGTGTGGACTTGCAGCTATGTGAGGACCAATTTAGGCTTTTAATCATTGGAGTGAGGACATCTTTGCAAAGTGGGGACATTTTGCATGGTCCTCACTTATTCAAAGGGCTTTTGAGGGTTAATACTAGGTTTCAAAGCTCAAAATAAGGTTTTTAGGTTAGTGTGAGGGTTTGGGTTTTGATGGTCGGGGTAAGGGCTAGGGAATGCATCAGTGGCGTGCACAGACATTTTGGGGGACAGGTGCTCAGTGCAAAAAAAGGGCACAATATATTCTATCGATGAATGACCAAATCATTTTAGGGTACTTGTACAAAATTCCCCCCCTGGCCTAATGACTTTTAATACCCGGCCACACATAGAGTGTTTCTCACAGGAATTTGGGACCCTGGACCTTCTAGGCGGGTACGGGGGAATGCTCCCCCGGAAGAAAAATGTGAACCTTTTAAAGTAAAATTCCTCAGTCTGGTGCATTTTGAGAAGAAAACTAAGGCTAAATCACCTGTGTCAATGTGGGCTATTTAGTACTATTTTCTGGAATAATTTGGAGACACAGAATTACCAAAAAGCAGAAAGAAAATGTACATGTTTGAAAAAAAAACAGTTAGCTTTTTTTCAAAATAATCCCTTATCCCGAAGCTCCTTGTCTCTTTGAAGTCTTCGTTAGGCCCCTGATCTCCGTACTAATAATATCCTATTAAGATAAATACAAGATTACTGCAAGTCTTGTAACATGGAAATAATTTATGGTTGGGACAAAATGATATAATTAGCTTATATAGCTTCATGACTGATTTAGTACCACCAACCCACTTTGCGTAGTTAAAATAAAATGTGTGGACAGCTTTTAAGATATTTCAATAACAATTGAGGAACAGTTCAACATTCAAATCTGAGCTTTAAAAGGCCCTGAACAGTTAACATGACTCTGGTCTTGACTCTGACCTTTCATCTTCATCTTCCTCCTTGCTGCTGGTGGATGCTTTCATCCAGGAGAGCAGAGAGCTGCTCCCCTGGGCTGCCTGCTGTAGCTCCCTTTCTTTTTCCTTTTTAACTTCTCCTTTCTAGACATTATACTGCAATTTGTAAATAAAAAGAGACCAACCATATAAAATAAGACTGCTTGGTTACATTACAACCAGGCACAAGGCTACTTTTTGGCTACTGTTTGTCATTTAGCAAATAAATTACTGCATGTGTTAATTATAGGCCTATAGCCTAAAGTAAAACTAAACAACACTAAATATTCAGCATACTGATAGATTCACATGCTGTACCAATGACAAACTCCGCCGACATTAGTTGTGTTCATCACGTCATATCAATTTTTGTTTTGGGCTAGCTTGTTAAGCAGGACAGTCGGCTAATTTATGCTCAGCTGTGTGGCACTGCATGATAGAGGCTACTTTAAAACAGAGACAAATAAATGCAAGTTATATCTTGGCAACTGAGGCTTAGGTGGCAAACAATACACTCTTGACCCAATTCATGTATGTGTTACCTCGCTGGTGGGGCAGGGCAGGGGAGTAGGTGTGCAGCAGCTGTGAACTGCTGCTGCAACGCGCCTCCGTTTGTGTCCACTCTGCGCGTTCACGTTGACAAAGTGTGTGCGGAGGAGGGGGGGGGGGCGGGGGGGGGGCATATTTATTGGGGCATTATTGTCAAACGTTTTTAATCGTTGAGCATTTATAGATGATAATGTCGGCACGGGCCACATACAATGTAAAAAAAAAAACGAACTTTCAGATTTTTTATTTTTTTTCAAAAGGGCACTTGATTGGGCCAGGGGAAAAGGGCAGGTGCTACAGCACCACTTTGGGTCTACCTGTGCACGCCACTGGAATGCATTCCTCAAAAAGATAGAAGTACAAGGGTGTGTGTGTGCGTGTATGTGTGCGCGCGTGCGTGCGTGTGTACAGGGGGTTGGCTGCTCTCATTCCCAACACATCTGGTTCTGTCAACATCAACAACATGCACCATCAGTGGAGACCAAAGTATGACAGCGTGAAAGCTTTTTATCACCAGCAGATATGACACATAATGTATTTACAGCAAATGATGTTTTTACAAAAATAATATTTTCTTTTGATTGTAAATATTTGGTGTTAATGTGAATTGGTAGTCGCTCATAGAGGAGTTTTAGGATGGTTTTGTTAATGGGTGTGGATGTGAATTCTAACACACATTGTATTGTGTTGGTTAACGCTCTCAGTTTAATGGACAGTGACAGTTGGCTTCTTTCTCAGTGTGATGCTGCCGGCCGTGATAACTCACACTGGGAACCCAGGGACTAAATGAAACAACAATTAGAATAAGACATGGGTGGTCGTGAAATTAAAATCCTCATGCAAGAATCATAAACCCTAAGCAGTGATTGTTTAATCAGGCTTTGCTGTTGCATTTTTGAGGTCCTCTGTTAAATGCCCATTATGTGTTGATTTTGCAACTTCAGAACTTCAAGTGATGTTGATGTGTTCTGAAAACATGACAAATGTTTCCATCGGTTTTACAAATCGGACAAATATATTTTTTTAAAGAAATGCACCATTTCACTATGTCGCCTGTCAGCATCTACTTCCTTACATTTCTGGTGACATATTTATAGTCATAGAAAAGTGACCAACCAGGAGTCACAGGCTACACTCTTTTGCAACTGCCAGGGGGGGGGGGGGGTACGAAGAAAAAGGCTCCCCATGGTCCTAAGTTCCCCATTTCCAAATTCTGTTTGTTACTTTTCATAAGGTTTTCTGTTGTCAAGGACTCATTTTCACATGTTCATATGTCCATCTCCATGAAATGTTCCTTAAACATGCCTATTGTGACGGCCACAGGGTTGCCTAGGGGGTTGTTACTGTTGTGTGCTCTGTCTTGCAGGGAGCTGGTGGGCGGAGCCACCTCACCTGTTGTGATCAGCTCACTTGAGCAGGTTCAGCTCAGCAGGCTATAAAGCAGCAGCCTGACTGATTGACTCTTCCCTTCCCTGGCCTGCAGCCTGCTCTTTTGTTTCAGTTATCTTTGGTTGTTCACCTTATTCTTTATTAAATATTTTATGTTTATATAAGACTATGTGTGGCCTCCCCTTGTGTTGCCAACTGTTGAGCCAGGTTGTAACACTATGCATATCTAACTTGTCTCACTGAGAATATTAGTGTGGTCCTTCTCTACATCAATGTTTCAATAGAATGAAAACCTATTGTAACATTGAATTTTATATAATCATTAACTGTATTAATTGACATCAAATGAGCACATTTATATAATAGACACCCCATATTTGTATAGATATAATGCACTGTTGCCATTAGCTTGCATCTCTGAATGTTGCCTGTATTTGTTTGTATGTTCAGTAGGGTAACATGATAGTGTTGTCTTTCTGCACTCAACAGCTTGTTCTAACTCTGGGGTGTTCCATCAGCAACTTTGAAAGAGAAAATAGATTCGGACTAAACACCTCATCACTACACTTTTGTCTCCAGGCAGAAGTGCCCGTCTTGTTATCTTTTCCTGCAGCACCACTTTTAGCCCGTCAGCAGGATAGCTTGCAATCTCAAAATCTCAAATCTGGATTTTATTATTTGTGCTGTGTTTAAAGCTCTCAATGCTGCTGAGAATTTCTCTTTGATAAGTCGTATCTCTCTCTCTCTCACTCCATCTCTCTCTCTCTCTCTCTCTCTCTCTCTCTCTCTCTCTCTCTCTCTCTCTCTCTCTCTCTCTCTCTCTGTTTCTCGCTCTCTCTCTCTCTCTCTCTCTCTCTCTCTCTCTCACTCTCTGTGGACTTTCTATTTTCAGTCATGTTGACTGTGGGACATTGTGTATTAATGACAGTCTGATTAGGTCTGCATGTGTTCCACTGTCCTCCCCACAGGATACGCCCATAATGTGGTTACGGTCATTAGCTCGTGACAAGCTTTGACAGGTTTTATAAACACCTGAGATGGTAGGAGAGCGAGTGAGTGGTGAGTGTCTGTGTCTTAAGATATTTTTTTATTTCCTTGAGGATTTCTAAAGCAATTTGTTCTTGTTTTGGCAATGTAACCAGCACCCCGCTGCACCCACGCTGTTGTGTGGTGGTGTATTCTGTGTCATTCCCAAGTCTAAATGGCTCGCTTAAGTGCTTTTAAATGTAAAAATACGACCCCATTATCTAAAATGTCTTCCTGTTAGTATCTCCACTAACAGCCTCTAAAGACCACCATGCAGTGCAGCAACAGCTTGGAGCTCTGTCGTAGGAATGTAGCGGCTGGTTGAAGTAGAAGTCATTTCTTAAAGTGACACTGCTCCCGTTGTGCTCACACATGAAGATCCATAGTACAATGTATAAAAAAATAGACTCAATACAAAAATAACAACAAAAAAGCACACCAATGCATGCAGATAAAAAAAAACATACAATAAGAGATCAGCATACAACACTTGCAGTATATTAATCCATCTACCCATGCTCAAATACTTGCCAAGAGCGGTATCGTTGCTGTTTTGAGGGGTTGTCCAAAGGCCTTCTGGGAAATGTAGGAAGTTACTGGCAGTAAAAGAAAGGGGAGACGGAGAGGAATGTCAAAGCAGTGGAGGTACACAAAAAGAAAACTTTATCTCAGAATGACATAACAAATAGATTATATCAAACAGCGTTTAAATGATTATTCAACTGAATGTGTCTAGTTTAAGCTTCTCATGTGTGAGCATTCGCTTCTTTTTCTGTTTTACGTCATTGCAAATTTGCAAAACAAGAAGTAACACAAGACCTCGTCTGCACATTGCATTTTATACACTTTAGCTGTTGGGCTGATGATCACTAAATTAAAACGACTTCATCCAACCACAATGTTATTGAATGTTCAATCAATCAATCAATCAATCAATAACCTTTATTTTCACTCGAAAGACACTGAGGTTTCCCTTATTTACAGTGACGACAAGCATACACAATAAACACAATCACAAGGATAACATATATCATATAAAGCATGCTACACTCCACTGATGCACAGTTTAAGTCCTACTTTATTATGTGTCTTTACTGAATGGTTTTGATGACCAGAAAGAGCAGGGAAAATATTGTATTTACAGTTTTGCTGTAGGAAAAATAGTGTCTAGACATGACATAACCACAAGAGGGCAGTGTGATACTGCAACACACGCAGCTGTCAGGGAGTCCAAACTATTCTTGTATGTTCTGTAGTGTATTTTGATTGACTTCATACTGTTGTTCCACTGCCTCCGAACCTTCTTATATGTTCTTTGGTTGAGCTTGATCAACCATTTATAACACTGTTCCCATGCACTATTTATTCTGTAAAGATTGGAGTTGTATTCAGGCTACTTCCAATACTCCCAGGGTTGTTTGCAGCTTGCAGGATCCCCCATTGTTCTGAGATCAATTTGTAGCCCAACTTATTTTTTGATTCTCTCTCTCTCTCTCTCTCACGCTGCTCCTTTCCTTTTGTCTTGTCTCAGTCACAGCAGGCCAGTCTGATTATCCTGGCCCTCGACAGCCCTTCAGTGTCTCTGTGCACACACTAAATCCCAATTAGCTCCCCAAAGTTTCCTCAACCATTCGCAATTTTCACTAATCTATGCATCTGCAAAACCCATAAAATCCCCCCCAAAATACTTCTCATCATAGTGTACATAATAAGCATATAAAAGTTTCATTTTCGAGACTAAGTTGAAAAAAAAAACCCCTGAGCTAAATTGTCGGTCCCCTTCTATGAATATGTATTAACTACTACAGCTGCCCAAATATAAATTGATAGCTTGAATAAATTTGTCAGTTGAATGTATTGTCAAAGAGATGGAAATAACTCGAGACTCATTTGTTTATCTCATTAGTACACATGGATTTGTGTTTTGTGTGGGTGTTTTTAAACTAAAACTCATTTGTTTCTGCAGTTATTGAGCCCACATCAGAATACAAATGACCGTGGCACGCAGTTATTCAGAGTGCACTAGTGCTAAACGGATATTTCAAGGAGCATAGCAGCTAAGCCGAGAGGCTATTTGGATTGAGGGTGGACTTCTTAATTACGGCAGCTTTGTTGGCCAGCAGCGGGGCAAACACCAGCTCTGAATGTGCCAAGTATCGATCCCCCTTCTCTCGTTACACTGCGGGCCCATTGTAATGCACGGTTATCACTCCAACTCCCTCACTGGAGTCTAGGGAAATGATCATTGATTTTTTTTTCTATTTTTCCCCTTCTTTTTGGCACCTTTGGTAAAATGGCAGGAGAAGGCTTATCTCAATCATCTGTGAACATTGAATTTATTCAGGCCCTCTGCCGCTCGTTTCCACCAGTCACTTAAAGTGATAGCGCGTAACTTTTTTTTATACAAACAAATGTTGGTTACATCCAAGCCATTGCCTAATGAGTTGACACAAAGTTGATTACGCCTATCAGCTCCAGAAAACTCTCTCTGTATGGCATTGTCAACAAGCACACCGGAGCAGGAGCGTCCAAGCAACGTTTCAGTTGTTAATTGTACTGCAAAGAAAAAAACCTGGATGCACAGAAGAAGGTTTAAAATCCATGCGCTGCCATTACTCAGTATTCCTCATGGGGGCGACATAAGTTACACACTGTAGCTTTCCTGCTGTACAGTAGAGCCTTCGCAGTTCTTTTCTTTCAATCTCTCCCACACATAAAAGCTGCTGTCTAGAAAGTGGTGTGATCAAAACTGTATTGACTTTGAAAAATCTAAAACACCTTATGCCTCTCTGTGTATTTACATGGAAACTTGTTTAGAGTGTACACACAATGACATTACACTTCGGGAGCCACATCCCTCTATAGCTCTATCCCTGTTAAAATGAATAATGCAGCACACACAGACAGAATAGATTTTCTCCCTTTTAACAACGGCTAGGTAAAAGTGTTTTTTTTTTCTAATGTGTCGCAGATCGCTAATTCTGCTGTAGTGGCATTTCAGTTTGTAATAACCCAACCACTGCTGTGTGCAGTGAATCGTTAAATGCTAGAGTCGTGTGCATACTACACAGAGGACATCCTTGATGAAATGGTAGCACTGGAAAGACATGCAATCGGAACATGATGCCTACATTCGAAGTTGAAAATACTGTGTTGGTAAGTGTTACACTTCTGCTGCTACAACTTGACTGGCGCTCTGACTGTGTTTTTCTTGGGTATGATTGACACCACAGGGAGTGTAATTGCATGAGTCATGGAGACCTCCGCGGCCCCTTTGAGTGAGCGCTTGGCTGGGGTGAAACGCTGGGGTCACGACAGCCCATCTGGTGGCGTCACAAGCAGTCAACAAGGCCCTGAGAGACAAATGGTGGTGTGCTGCTACAGTAAACAGTTGTCACTTGTTGGAAAGACACTTCAGCCATATCTCAGAATCACAAGCATATCCATTATGTGCCCCTCCCCCTCTCCCCCAGAGACCTCAGTATCCCTCAAATCAGATTGAACACGCTGCATCTGAAGTATCTTGATGCCGTCAAGAGCATGTCACAATTGATTTTCTTTTCTTTACCACGTCTTGTGTCACTTTTATAGACATATGATGCAAATAATGGCGTTTTGACAGAGAGGAGTTTCAGTGGAATATTGCAGCGTTCTGATGTGCAATAGCAAGGGCGCTCCGGGTCAGTTTTCAGTTTTTTTTCTCCCTGCCGAAGTGAAAGAATTCCAGCCCGGACCTCAGTGCGATAGCCACAAGTCTCGCTCAGCAAAGTGAGTTGGTGCATAATGAGGCGTTAGAAATGGTGAAACCATTAGAGGAATGGTTTCTTAATGGCGAGACTGAAATAAAGTGGTGTTGGCATTATGAAGAGTTTAGCTTTAGGGCTGTGGAGCATTTGTTTTTTGGAGGGTTCTCTTTTTTTTAATGGAAGGCAGTTTTAGAAAACATTACATGGACCACATGGACTGTGTCAGCAAAGCATGATTATTAGTGCTTACAGGCTGCTGTTTGCCTCATAGAGATAGTTAAAGCTATAGTGCGTAACTTATGTTGCCCCCATGAGGATTTCAACAACACTGATGGCACATCTAAATGAGGTAAGCCTTCAGTGATCGCGCATGCCTTCTGTTGCACGTCCAGATTTTTTCTTGCCAGTAGAATCAACAACTAAAACATTTTGTTGCCGCTTCTTGAGCTCCCGGCCAGTGTCGGGGGACGACGACACAAGTTTGTAAACGCTGCCATACTGGGAAATACAGAGAAAGTTGTGTGGCTCTGATAGGCTTTAGCAACTTTGTGTCAACTCGTTTGGCAACGGCTTGAATGTAACTGGCATTCATTGATATGCAAAAGATACACACTATAGCTTTAAGCATTGCTCTGCTGTCTAAAAGAGACATGGTGGGACTTTCCAACTCACCATGTGAGACAGCTGGCCCCAAGTTCCTCTAATAAACTATTGTTTTATTCACTCTGTACCCATATTGCTTAACACTTTACATGAGAGGGAATATAAAAAGAACATTTGTTCAGTTGTTATATTTTGCGTGTGTTTGATCCTGCAGTTATAACATACTTTAGTCTAGATGTATCAAGGACACGAAATTCAGATGAAAAAGAAGGGGCCATTTTGTGCTTCTCAGTCACACTGTTTATCTTCATCTATCCCAAACCCACGCAGCAGCGCTTGGGGCTAACTTATGTGGTGAATGGCCTTGGTCAGATATCAAGAGAGATGTATGTACAAATAGCCACAACTCTTCAGGGCTTTATTCTGCCTTTGATCTCGGTGCAGCATACTTTGTCCAACAGTATTGTTTGAGAACATTACCATATGCATATGTAAATGAAATGCATAGACCCACTTGTAAAAGTTAAAGTTAAAAGTGGGCATGAACATTTTCGCAAATCAGAAAACCACAAGTCTAACTGTTAGATATATATAATAACCTCATTGCAGTGAGTGGATATACATATATATTCGGTATGAATACTAAGAAGACTTGAAGAATATGAGACATAATGGCTTGTTAACACTGACAGTTTTTGCAGTGTGACGGACTTTTAAGGCAATCATTCAGTCTTCCAGAATGTGTCATATTTTTTTTCAGCATGTCATCTTGTCAGTCCAGGGTTTGACAATGAGAACGAGCACTGAATGTGTTATTGTTCCTGGATACTGATCTGCATCCCACATTTGCCTCCCGTGGCTCAGCTCCTGACACATACAGATGGGCGACAATATTGAAGACTAAAAAACTACGTATAGCCTTCTGTGTGTTGTAATAAAAACTACAATGCTAATGTTGCTAGCAGTGAATCGCTACATTTTCGGAGATTCGAAACTGTGGTTTTTGGAGCTGTGATAGAGTCTGTTGAGGCAAAACAAATACTGGATACTGATGCATAAGACAAAAGCTGTATCGTGCTGCATTGAATGTCCTGCAGAAGACAAACAACAGTAAATGTAATTAGTCTTGGTGCGATGAATCTTCTGGGCCAATGTTTTTGTTAGGGTGCACTTTAAAGAGTAGCTGCTGAAGGCTTGTTTGCTGCTCCAGTGATACCCAGTATAGCTGCATCTGCATGCTGATATTTCACCAAGTGAATACCTTCTTCCTATCTTGTATAAATATAAGGCCAGTTTATTGTAAAGTTCGGGAAATTCTGAAATGTTTCGCCCATCTTCAACACTAAGCAATGGTCAACCGCAACTAGCTGTGCCACTGCCAACAAAAGTCTGCACAACACACCACCTGCACAATGCATAATGGTTTTGCTGTTTTTTTTCTTCAAAAAATGCATACACCCCTGTAGTTAGTTGTAAGGCCATAACAGCTACAGCACTCATAAGTGTTGATACACCAAGTCTTTTGAACTCTACTACGCTTGTTGCAAAGAGTTTTTCCTTTATATGTTGTTGAGTTGATGTTGGTGGAGAGTGGCCTTTTAAAATCCAATCAGTTTAATTTATATAGCCCAATATCACATATAGCCATTTTCCTCAGTGGGCTTTACAGTCTGTACAGCAGTCAATAGAACACCCTTTGTCCTTAGACCCTCGACTCGGCTGAGGAACAACTCCTAAAGGTAACCTTTAATGGGGAACAATGGAAGACAACACATAGCCCAAACATCTCCCATAGGTGTTCATCGATTGAGTCTGGCCATTCCTTAAAAAAACATTAATTGTGAAGATTGTAGGTTTGTATAGTTGGCTACCGTAGTGTCTAAAGTCAAGTATAGTAGATGGTCCCTTTCATAGTGATGCAACAATGTTCATATTACATTCTGGATTGCATTAGCTTTCAACCACTTTGTCATTTAGGAATTGTAACTTTTAACAACCTACAGGATATTTTGACATCAGTTGCAGTAGTGACTGGGACCTTTTTGGTTTCAAGCAGTGCATTAAATTGCAGCCCATTTGGATAGAATGTCTCTTTAAGGTCACAGAGTCAGTAAAAGTTTGCTGGTGGTGTTGTATGTGTAGATGGCTTTAGATCTAACTTAACTACCTAAAACAATTGGAACAGAACAACACAACTTCTGTGCGTGGGTGGATTTTTTTTCCTTCTAACCTTAAGGCTTTGGCAGTGGAATCACAGCTCTTCTCATCCCAGCGGGATCCATAACTGTGTGCCCGTAGCTTATTAAACAAATGCACACTGAGCCTGTCCAGACCACAATGAGTGAAGTGAAATGTGTGGGCTGACTTTGCGAGGCCACTCTCTGTATATACGCATACCCAGTTAAGAGAACAAGGACATTTTCCTAGCAAAACAAAATGTCTTTGTTGTTTTTACGGCACTTCTACACAACATTGTATTAGCACATTAGGCAGCCTGGAAAAAATAAAAATGGCATGGCATTAAGATGGATTTTGTTTAATTTAAAGGTGCTATGAGGAACTTTTTTAAATTTCTGGAACAGTTAAATTTTTCCTCTGATGATCATAAATTATATGGAACAACAAGCGAGACAATCAGTGCAAAGAATGCTATTTTCATATGGTTTTTCTTAATGCCTTTGTCATGGGTACGCTCACCCAGGAAGACAGCTACCATTGTAAAAACAATACCTCTTTTGACCAAAGGGGGTGCACAAATTAAAACTAAATGAAAGGTCCTCAGAGCACCTTTAATTGTGTTATCTGATTTATTGTCTTGTATCAGAGGGACTTTTAAATCCTTGTGGTGTGTTAGTGGAGGTAGAGGAACCATTTTCCCTTTGATTATAAGTTATTTTCTTCTTCTGAGAAGTGTCTACTGAAAGAACCAAAGGGATCTTAACACAGCTGAAAAAGGCCTTTCCACATAGACTTATAATTTAGGAACCGAAATTCCCCCTCCCTCTTCATTACCGGCCTAAGTGTGTTCCAGAGAATATCTTCTAGGGTCTTTGAAATCTCTTTCATATCCCTCCCCTAAGCTCAGCCTTTCAGCAGTAAGCTCCTGCAGACCTTGTGTTAGCTCCTGGTTGCCCCGTGTGTGTCCCAGAACGCTGACATCAGCCCGAGCAACAAAGAAAACCTTTTGTGTCAAGTCTTTTTAATTAGAATCAATTCAGCTCATTTCAGGTGACGGCATATTAGCTTTTCTGTGCATGCTTTGAATGTGATCAGCTAAATCACAGCATGCATGTGAAACACTCCTATTGTAAGGTAGTGTTGCACCATCAAAGAGTTTCCTAGTTTATGTATTGAATTTTGCTCCTTTCTGTTCTTAAAGCTATAGTGCGTAACTTTTTCTTATAAATGAATGTTGTTTACATACAAGGCATTGACAAATGAGATGACACAAAGTTGATTTAAGCCTATACAGCTCCACAAAACTCTCTCTGTATTTCTCAGTGTGCCACTGTTTACAAACTGGTGTCAAGCGCTCAAGAAGCACCCAGGAAATGTTTCAGTTGTTGATTCTACTGCGAAGGAAAAACCTGGACGTACAAGAGAAGGAATAAAATCAATGCACGGTCACTGAAGGCTTACCTCGTATGGATGCACCGACAGTAGTGTTGTTAATTACTCAGAATTCCTCATGGGGTTAACAGAAATTAGGCACTATAGCTTTAAGTAATTAATTATTTCCTTTTTGTTCCTCCTTGGTGTATTCTAAAACAGTTGAAGGGTTGATGATGATGTATGTGTTTCCTACCCTGTTAAAAGACAAACTCAATGAACATTGTATTAAAATTGATTTCATGTCACAAAATGCTTGTAAATTGCCACTTTAATAGCCCAGGGATATTCATTACCACCTTTTAAAAAAAGTGAATTCAAACCACTTTTTATATTGTGACATCCAATCATTTGATCTCTGGCGGTCATTTAGCCTTATTTGGCCCGATTGCTTGGCGCTCTGCTGGTCCTTGGCCGTGACTTTTACACATTGTTTTTGCGAGCTCTGTCCTTGTTTCGCTGCATTTCCAATCTGCAGTCTTTATTGAAATGTATGGCATGGCCCTGCAGCCGCAGCCGCCGCCGCCCATATTCACATAGCGGGCAGAGGGGATTTTATTGACTTATTGCTAACAAAGCCGGTGTATAACCGATCGCACCGGCCTCATCTCTCTCTGCGTCCATGGCAGTTAAAAAATAAGACTTGATTTGTTGTGTTAACTCCCATGGTGCTCTACATTGCCTCTAAAACAAGATGCCGTCCCCCCCTTGACAATGAACACTCGCCGCCGGAACATAAACAACAGATTTTATTGTGCCTTGTGTCTGCTGCGAGCTTCCCAAATCAATGCTTTGTAAATCAAACTGCGGAAGCATGCAAACACAGGGAAGCTATTCAGTGTGGCTAAAACATCTATGGATACACTGGTGCATTATTACAGACGAACAAAGAGCAAAGGAGACGGGCGGTACGTTTCTGTCAGCCTGCGATAATGACTGGTTTTGTGGCAAAAAATCGGCGGGGGATCAGAGAAACGAGCGGATCAGCGAAGCCATCAACCGTCTTTTCCATTCAATTCAAAAGTGTAGGTGTGTACAAAGTACAGCAGTCTTACAGTTTGTTTCTGTTCTTAGGGATTCTTTTTGTCTTCAATCACTGTAGTAGCAAAAGCAAATCAACAAAATCAGGCCCAAGGCAAACAGTGACTCTGGAGAACGCTTGTTGTCCAAATCACATTTTGTCAAAATCAGTGCATATCTCGTCATGATCCGCTACCTGTCTGTACTGTGTGTGTGCTGAAATAATATCCATCCAGTGTTAATACACAGCCTTTGTAGCTAGTATGTAAAACAAAAGGGCCCACTGTAGCCAGCAACATGCCCATTTACAGAGCCTAAGCTGTTTATTAATACTGGATTTTCTTTTCAGCGCACAGTACACACTGTAACGGAAGCATTCTCGAGAATCGTTACTCTACCTATAAAGTATAAACCAAAAGCATACTACTTTCTGAAATGTTCCCCTTCGGCTGAACCTCACCTTACCTCGGCGCTTGTTTGTTTCGGTTTCACTTAATAGCTTTTGGAGCCTCCGGAGACAGTGCAATCTAAAACCAGCAGCAAACTGTAGAGGAATGCAGGAAAGTGGGACAGCTACGCAGGTGCAACGTTGAAGAAAAACAGCCCACTCAGCCCTGTCCTTTAGACTAACCTGGTTTACTCTATAGAGGCAGACCCACAGTGCATACAAGTGTGCAGTCTGTTGCAATATATTCCACAGAAAGCAGGTCCCTCAGGCATTCGTCTGTAAGCAACAGTAACTCTTCTCCTAATGATTAACTTAATGTAAGTCATAATGAGCGAGCGCACCAGAACTGTGGAGTTTAAAGTTATCACCTATAACCTCTACGTTTTCATTACATCAGACATCATCTTTGACACTAGTATTTATTTTTTCTTTGTGTGAGTCATTCACTGTATTTGGGTTCAGTAATGGCCTCTTTTATAAAATAATTTTCTTTGTTGGTGGTGGAGTCTGTGAGGCCAATGCATACTGTTAGACAAAAGCTGGAGCATACTGATTTTAATTTCCTGTTGAAGACATTAGGTCTATTATCATGTCAAAAGTCTCTTTGTCTGTCACATTCAGTCTTCTTTATTAAAGTAACTTGGTGCAGGGAATCTTTTCAACCCATTGTATGTTTGTAGCAGCTAAAGGTTTGTTTGATGCTACTTGCTTCATTAAAGGAATAGTTCACAGAAATAAACACATATTGCTTTCTTGTTGAGAGTTCGATTGGGAGATCGATATCACATATCTGTATAGTAAGTACGAAGCTAGTGCCAACATTCGATTAGCTTAGCCTAGCACTTGAGATTGGAAACAACAAAAAGCGCCAGCCTGGCTCTGTTCAAAGGTGACACAATCCACCAACTAGCACCTCTGACCAATTAAAGATGTCGGATCTCATTTCTTTAAGAAGTACACAAATAGGTACAGAAAACACACGTTATAGTTAAAGGGAGACTTTTGTCCGGACTATTTCTTGGTCAGGTGCAGTTATTTCCTGGAGTCTGTGGACTTCATTCATCCCGTGTGATTGAAAAATGAAAGGCCTTGGATGTTCCTGTAATCCATCACTCTATTATTGACTGCACACACACACAGACATTTTCAGCTGAAATGCACTTCTACCCGCCGGCCAAAACCAACACACAGGGATGGCTTCAGAAGATGGTAAATTGGGTTTTTCTAATTTAACTTGGCGTTAAAGGTGAAATCGGTGATCCTGGAGAACCCTTGTTGTCAAAATCACTTTTTGTCAATCGGTGACTATGTCCTCACAATCCGCTTCCTGTCCGTACTGTACAATATACAGTGTTAACTGTTAATACACAGCCTAGGCTCTGTAAATGGCATGTTGCTAGCTGCAATGGGCCCCCCTGTGTTTACATACAGGTTTACAGATGGCGTCAACAATGGCCTTTTCCTTAGCTCCAGTTTCAGTTTGATAAGTTCGCACATCGCATATCCGCACTGCAGCACGCACCGCCTGCATAGATCCAGTTTTACAACCTTATTTACCAGACAATTTAAATTTTCTTTCCTGGCCTGTACACACAGGTAAGAGTGTGTGTAATGTGACACTAATTTGCATGCTGACAACGATTTCTAGTGAGATTACACCCGGGCTGATTGATGGCCACGCTGTTGCCCCAGAAACCACCTTGGGCGCTGCGATATGACTCTCCCCGTTATCACACACACACTAAAGCATATTCCTGTAGTTAATCTTCCCAAATGGGCGTTCGCACGAGATATCCGGCATCTACGGGCCTTGACTGGTAATGAAAGACGGGCCCCTTTTTCCAGAGGCACGTCTCAATGCAGCCCATTTCAAAGCAGCCAGGATTACAAAGAGGATGACGGGAAGAGAGCTTTGCTGGCATATTTCATTATTCACTGATGTAGCGGGAAGAAAACTCCCATGTAAAATCTCAATATGGCTGTATGATAGGAAGTCAGTGACTTGTTTTAAGTGAATTACTTCTATTGATAATGTCAGGCAAAACAGCTGCTCATGAAATCTGGTGCAACATCCAAAATTACTATGACACATCTAGACTATGTTGTCTGACGATAATACTGGCTTCATTTGATAGCAATCGTTCTAGAAGGTTTATTAAAGGGATAGTTCAGTGTTATTGAAGTGGGGTTATATGAGGTACTTAGGCATAGTAAGTCTGTTACCTGATGGAGATCAGCGCTGACACTTTTAAGAGTTTAGGGGAGATGACGCTGTAGCAGAAGTCCGCCTTGTACTGTTGCAGAGGAGACCAGCAGGAAAACGTTTTTGTTTGACCACATATGCATACCTAATAATACATATATGTTCAATTGTACTCATGTCATGTACTGTATTACTATGCCAAATGCCGTAGCTCTGAGTAGAACAGCTGATTGGCGGAGTGATACGCTGCACTGCACCAGCGTGAGTTGGCGTAAGGATACATGGCCAAACTAAACTTGAAAATAAAAATAAAAGGCTGTCTGGTGTTTTATTGCCACCCCAATAGGTAACAGACTATCTATGCATATGTACCTCATACAACCCCACTTCAATAATACTGAACTACCCCTTTAATGTATAAAAAAAAACTATACTGCATGACATCCATCAGATGTTCAAGATAATAAAAAAAGAGAAGAGTAGAGGTGGAACTCCGCGGGCCGTATCTCCCTAATGGATAAACATGTGCGAGCCACAGCCGACTCTGAAGTGCCATCCGTCAACCTTAATGGTTGTTAGCATATCTGACTACCCAAGGTATAATCGTTTTACTGTCTGTTGACATTAGAATGGGACATGTATGTAAATGTTGATGGAGCTGAGGTTCTAAAAGGGGAAGGTGTTTTGCCCACTAGCCAGTGAGCATTTTCCACATTCCCATTCGCTGGTTTTTATCCCTTCTGCTGTACGTCCAGGTTTTTTCTTAGCAGTAGAATCAACAACTGAAACATTTCTTGGGCGCTTCTCAGGATTAATCTGAGCTCATGTGCCAGTGTCAAGGGGTGACACCATTATGTAAATGCTGCCATACTGAAAGATACAGAGAGTCGTGTGAGGCTGATAGGCTTAATTAACTCTGTGTCAACTCCTTTAGCTATGGCCTGAATGTAACCGACATTCATTCGTATGAAAAAATGACGCAAAATAGCTTGAAACACAGCCTAAAACAAGTCATTTGTAGAGAATCGTGAATTCATTTGGGAATTGTTTTCAACCACCTCTACACATGCAGGTAAGGTTAGCTGAGCTTGATTGCTGGCTACAATAGTTGAACAAATCAGCTAGCGGCACCTGTAATTTCAGTCGAAAATAGTTGACTGTTGCTGGCTAGAATTAAGAATCCCCTTATTGTCTACCTGTGTTTGAATTGAAGCACCAAGCCTATTGTTTAAAATGTTTGGACTGTGAATCTGCCTCCATTGTAAACTAAACATGTGCAGTGTCTGACAAGCACAGCAGGCAGGAGGGCCTCATTAGCAAATATCATAGTCATTAAGAAGGCATCTATGTACTGCAGCCATAACAGTTATCAGTGAATACCTGCCAATGTATTCCAAGTGTTTAATGACGGGTACATCCTTCTTATTAGGCTACTTAAAATACGAGAGGACATCTGTCAAAAGTCCTAATAAACATTTGCTTGCCATAACTTATGCATGCGGGCATTGATTTCCATTTCCCGCACTTTTTGACTGTACGGTTCATGTTTGCATGCGTCCTCTTGAACCGTCGGAGTGTGAGTTGTGAAGGCGAAGGCAGCTGCTGTGCCGCGGGAACTCATCATCCGTCCCTGAGCGGAGCAGAGCAGGTTAAAGTGATGAATCTGATCCAACTTCCTGACAAACGCCTGCTGTTCAAGGCAACTGTTCCATTAATATTCAGATGTGCTTACTGGCTGCGTAGTGGGGTGTGTGTGAGTGTGTGTGTGTGTGTGTGTGTGTGTGTGTGTGTGTGTGGGGGGGGGGGGGGGTGGGGGGGTAAATAATTACAGCAACTTTTTTCTGTCTCAGGCTGCCAATTGCTACTGGGAAGTGGCTGTCTGTGAGGTATAGGCTAATTTAATGTAAGCCTATGTCATATGTATTACGTTTGTTGAAGTCAGTGCAGTAGAACTATGGAAATCTAAATTTGCGAGACACTGCAGGTTAGGGTAACAATTTTATCATCAGGAAATGTTGCAGGTTGATTATTTAAATTTAAACATTTATTTCTGTATTACAGTATTTTCAGGAATGTTTGAATGCATATGCAAATGGTATAATATCTAACCAATTATGGGTTCATTTTGCATGACTTTAAAAGAAGACAAATATAAATGTTGGATAAAGCCAGAGTTAAAATCTTCATTTCATTTTTAATAACATGTAGGTGTCCAAAGTTTTCACAGAACATATTTTGGATACAGCTTTTTTTAATTTTATAAATTGAAAAATTCCATGTAGGTTTTACAAATGCTTTTTCGGCATGTTTTTTAAGGGCAAACATTCTCATGAATCAGAAAATTGTCAAATAGGAACAAATCCTTCTACAATAACCTTCAGAATAGTGTTAAGAATGATTCAAATCTTTTGAAAAAAAAAGTTTTGCCTGAAATGCTTTCCTTTTGCAAAACTTTTGAACACGGGTTCAGTATTTGCAAAAAAGCTGAAAATAATTTAATATTTCCATGGGCAAATCCAGCTTCACATAACAGCAAACAAATTGCAATTTTTCAAACCAAACCCCACATCAGTTCACGCTCCTTCCAGCTCTGTATGTGGCAGTGACGGTGCTAATAGACCTCATGCATCGCCGCTGCAAGATTAATGTGTGCTTTACATGCCTGTGCACCAGGTTTTTTCCCTTTTTTTTCCACTCCTGAATTCATTAAAGGGGTAATGATCTGTCGCCCTGACAGCTAGGGGCAGGCAAGGTCAACACAAACCTCTTATCCAGATTATGGAGCTCCCCACCTGCAGAGAAGTGTGTCCAGCATCTTCTTGAGAGGAACGTTTGAGATGCAAATCAGGGGATATACAGTAGTGTTTGTAGTAAAACAGTTTCCTCCTGCTGCTCGGTAATGGTTGCATTTTTAGCTATCTCTGATTGGCTTAAATTTTTTTCCAGTTTTAACCTGTAACTGTATACCTTGGGCAACCTCAGCAACCTTTTGCTACTATATTCTCGAAAACACACAATACAATTATAAACAGTGCAGTTGTATTCCGTAAAGATGTAGCAGCACTCTTCCAGATTCTATTTAGTCTGACACTGATATTGCCGCAGTAATTTAAGTCCTCTTTGAATCAAGTCCGTTGTCTCTCAGGCTATCATTATTATTAACAGCAAACTGACAACAGTGACAGCAGCGTATAGAAGGATATCACGGTATCGAGTAATTAGGTTGATAATGAAACCATCGATTTGCCCCGCAAAGGTCTCCCTTCGAGTTGATTGTGCCGGACGGCCGCCGTCACCGGAATGAAGCTGGTTCCCTAGGACTCAGTCCACACTGGGGATCCGGGACAATCAATCCTGAATTGGCGCAAGTTTTAATCACTTTTTTGTTTGAAAGGCTTTCTCGCGCCTCGTCAAAGACTCTTGGTTTGGAACCGACCTTGTCCCAAATACCACCACAGTTAATACTCTACAAGCACAACGATATAATGAAAGGTCCTATAGATTTGTCTGTGGACTCTTAATTCTGCAATTAATCATGTTTGTGGTTAAAAAAAAAAATCATTGTTTTTTTTTGTCTTAAAGTAGCAACGAGGAACTTTCAAATTTTGTCCCTGATGATCATAATTTACATTTAAAAGCAAACGAGACCATCAGTTCAAATAATGCTATTTTTATATAGTTTTTCTTGCCTTTTTGTCCGGATACGCTCAACCAGGAACACCTACTGCCGTCGTAAAAACACTACCGCTTTTGTTCAAGGGGGCCGCTAGAATTAGCACAAACTTAAAGTTCCTCGTAGCTCCTTTAAAACACAAAAATAGACTTTTTGTTGATGTTCAGAACTGCCCTGTCCCCTGGGTATACATTTGAACCAATAAAAAGCCAGAGCTGACTGCACTCATTATTGGTCCTAATTAAGTATACCGCAATGAAACCATGGAGCTGCTTTTCCTTAGCATATCAAATACAACAATTATTCTATTGCGTAAGCAGCAATAGCAGATTGAAACACATTTTAACGGCAACCAGGGAGCAGATGGTTTATACTGAGTCAATATAGGGCCAATCAGAGTAGATACACTGAGTGTCACTGACTAAATCACACTGACTGCATTATAAACTTCTGTCTTATCTGGGTACTAGTGTCCTTAGTTGGCATTTAGAATGTGAAAAGAGGGTAGGCAGGCAGGGAACGTTATGAATACAAATTTTTCGAGAATCATAGGGAAGCTCAAGACTTAATCCTTAATGTGTGTCATTTGATTTAAGAGAGGAGTAAGAGAGGTCGATCAAACCCAAGATAAAACAATCTTGGGACTTTGAGGACATGTTAATGTAACAATGTGAAAGGGGATTTTCCGCCTAATATACTATGCATGTGTGAAGTTGCGGTTTCAAACACTGCAAAGGCAGAGTAAGGTGGATATCCCAATAGTGTTTACATGTACAGTTATACAATACTCTCTTAATACATACAGTATAAGAGGAAAGCTACATTTCTTAAAGATCTCCTATTATACTACTTTTCTGGTCTTAATTTCTTGTTAAAAACTGCTATAGAGCAACCTGACACGAATCACATCACAAAAAACCATGTAGATTTTCGGGAAACTCTTCCTCTCATCTCAGCGAGCACAGCAGTCCGTTGTGATTGGTTACCTTCCTTCCGGAACACTTTCAGTGGCGCGAGGCAGACTTGAGCAGGAAGGTGGGGGCATGTTGCAGCATTACCATACATGGAAACATCCGCTTTTCGTGACGACTTATACTTAACGAATATCAGGAAATTCTGAACCAATTTGAACACGTGATTTCTCGACTGGCTGCCCTAGTGTTTAGCGCTCTGCAAATCCACCCCAGACGGTCAGCAGGGAATACGTCTAAATGCATGTACGTAATTATTTGATACGCAAGTATGGTTAAACATGACTATAAATCATTATAACAACGTTTATAGGGCATAAAAGTCGAAAAGTATAATAGGTCCACTTTAAGGAATTATGCCTGGAGTATTCAGCACCTCAAGACCTGCACTGAAATGTTGTCTTTTTTTAATTGTGATGTTTCCTGTTTTTTTAAGTTGTCAACCCAAACCATACCTAAGTATACAGTTGTTTATTTGTCATATACATCCATTAACTTCACTTCGATTTAGTCATACTTTAGTAACACATTTTTTTTTTTTTTACATTTGAATTTGACATAAACGATTATGCAGAATGGGCCAATATCAATATTTTAATCTTATATTTATGTCTACAGTTCCATGAAAAAAAAATGCAAAATTGGATCTACTCATTCATACTTTCACAAAGCTGCATTCATGTTTGTTGGCAGTTTTTGCTAATTGGTTGTTTGCTGCTGTGACAGTGAAATGATGAAGACAATTATAAATATTTACGTTTGTTCATGCACCGTCTGTCTTAACACAGCAGCGTCTTCCGGTTCTGCCAGCCGTTTATTGTGTTCCTCCATATTGCATTTGGGCAGCAGCTGTCCACACACCAGAACATCTCCTCTCCCCAGCAGAGCTCCCATGCATCCAGCTAGCTTTGGCTGATGCCTGCTTTGAGACAGTCCACTGCCTGTCTGTTTGTGTGGAGCTGCACCACTTTTGGCAGGGCAAGGCCAGTTTATTTATATAACACAAGTCAGACACGAGGCCATTCAAAGTGCTTTACAAGGGCATAAAAATACAAAACAAGTTTAGACATAATAAAACATTGAAATTGCATTTAAGAGACGGTAATAAACAAAGAGCAGGCAGACGCATTGTAAATATTTTAATAAAAATTGCATAATTTTTTTTAAACAATTACAGGGTAAAAGGGAAACAGAAAAGTCTTCAGCTTTGATTTAAAACGAGCTGAGAGCTGCAGCAGACCTCACATTTTCTGGGAGTCTGTTCGAGATATGTGGTGTGGGACATATTCTAGCACTTTACCCCATCCCCTGGCCAGACCAATTCTCAGCGAGTCTTCACATCAAGGCAGCTGCTTGCTCCTGCTCCTGCTCCTGCTCCGCCAACATTGTTGTTACAGATGTCCTTGGCCGCCACACCTGTATGTGATGAGTTCCAACTTGGCGTGCTGTGTTCTCTGTCAGGGAATGAAAAACCTGGTGAATTCAATATGGCTTGTGAACAGGCCATTTTGGGGTCAAGGAGAGTTTATGTGTCACAATTTCATCCATAAACACTGATTTAAAGGTGGAGTCAGTGATCCTGGAGAACGCTTGTTGTCAAAATCCCTTTTTGTCAAAATCAGTGAATATCTTCTCACTATCCGCTACCTGTCCATATTATGTGTGCTAAAAAAGAAAATCCAGTGTTAATACACAGCCTAGGCTCTGTACACGGAGAATGTTGCTAGCTAAGGTGGGCCCCCTTTGTTAACATACCTGTTTACAGAGCCTAAACTATGTATGTACACCAGATTTCTTTTTCAGCGCACACACAGTACGGACAGGTAGCAGATCGAGAGGAGTTAATCACTGATTTTGACAAAAAATCGTCAAGAATCTCCAGAATTGCTGAGTCCACCTTTTAAACGAGTTGCTATCCGGCAAAGCAAAACTCTCCCGGAGTATAATGCTGTGAGTTGAATGTGAGGTGTAATCCTTAAGCCTGCTGCCTTTCTGACAGAAGAACTCCACCGAGTAGCCATGAAGAAAATCGTTTTTAACAAATAAAAATGCAGACACAGTAATGAAGCAGCTCAGTCAGCTCTTCATCTTTGAGACTGCCTCTGTCAGCAGTCCAGCTGTTGTCAAGGGAGCCCCGTGCCCCCATTAGGGTTGTTTTGACAGCCTTACCCACAGTAATTAATACCAGACACTTTTTTAAATGAGATTTATGTGGGACATGCTGTTTGCACTTCCCAGTTGGGGGAAAACCCTCCCGTTACCGGAGTTTGGGACACATCAAATCAGTGCACACTCTTTCTTACTCTGCAGTACAGTAAACCGTAGTGTGAACTCTGAAGATACACTTTCAAACTCATATTGATTTATGCAGCGTGTGAGAGCAAGAGAGCGAGAACTAAGGCAGCCTTCATCTTGAAAAGTTGCTGATGAAAAGTTTTTCTTATTATGAATATTGAAAGTACTGTATATGAGTCATACAGTATAACATGACCAATGGATGAACATCCACAGTGTCAGTTTTCCTTTAAACATTTCTCCTTTGTCATTTCTTATTGAGATCAATACTATGAAATCAATAAGCATTTACCTGCGGACTTGATAAAACGCAAGCATTATTTATTAAAATGCTTTAGCTTCATTTTAGAGGGTGAACAAGAGATTTGTGGTTATCAGGGTCTGCTGTTCCGATAAAAGGTGCAATTGTTCGTCATGTTTGGAAGGTCTTTATTCTGTTTATTGTCCCCATGACCTTGCAGACATAGCAATTCATTTTTCTCAAAAGCAAGTTCAGAACAAGTCAGTAACAGAGTTGTGATAAAATGGCTGTTGGGTTATAATGTTGGAATACAAGCAGTAATTGTAGTTAGAGCTTTCTGGGACTCAGATTTTTCTCTATCATATCAGATCTGCCTGTTTAATACAGGGACTCTATTCTACTATTTGCGATACTTATCTGAGCCATGTGTTACTTTGCGACCTTGTTGATAAACAGCATTACCAAAAATTATGAATTAAAACCCTCCACATGTTGTTATTTATAATTTACTTGGAGGAAATCTATGCGTAGCAACGTAGGTTTGCATTCACCGGTTGCATGTCCCTTCACCTGGCCGGGGACAGGATGAGGGTTAAGGGGTAAGGGGGGATTCCAACTGATGATTTGAATTGTCAGCTTTCAGTGGGGCAGTCCTTGTTGTAGTCAAGACCCCCTAAACAAAATGAATATACAGTATATTCGTCTAGGACAAACCTGGATCTCAGTTTTCAGAGAGCTGGAAGTCTTCTGGTCATTTTGATATGAAACACTAGTTTGTCTTCTTGCGCCTTTTACAATGTGATTTTATAAAAGTATGTAAAAATCGATAAAATACCCTTAGACCTCAGCGGGTTAAAAGTTATACACAAAATAATAAATATGTAGCATACCGCTTATTTCCCTTCTTTACCGACCTTTGCATCATCTGGTGACCCCTCAGATTCATCTTGTGACCCCTTTCCGGTCCCCGAACCCTATGTTAGGAACACTGGTGCGTAAAGTTTGATTAGTTAGAGGTCTGTTCATTGAAGACTGTGTGTCTGCAGTGGATGATATTTCACATTCATGCCACATTTGGCCATGAGTGCATGCAGACAGCGAGAGGATTTAGGGAGAGCTCACTTTGATTTAAGACCAAATTAGTTTCATCATTTCTCCTCACAGGCTCACGATCACAACCCTGCCTTCAATCAAAGTCTCGACATGGATAATATTTTATTGAGCAAAAAGCCCATCTATCATAAGAAAACTAGGGGGAGATGTGGGGCGCACATATCAGTTTGCCCATGATCATGCATGTAGTGCTGGTCTGGGGTCAGTTGAAAACCTGCTGCAGCCATCAATAGCTCACGCGCTCTCCAGTCCATCACATTTGGAAATTAGCTCGCGGACACGCTCCACCGACGCTCCAATGTCCCCAGTGCCCGAGTGTAGCCCAGAGAGGAAAGAGGGTTTTCTTGTTTCCCCCTGAATTTATCCCTACGGAATGCCCTTACGAAAAAGCGATGCTCCAGAGTGTGTTTCATAAACCGCTCAAACTTATCCCTCTTCCTCTTCTTCGGCTATGATCAGTGATCCCTGGTGAATTGTTTACTATTCAGTATGCAGAGAGAGGAGGACTGAAGAACTCCATCGCCTTATAGACGTTTTAAACAGCGAGATCTCAGGTTGCCCCCCCCCCCCGCTCTCCTTCCTGCTATCCCCTTTTTCTTTTTAATCAATCTGTTGGGTTGTAAGCCCACCCACTTATGAACCGACTCTAGAGCAGGTCTGGCTGGCTGCGAACTGGCGCGGAGTATACGGAGAGAGAGATAGAGAACAGACGGACGGACGGAGGCTTGTCAAAAAAGTCTGACTGTAAATTGCACGTTTCGGGGAGGCAGCTGATCCGGGACACGCAAACATGAAGGAAAAGAACCTGATCGAGACCGCCAAGATGCAGGGCAACGTCATGGTAAGGTGGCACGCGCTTTAACATACTACACACTGCGTGACGTCGCTCATAAACATGATCCCGTGCGTTGATTGTTTTTTTTGTGTGTGTGTGTGTTGTTGTGATCAGTAGGAAGTAGCCCGTTTCCGTTCTATCCACCTGCGCTGCTGTGTGTGGCGAACGAGCGAATCTTTGGACACAGGAAATTGTCCCATGCATGCATAGACTACGATGTTGCCATTTGGGCTTTTCTTGCCTCTGAGGTGATTTTTGACAGTTCACGCCCTTTTTTGATCTTACGTGCTCTCCTGCTGCTCATAGCAACATACAACCCGACCCAACGTGAGGACGCGAATCCTGCAGTTAGAGTTGGAAAGTTTCGTCCTATGTTTTACTATTTATTCTTCCTAATGGCACCGATCATATTGATATGCTGAGTTGTGTTGACGTTTTGGTGGCAGAGCTCCTGAGGTAGTAACCTTTTGCCCAAAGAAGGTCCCGACGTCCCATTAATATTTCACTGCATGTAAATCTGCAAGTAGAAGTGCAGCAGGATAGATATATTAGCCCTGGCTGTCTGTCTGTCTGTCAGCAGTGTGTGTGTGTGTGTGTGTGTGTGTGTGTGTGTGTGTGTGTGTGTGTGTGTGTGTGTGTGTGTGTGTGTGTGTGTGTGTGTGTGTGTGTGTGTGTGTGTGTGTGTGTGTGTGTGTGTGTGTGTGTGTGTGTGTGTGTGTGTGTGTGTGTGTGTGTGTGGATGTACGTGTGAAGACAGTAGTGAATACCAAATGTCCAGTGGGACTCTTCCTGATATGAAGGGGCCCGTATCCAAAAGGCTTTCCATAGTCTAAAATGTTTCATTTGGGATATATTATAGACCATTGTACATTTATTAACATAACATGTCATACCTGTGCTGATGCTATCCTAGGGGCAGAGTCACTGGTTGGTCTGATCAACTTTTTTTTCCTGCGTAGTTAACTATGATGTGGATTTTCTTTTCGATTTTGCCCCTCCATTGCTTTATTTTTAGGCTAGCCGAAGAAGCCGTGTTGGGTAAACACTTGGGGCCATTCTGATAGATGTGGGACACAGCTGAGTGGAGTATTCCGAATGGCTCCTCCACTGGAAAAAGACCGTCTTTTAACTCCCCTTGGCCTTATTTTTGTGTGGAGATAGCTGCATTGTGTGTGTGTGTGTGTGTGTGTGTGTGTGTGTGTGTGTGTGTGCGCGCTTATCCCCTTCATCCCTTCATAATGAAAAGTAAACACGGGTTTGTTTATCGCGAGGAATTTAGTCAATTTCCAAATCATGAAGTCACTTGTGCTGAGTGAGATTTATAGTGCATATTTTCATACCAGTTGGAAAGTGCGCAGCAGCAGCAGCAAGCAGCTCTATTTACATTTCATGAGTTTTGAACGTGGTGAGAATTTAGAGCCACAAAGCGGTCAGTGAAACAATATCCGAGGGTATGTTATGCATCAGAAAGGCCGGACACTGAAGTGTTGGCCGGACTACACAAGCTACAGTATCTACCGCTCTTCTATTTCAATCCTCTAGATGTGCCAGCAGTTCAGATTAGTTTTACCAGATAAAGTGCGGACAGTTATGGCCAGGAAACATTTAGCTTAACTTTAGTATTGGGACTGAAAGGAAGGGGAAACGGCTAGTTTGGCTCTGTCTAAAAGGTTAACTCTCCACCTACCAACACCACCATCCATGCACAAAACTAAGTGTAAAAATGACAAGAACTATTTTTCTTGACCAGCGCGTGACTCCCGTAACTCTTACACTTGTTTTTGTACAGATTAAAGGTCGAGTCAGTGATTCTGTAGATTGCTCGTTGTCCAGATCACAGATATTTTTGTCAAAATCCGTGAATATCTCCTCACAATCTGCTACCTGTCCGTACTGTGTGTGCGCTGAGAAAAAGACCACTGGTAATACACAGTCTCATATCAGTAAACAGACATGTTGCTAGCTTTTGTGGGCTCCTCTGTTTACATTTTGTTGTACAAAGGCTGTGTATTAACAATAAAAAAAAATTCAGCTCACACACAGTACAGCAAGGTAGCGAATCATGAGGAGATATTCACTGATTCAGACACATAGTGAATTTGACAAGAAGCTTTCTCCAGAATCGCTGATTCCACCTTTGAATATGTATTGTAACTCTAAGCAATAATGCAACACTTAATATTTCCCCCCAAAGTTGGTTAATAATTGTTGTAGGCAAAGCTAAGGAGACAAACACAATATCATTCAAAAAGCCCTTTTAAAAGTCCATAAATGTTTCCATAGAAAAGGCAAAATAATGCAATTCCGTTCTTACTGTCACAGTGTTGTGTTTGCATTTCTTGGAATATGTTTTGCTTCTTCAGTGAGATATCCACACTTTTGATCCAGAGCTGAGCCTGGTCTCATTGTACAGTGCACGTATCTGGTCGTCTGTGAAGCACACTTCCCTTTGCCTTGACAATGATTTTGTATAGGGTTCACTTCACCGCTTGATTTATTGACTGGATGGGATTTAGCAGCTTGGCGACATGGCAGGAACATGACAAGCAAATTGGCCAATGTGTTTTTTTGGCTTCTTCAGCTTGACAGCTTTATTGCGCCCAGTGATTGCTTCCATCACAATAAGCCAATACTCAGGGGATATAGAAGAAGTGTAGTGTCTCAATTGGAAGTCCTCTCAATAACCGTCAGGAAAAAAAATGGATACCGTGAATTCTGACTGCCAAACGGTACAAATTGGACATCCTTGTTGCCCTGTGTGTATTTTTTCTCTGCAGGTAAAAGCGTTTGAAAGAGAATGCAAAATAAACAGAACAATTGCAGCTAAGCAAGTCTGCTTTCAGTTGCCTGGTGGCCGGGTAATGACAACAAAGATGTTACCATGGGATTTGTGGGCTTTTTAAAAACATTTTTTTTTACAATACATACACTTGTATGTCTGCAAATGCACTCATTTCAGGCTCCAGTGAGACCGTCCATAACACCTCGCGGACTCTCCCTCACTCTGTTTTGGGTCTAATTGTTCTCCGACAAATCAAACATCCCGCTTCAAGGGCAGAGAGACGGCCGGCCCGCTCAAGAACTAATGATTTGTTTTTCTCGGCCTGAAATTATAAAAGAAGATATACTGTATATATTTATATATTATTGATGGAGAAATGTATCTTTGCAAATGAGGCAAGGGAACGTCCTGTTGTCAGGGTCATATTATATTTGAAAACTTTGTTTGAGTAAACATAAGCCCTCCCCATGTGATGGCTTTAGTTATGTGTTTACTGTGTAGCTACAAACACTCAATTTAACTTGAGTTTTCTGAGGTCACTATTGGGATTCAAGGCTAAAGGATGCCCTGATCCACTTTTTTTTTCAGTTCGGATTTGATTCCAACACCTGTACAATAACGTGTCCAAGGTAATATTGCCATTGTGTTGTCATTTAGAAACTTCTGTTAACGTATACATCCCTAACATATATACTTAATCTTCATTCCTACTATAATATGTTTGTTACGTTACACATACATGAATAGCATTTCTTCAAAGTGTATTTTGATTCTCTGTTACAGTGTTTTAGGAAGGTCTTGGTGATATGTGTGTGCAGTAGGTTTTGGTTCAGACACTGAGACAATATCCATTTTTCACTACCTCAGAGCTGCAGCTCCTCCCAGCCTCCGGGTCTGGGAGATGAATGTAAAGGGCTTTAAGGTGATTTAAAAGGATTGGAACGGGAGAAAAACTGATTTCTGCCACACACACACGCGAGAAAAAAAATTGGTTTGTTTGTTCAAGACTTTCCTCCTCAGTTTCCAGTCAACTAACTTTTTCAAGCCTGTAAAAAAAATCAAAGTCAGGAAAGTGTTCAAAGTTACATCAGTGAACGTACTGTATACACCCAGTTATTAGCGGCTGCATACATTACTTTGCCTTTAAAATTGGCTGCAAGTCAACAAAGCTGGGATCCAAGGTTTACATGTTTTAATATTATTTTTAAACAAGTTATGCCAAACCTTCCAATGTATTAGAATAACAAATAGGAACACAGTGTAATTAAGAAATGTACTTGTCTTGATCATTAAGTTGGATGCTACCCGCAATACTAAATGGTTAAGGTTTTCTAAAATGTTTTACTTTAGACACATTTTTGGCAGGTAGAAATAGCTATGTCAATGTCAATGGTAATGTCTCCAGTCCACAGTACATAACATAATCAAATTTATTTTCAATATGCTGAATGTTGTTCTACTGCTTTGCATTACGTCAGACACAACTCTTCAGAAATGATGAACAAAAACCTTAAAAACTTTCTTGAACCATGACTTGGGATAAAAGTATTAAGTCACATGACACTGTGTGTGTCAGAGTAGTTCTGCCAAAAGTTGATCGTGACACAATAACATGATCATTTTGAATTTGTCCAGCTCTTTCGGAAACCCCTAAAAAGACAATAATCACATACGGCGGAAAAAGCCGCAACAAAGGCCACCCTACGATGTTGAACAGTTGCTGGTTTGAAGAGGATAACATTAATAAGCCCCATGTACAGACTGTCAGCCTTATTAAAGATCAGCCTAATTTGCTGCCCGCTGTGTTTTCCCCGGAGCACAGGCTGGAAGGCAGATGTGGTCCCGTTTACACACTGAAAGAATGCCTCTGTTTGGAACCTCAAACAGCTGTTTGTTGGAGTACTACTGTTTGTGTGCGCCTTCGGGCTTGATGAGTGCATTATGATGGAGGACTCCACCGCACAGTTAATGCCTTTTTCAATACAAACTTCATGGCTGCGGGCCTAACAATATGTAGGTGTTTTTCGTGAATAGCTCACTCCACTTGCTCTCATGCCCGTCCATTTAGAACCACGTGAAGAAGAAGTGAAATCAGAGCGTTTGTTTGTCCACCTCTGCATGCATGCTGCTTTTATCGATTAATGTGCAATGCGTGCTGCGGCATGCACCGTGATTTTTCCAGACATCTGCTATCCGTGCAACCTGTTTTCACGCTGCCCTTTGTAGTGAGTGAGTCAGCATAACCCACCGGAGCTCTGTGGGGCATTGTTGCTGTGTTCCAAGGCTTTCAAGAACATACAGTGTTGCTTGAAAGTTTGTGAACCTTGAGCCTTTTGGAATTTTATTTATTTTAACCATTATTAATTCATTTTTATCAATAACAGTATTTTTTATATGAAATAACAGATGTTTATCAATTCAACATTTTTATTTTCCAGAAATCAATTGTTAAAACAGATAAAACAAATGATTTTACAAATGTTGTATGTGCAAACGTTTGTGAACCCTGAGCTGCATTGCGAGAAAGGTAAACACAATCAGGTGGGCCAAATGTATTGATGAAATAGACCAATGTAATGAGAGATCTTTAGGGAAGAAATTAGGCGGCACTAGAGAAAACAGAGATCAAACCAGGTCAGTTTAGGCTCACCAAAGTGAACCCATACAGGTCAGACATGCTCAAAGGGGGAAAAATCTCAGAGGATCAGGAATAGAGTTTTGATGTTGCACATTTGTCTGGGGACAGCTATAAATTCATATAAAAATATTTGAGCTCCATTGGTCCACTGTGAGGCAAATCATCTACAAATAGAGAGCTTTAAGAGTGACTTAACATCTGCCTAGAAGTGGACTTCCTTCAAAAATATCCTCAAGCGCCACAAGAAAAGGGGTTTTTCAGGTAAAGCCAACCCAAGCATTACATCTGGAGATTTGCAGACCATTTGCCACCACCATTCTTCACTTGGGAGAAGGTTCTCTTAGTGGTAGGCAGAGTTTTACCCAAACATGGCAGTTTTGGTTATGACCAAACAGTTACATTTTGGACTAATCTGTCCACAGAATAAGACTTCAGGTATTTCCAGGTGCTCTCTGGCAAAGTTGTGACAAGCAGTTTTGTTCTTTTTTGATAGCAGAGGCTTCATCAACAACCCTCCCTTGAAAGCCATGTTGACTGATTTTTCTTCTTATTGTGGAACCATGCACATCTGTCCCAGATGCTGCAAGAGAGGCCTGCAAATCACTAGATGTCATGTTTGGGTTGGCTTTTAACTGAAAAATAACTTTTCTTGTGGTGCTTGTGGATATTTTTGAAGGAAGTTTACATCTAGGCAGATGTTCAGTCACTCTTAAAGCTCTCCATTTGTAGATGATTTGCCTCACGGTGGACCGATGGAGCTCAAACTTTTTTTAAATCAATTTATAGCTGTCCCCAGACAAATGTGCAGCATCACAACTCTATTCCTGAGATCCTCTGATATTTTCTTGCCCTTTTAGCATGTCTGACCTGTATGGGTTCACTTTGGTGAGCCTAAACTGACCTGGTTTGATCTCTGTTTTATCTAGTTCTGCCCAATTTCTTCCCTAAAGATCTCTCACCACATCGGTCCATTTCATCACTCAATTTGGCCCATCTGATTGTGTTTACCTGCTCGATTTAAGCAATGCAGCTCAGGGTTCACAAACTTTTGCACATACAACAGTTGTCAAATCATTTATTGTATCAATTGATTTCTGGAAAAGAAAAATTTTGAATTGATAAACAAACATCTGTTATTTCATATAAAAAATACTGTTATTGATAAAAATGAATTAATAATGGTTAAAATAAATACAATTCCAAAAGGCTCAAGGGGTTCACGAACTTTCAAGCAGCACTGTATAGTTGAGACTTTCTGAACAGCACTGTGATGGAAAGAAAGGAGCGGTGTAAAGGGATGCAATTTATTCCCATTTTCAAAAAGAGAATTAAGAAGTACGGATTTAACATCACATACTATGCTCATTTTCATGTTTCAAATTGTAATTTGTCTTTCTTCTAGAAACTTTTATCATGGTGTTGTGTATAAAAAACTTTATATTTCTTTCATTAAGATTGCAAAATCTCGGCTTTTCAGCCTCTGTCAGAAACGCTTTGTTTTAGAGCAAGACTCTTTAAGCCCCGCCTTCGAAAAAGCCTAGTCTGCTCTGATTGGCCCTGAATCTAACTTCCGGTTAGAATAAGGTGTAGTTTGGGGTTTACTTATCACAGGTGGAGGTAGTGCTAAGTTACAGTAGGTGCTAATAGGGGGGGCATGGCTTCTCCCCTTATGACATCATACGGTGAGATAAATCTGACAGCATTTTTTTTAACACAGGTTTTCAGAAAGGGGGAGGTTGGGAAAAAGAGAAAGGGTTGTCTCTTGACACACAGGGGAAGACCCATATTAATGTTGACAAACCACAAATAAGTGCATTTTACAGAGGAAACCTTTTGCACATTAGTCTTTTAAATGTGGGCAAAAAGTGAAACATTTACATCACTACCTTTTTATTTTTTCCTTGCAATACTCCCATGTATTCAGTTTACAGTGATATGAAACGCAAGTCGATCTATCAAAAATGTTTCTTTAGCACCATCGTTGTGCCTCCACCTTGCACTCTTATTTGAAAAAATCCGTCCCTGTGAGGCGTTGTGTGTGGACACTTGAGGGATATTTATCCGCTTAATTGGGGTCAGCCTGTTTTTACAAAATCTGAAATGCGGGTGGATGTGATTTATAGTGACCTTTTTATGCAGGCTCCAGTTTTTCAGCGGTGGCAGCTCACGACAGCAGCATTTCATTAGGCACACTGGAATCCATCATACTGAGTGTTTCCCCTTTGGCTATATTTGTTTGTTGGGCAATCAAGCGAACCTGGCAGATGGCTACAGTTATCAGTTTTTGCAGCGTCGGAGCTGAATTTCTCATGACAAGGGTAGTTAGGTGGATCGTGGGAAGTCGTCTCGTCTCCTAAAAAACAGACTTTCTTCTTTCTGTTTTTTTTTCATTACCCGCCTGTTTGTCCATATGTCTGTGAGCTGCAAAGGGACATGCCTGTAATTGGAAGTTGATGGAAAGGCCCGATCGATACCAGTCATTTCAGGATCACTTTGTCTGACGTTCAAACTTCAAACTTTTAAAAAACTGAACTCTGTTTCAGAACAAAAAAAAACATTCAATCCCTGTTCACTGTGAATCAGCTCAGCAATCTGGAGCCTTTCAAAACATTTACTTTTGTCATAATGTAACCCTAGGGTACACAAATTTACTTTAACTGAGATGTTTGTAAATAATATGTTATCAAAAAAATCAAACTGTAACAGAGTACTGGGCTAATAGGTAGGTTGGTCTCGTGGAGCTGGTGGAGGATTAAAGACACGACACAGATATTTGGTACCGGTTTTGTATTTCAAATAAACAAAGAATAATCACTTGACTCAATCAAGGAAATATAAACAAACATAAATAAAAATTAGGCCTTCAATTCAATTCTTCAATTCAATTATCTTAGATGTTCACACTTGGTATGGGCACCCTTTACTCCATACATTTAGATTCACAGTTCCCAGTTCTACTTAAACATTGATTAGACCAAACATAAAACAATGCATCCCACACACTTCATTCACTGCAGGTTAGATGTGTTTGTGGGTGCAGTATGTTCAAGGAAGTCAGTGTTTGTTTGGGCAGGGGAAATCCTACCACACTCCAGGCAGCCAGGCTTGAAGCCTGCCTTTTTAGGGAATTGGACTCGAGTTTGTTCTTCTCCTTTAGCTCGCCATCATCTCGCTCCGGCAATAGGGCCTGACCAGTGTTCAGTGTTGGAAGCGTCCTCCTCAGCAGCAGATCAGCTCCCCCATGTTTTCAGTCGCAGTCCAGGTAAGTATGTTTTGTTTCCAGGGTTGGTAAGTATGTTTTGTGTCTCTCCTGTGTTGTGCTTCTCTTCCAAAAGTTCTGATTGACTGGGGTTTTAACTGTGTCCTGCTGCCTGAATGCTTGATTAGCTGATTTGTTTCACCTGGGGAATGGGGGTTGGCTCAGGGGATTTGATTGGCTCAGGGGATGTGATTGACAGTTTGCCAATTTCAACAGTGTTACAATAACATCATACTTCTGTACATTATACTCTACTTTAACCACCTGTGTTATATGTCTGCTGAAGTCTAAGACATTTCTAACTTTTATCATTCTGAAAGTGTAACATATTTAACTATTTGGGGCGAGTTCCCGCCATTGCAGAGGATTTTTTTTTTTAATTTGGGGAAATGCTTTAATCGCCTTCTTGCCGAGAGTTGGATAATAAGGTCGATACCAATCTTATGCGGTATATATACTCTATATACAGTAAAAGGCAGTTGGTATAAGCTTAACTTAAAAAAAAGACTGGAAATTGGCAAAGGAAACCTTACCTTTAGTGTTTTCACTTAGCTTAAGATTCCCCTTTAATGGACAGATACAGGAGTGTTGTAGATCTTTTCATTGAACTCTCGTCAAGAAAACAAATGAGCCCCAAATGTCAAACTCTCCCTTCAAGTTTGGACGAGACCTCTAGCCCCTGTAAATCCTCTGCTGCCAATACGGGTTAATGAATGAGCACTTAATGCCACTTTTATTGTGTCCTTAGCAGTGTGTGAACAGCAAGTGCCACTGCTATCTCCCACTGGTAGTCGTATGAATGTTTCCTAAGCTACTCAGTGTATTAATAGACCACGTGTTGATACATTGGCTCTGGACAGGTGGTGGTGGTAACTTTTTATGAATCAGCAGTAGTAACCCCTTTTAACCATGTATTTAAAGTATTCACTTCCAAGTTTTATTGTGGACTGTTGCTATTCAATTAAAAGCTCTAAACATGCTGGTGTTGGCGTTTTCCTAATCTTGGCTTTAAGAGCAAATAAAAGTCCCGTTGGTTAGTGTTGGCCTGACACGATGGTCTGTTTCAATTGCTTTTAATACTCTGCCAATAGCGAGACGCCGGCGAAAACACAATGAGTAATTGTTTTATTTTGGCATGCAAATGCAGCTTTTAGAAGACACTGAACGAATCACAATAACTGTAATTGGCAATCAAACACGTATTGGTAGAAATGAGTGTGCTGCACTTATATTCATTGTCCCGTCATTCATTTGAGTCACACAACGGGCGATAATTGAATTTTTAAACCAGTTTACAAGGGCACCACACCCGTTTGCTGTGTCTTGTTTTTTACTGCCTCATGCATTAGAAATGTCCCACATAAAATTCCTTGAGATATTCACAAGCGTTCCCCCCAACCCACCCCTCTTTGGGCATACAGTATCTGCCGTCTCTGTCTGTTGCACCCTCTTCCCAGCCCCGAGCAATCAATCACCACTTAGCCCGGCTACGCCATGAGTGCTCCAGCAAAAATAATGAGAATATTGTAGCTGAATATTTCATACAGGCCGCACTATCCCTACATCGCCTGCATCTTGAGGTCCAGGACATATCCAAGCTAGTTAAGGTCTGATTGCTGCCATGTTTGGGTCTTTGGGATGTAGTAATTGGGCTTCTTCAATTGGTGGTGTTGATTTCTTTCCTCTCTGTATCTTTTATGTGAAGTTATTCGTCAAAGTAAAACTGAGATGGACCCAATGTACTCACTGAGTGAACACTCTATAAATGACAGAAGTCTTCCCATGAAGTACATTGATTAGGTGAATCCAGGTAAAAGCCATTATCTACCATTGACATTTATAATATGCTGTCATGAAGGAGGATAAGGGCAAATAGTCAGAGGAGTTAGAAGTGTTTTAGAAAAAGCAGCTTTTTAGGGGTTTGGATGTTTCCATATTCACTTTACATTAGAACCGACCATTTCCCTTTCAATGGATTTTAGTTATACCTACACACAACATTGCAATTTACAACAGTATGGAAATCATCCACTCTATTCATATATCTTTGCAATCTTGCAGGCTAATGGTGGATCATTTGGCTTAAGAAGAAGGTAATTTCAAATACCGACAAATGAGATGATTGACATCCCTCTTTTACATCATTTCCCCCCCTGATTGGACACATGCAAATGAGTTGCCCTTCTGGGATCAATAAAGTCCTCCAATCTATTTTAATCTAATCAGATTGCACCATTAGTTTAGCTGCCACTCACTCACTCACTCACTTGCTCATTATCGACCGCTTATACAGGGTCAGGTTGCAGGGACAGCATCTCGAGCAAGGGACCCCGAACGTCTCTTTCCCGGGCCACATAACAAGCTCTGACGGGGGGATCCCGAGGTGTTACCAGGCCAGTGTGGAGATATAATCTCAGTCTCCATCTAGTCCTGGGTCTTCCCTGAGGCCTCCTTTTAGCTGGACGTGGCTGAAACACCTCCCTAAAGAGGAGATCCTTACAAGCAGAGACACTACTCCGAGTTCCTCACGGATGACTGAGCTTCTCACTGTATCTCAAAGGGAGATGCCAGCCACCTGAAGAAAAACGCCTTTTGGACGCTTGTACCTGCAATCAAGTTATTTTGGTTTGGTTGTCTTTGTGTTGGTAGCTACTGTTGGTCTTCAAACTGGAAGAACAAGCTTCACAGACTGGACTTGTATGATATACTGTATATGTCATTTTGGCTTTGTGGATCTGGAAATTAACTCGCTAAACTATGTTTATATGAAACGTGCTCTATTGTATTTCTGGTCTGACAGTTATGAGCAATAGAGTTGATAAAAACACCACATAAGCCATAAGGCTGTCCTTTTTAGCAGTTGCTTTAAGCTAAATGCTAACATGCTCACAGTGACAAAGCACACATTCTTATGTTCAGCAGCATTTTAGTTCAGCACGTTAGCGTGCTAATATTTTTTAAATAGATAAAACACAAAGCAGGGCTGAGGTTAACGGGAACTCCATTACTTAAACAGCTTTTAAATCACAAACCAAATGAAAAGGACAAGTTGAAATTCTTACCTGCTGTTACCTGCTACAGCTCCAACTCATCCATAGAGGAACATGAGTGTGTAAACGAAAACTACTCAGTGGTTGTCGTCGTGACATTTTACTCTGTTTAGTTTGGTTTTCTATTGGTATTGTTAAAGAATGCGAAAGGTTTTCATTAATCTCTCAGATTGCCCATGACTCAGCGTTCTTGGATGCAACACCATGGGACAGTTTCCAAAATATTGTGAATGATGATGATGACGATGATGATAATGATGAGGTTAACCTTGGCAAGAGGGAGCAATAAAAATATGGGCAGTCGAGACACTCCTGGAAGTACTGTACCTGAATGTTAAGTCAGGGAGCACTTTGAAATATGAATTAGTAACAACTAAAGAGGATTGTGCCAGCTGCTGTAAAGTTAAAATGCATTAGAGCTGCAACGATTAATCGACAAATCGATTACTAATCGATTATTAAAATAATCGGCAACTATTTTGACAATTGATTAATAGTTTTGAGTAATTTTTTCATAAAACAAATCCAAATTCTCTGATTTCAGCTTCTCAAATGTGAATATTTTCTGGTTTCTTTAATCTTATTATGACAGTAAACTGAAATATATGTGTGTTTTGGACATACCAATACATTTGAGGAAGTCAACATGGGCTTTGGAAAATTGATCAACATTTTTCACCATTTTCTGACATTTTACGGACCAAAACACTTATCGATTAATAATCGATTATTCGAGAAAGTAATATACAGATTAATTGATTATCAAAATAATCGTTGGTTTCAACCCTAAAATGCATGGCTATGTTGTCAGTAAAACATTGAAACAACGAAAATGTAAATTTGACTATTTTCCAGATTTTAAAACCATGCTGTTGTTGAAGTGTGCTTGAACGTTCCCACATCCCGAAGCTTCATGTTTTCCCTTCTCACAACAAATGCATCACCACATAACCTTGACAAAAAACATGAAAGGTGAAAACACATTCATTGTGACGGCTTACCCATCTGAAATAAGTTCCGACTCTCTGAAAGTTGGATTTTCTTATTGTGCAGTGTGCACCGAGGTGAATGGAAACTGCCTGCAAGGATGGAAGAAACCGAATCTAAAAAAGAGAGCATATGTTATACTTTGGATAGTGGACGGCATTAAGTGTATATGCAATTTGTAGTTAATGGGGTAAGACAGTTTATGGTTGCTTTAAGATTGAATGCAGAAGGGCGACATACATTGTACATAATTAGCTGGAACTCCTAATCAGGACAATTTAGAGGATATTTTCTGCTTTCAGGCTGCTGCTGGTGCAGTGAGGGTTGGCTCTGTGTTTTTGAAGAGTAAATGCTCTCTGACAGCGGTCTGGATGGGGAGACGTCCACATGATAAATGGCTACCGTTGCAATTAGTGGCTTATCTGGCGGTCTGCTATGAGTTCGAGCGCTGAATCTGCTCTTGCAGGATGTACGAGTGTATTAAATGAATGTCATAAAGTACAGCCTCTGTTTCTCTTACTGTAATTGTCTCTTCCTACAGAAAGGAATGGAGTTATGAAAACAAAAGACGGTGGCCTTACTTGTCACAAAGGCCCCCCGTTTTTTTTTCACTCCTTTGCAGCAGGGTGAGGTGTGTGTTGTTGCTCGACATTAATGATGATTTCCCCGAGTAACACTCGTTAGGACTCTGACATGATAAGCTGGTTTCCACCACTTACTCATGGCACTGAGTGTAATTGCATTTCACAGGCAGACAGTGTGCGCCGAATGAACAAGCGGACGGCTCAATGACTCATTTTGTCTGAGATCACTACATCACCGCAGTGTTTAACATTGTGTGCGCGTATGCCCTGTGTGTGTATATATAGATGTATTGGATATTTATACTAAGCTTGGTTAAAATGGTGCTGAAAGGGGCTCCGTGTTCCCATTTAGATTGTGAAAAGAGGTAAACCTTAGGAGAATGTTAGTGAATGATAGAGAGAGGCAATACTAGGGAGACAGACAGAGGGACAGATGGAGAGATAGGGAAAAAAGGTGCAATGCCAAGTTTTTGACTTTCAAATTGGACCACACACAGTCCGACGTGACGAGGGGTGTTTGGAAACCTATTAGGAACTAAGCACGAGGAAAGCAATTCCGGCCAACTTGATGATTCACATTCTGTGAGACTGCATGGGCAAAATAAACATCTTTCTCAACCCGCAAGCCAAATGGGAGCAGATTCCAGAATAAGACAAGATTACAGCAGCGATGGCAAAAAAGAAGAAAAATTACCCTGTCATGAATTTGCATGTGGAAATCGCTGGATCAGCTGGAATGGGTTTGGGATATCTGTTTGACATTAATCTACAACATGACATTCAAGTTGGTTCCCATTTCCTGATTTTGTTAAAAACTATGACGTTGAATATGGGACTTCCACTATCGTTTATTTATTCCAATATTGTGCTAATTTTTTAAGGTTCAAAATTGTGTTTTGAGTTTCTACTAGTAACTGTTTTCATGGTGTAGTGTACAACAAACGTTATATTTCTCACACCATGTGCCATTGTTGAATCACCTCTTTTCAGCATAGCTCCGTTTGAGAGCCTGTCTCTTTTAAGCCTCGCCTTCCAATCTGAGGTATATGGGGGCGTGCTCATCACAGGTGGATGTAGTGCTAAGTTAGTTTTGTGAGTTTTTGTCGAACTATCAGCCTGATATGTAATCTTTACTGATATAAGAAAACCAATAAATCCACCCACTTGAGAAGCGTAAAACAGCATATATTTGGACTTTTACTGGATCGTGCATTGAATTTGTATTGTACAATAATGAATACATGTCCTCCTTGAACGTTCTAGCTTCATTTTGTTTTGCATTAGTGGACAATATGACATTTATTGAATTATTCCCAGAGCAACAGCAAAAACACACTTACAAAGGAAAACACTCTTTTCTTCTCCTTTTTAAAAGGATTCACTTCTCTGATCTGAAGTGCAGGTTGTGTGTGATGTGTTTTTGTGCTGTAGCAGAGTCTGCTGTGTAGAAGCTTTTGTGTTCAGCCTATAGAACCATTTTCCTCTCCACCTTTTTTTTTTTTTTTTTACCACCAGGCAATCTATGATTAATCTGGGCCATTTGATTCCTGGCAGAGGAAGTTGGGGGGAAACTGCCGGCTAGAATTCTGGGTAATGATGTACACCTCAGCTGGGTCTAACAGGGATTCTTATAGCTCCTCTGTCCAGGTCTACATGCTGTATAGGGAGGGGGATGGCTTTGCTTTGTGCATGTCCGTACGCAAGGCAATTCAATTAGCTTTTTTTTCTTTTCTTTTTTTTTTCGAGGACGCTCTCAAAGCCTTGTCCATCTTGTGTAGCAAGCAGCTTCTGTTACAGCCGTGACATCAGACAGATGCCTGGCCTATGTGTTCCGTGCTGTTCTCGGGACTCCCTGGCGTGTTTCCAAGAGGTGCCATAGGCAGTTCCCTCTGTCTAATGAGATCATTAAAGCTAACCAGACAGAAAATGAAAAAGCACCTGTTGTAGTAGTAGAGATGTTGTTATTCCCCAAACATCAGAGGAATATTACCTCACGGTGCATCGGGTAGAACACTCTGCAACCGCTAAATTACCTTTAGCGCATCCGACGCCTAGCGCGGCTAATATATTATTAATTATGATCTGGATGTCGGGGATTTTAATTTGAATTAATTGGAGGGCCTCTTGAATGCCTCTCTCTCACACACACACACACACGCGCACACACACACACACACACACACACACACACACACACACACACACACACACACACACACACACACACACACACACACACACATACACACACACACACATACTAATGCGTGCACACACTGCCATTTCCGCCACACATTAGATAAGGCTGCGCTGAGGGCACAACCATCCCATGCATATTTGAAGCAAACTCCGGAGGATTTAAGTGTGATTTCTTCAGACAATGAGAGAACACAAAAACATTTGGCGGTCCCCCAAGTGAGCTGTGTTGTGCTTCATTAAGAGAGGGAGAGAACATAATCCCCAAACAAAGACTATAATATGCAAGGTTTGATTGGTAGAGGCTGATGAAACATTTTGCCATCTGATAGCCAGCAGTCATTCACGCCTTGAAAAAGCCTGGAGTGATGATAGATGGATGGATAGACGGATACATTGATGGATGGATGGATGGATGGATGGGTGGTTAGATTGATAGTTTATTGATTCCTATGGAGACATTCCTGTATCCAGCAGCTCATGCTCAAATACGCATACAAAAAAGGGCAAATAATCACTTTAAACACTTAAAATGACACATAAAAACACACACACATCTACAAAAAAAGGTCAAGAAAGTGCATAAAAGTAAAGTATAAGTGTCTAGTGGGATGAGTGTGTATTGAGGTGTGTGTGTGTGTGGGGGGGGGGGGGGGGGCATGAGGGATAGAGCTGGCTCACGATGAGGTGAAATGCCTCCTGGATGTAGGCAGCTACAATTCCTTTCAAGATTTATTAAGAGTCCCCGCTCCCTGCTCCAGAACCTGTAACTTTGTAGAGTTGAGGTCGAGGTTATCAAAACTCCGGCCCATAAAACTGCTACAGTGACTTAGTGCAACCTCGGTTTACAAGGCCTTCTCGTTTGAATGTATTTCCGAGGGCTGTGCGGTAAAACAAAAATAACGAATAGCGGATTTGTTAGCCGATTTAACACCATATGTTTCAACAGGGAAGTCATTTGGTAACAAGGCCCTCCTACAGCATAACTTTTAACTGCATTTCTGACAGTATATTACCAACTTATTTATAGTAGCTATAGTTTATTTCATGGTGCTGCACACCTAACTATGACAGTTTAATGACAATTCTGCAGTATTCCAGTCTATATACTTTATACCACACTCGGATGCAGTGAAGTACCACACGCATTCAGTGAAGGAGAATGAATGGATTACAGTAGCGTCCTGGGCTCATTTGCCAGAGCCCACTGATTGGGCAGATGCTCATGGGCAGGTATCCACTCCAGGAGCACAGTTTGAGCTTAGTGTGCATCTTTTCACACACATTTACATACTGTACATGGAATGCTAATGCAGGACCCCCTAGAAAAACAAGGGAGATGTTACAGATGCTGCTATGGCTTGGCCGAATACCAATGTTTCTTGAATGATGTGAAACTACTGCTTGTGGCAGAATGTTTTGTTCAGTCAAGCTACTATATGAGACTAAGTGAAGACTTTTTTTCATGAAGTTATTCAGGCAAAGGGCTTTCTAGTCATACCCGACTGAGTTGAAATAAACACTGCATGACCTAATCAAGTCATTGCAAAGTTATTTACCTGAATTGCTGGTTATACTTGTTTAAGAGTTTTCTTTGTCTGAAATGATATCGCATTAGGGCATGTCCTACATACTTTGAGTTGTGATTGAGACAAACACATTATTTTGCACCTTTTAAAAAAAAAGCTGAATTAATTGATTTTTTGTCCACTTGGGGGCAGCAGAACAAGCCAACATAACCAACATTGACATACAATTGCTAGGACTAATGCGTTGCAAACAGCAAACGGTTACCTACAACTCTCAGTCCAATATTTACGTTCTGTACTGTATATCCCCGTATTGATGTCCACCTGGTCCTGGGGGAAATGTGTATCTGCCAACGCTCAAAAGTGTTCTCCGGCTAGCTGCTAATGTCGTCCACCTGTTGTTTGGTGCTGGAAATTGCTCGAAAATTGTGGGAAAACCTGTTCGTGCTGGTGGAAACCTATTTATATGTGCCAGGGGCTGCAATAAATAAAATAAAATACAGCAAAGTTTCTGCTTTTCAAACCAAAACAATAGGCTGAAAGATGTTCAAAAGCTCCATAGAGAACTGCAGTGTTTCGTAATATGTATTTGTGTTCATCGCTACGATTGACCTCTTTCACATTACACATTTCTTATTTTATCCATTATTACTAAAAATGTCATTAAAGCCGCTTCAAAGGGCAATGTAACACCAGGCACACATCTTGTTTTACAGTGATGTTTTCTCATCTACTCCAGGGTGTGGTCAGTACACAATCACATCACTTTTGGGTCTGGCTATACAACACAGAGACACACTATGTTGTTCTTCAAGAGGAATAACTCCAATGGTCTATTGATTGAAGGTTACGCTACCCTGCTCTGGTCAGCATTAATTGTGTAAAAAAAGCCTCCCAAACAAACCCTGTGACTTTAGTTTGTGTCCCCTGTCCGTGTGTTGTCTGTGTGATTATAAACCAAAGCTGAGGCCCCGGCAGCGTTTTTGTCAGTATGTATTGATTGTAAGGGAAATACTTAGAGTCTGACATGGCCGATTTGTCATGAACGGTATGAGGCGCATACACCCTAACGTCACTTCACAGGTCCACTTCATCACGGCGTATTGACTGGGCCCCGGCTCCTTCCTGGCCCATCAATTATAATCTTAGGCAACGGCATCGGTGCCGTGCTCTGAAGATTCCTTTGTGTTCATCATACATAGATGGTATGGGAGACGCCCGTGCACCTAGTTATTGACCGATCTGTGTTTCAGAGCGAGACATTCGGTAACTGAATTGAAGGGCTGTGGCAGTGGTAGGAGGCAACTGGGTCTTCTGCAAGCACATGCAACAGCTCACCCCATATCATCTCCTTTCTCTCCTAAAGGTGGAGTCAGTGATTCTAGAAAAGGCTTGTTTTTAAAATCACTTTTTGTCAAAATTTTTGATTATCTCCTCACGATCCGCTACCTTTTTTTCAATGTGTGTGCTGGAAAAAAAACTCCCCTTAATACACAGCCTAGGCTTTGTAAACTGGCATCTTACCAAAAGGGGCTCACTTTAGCTAGCAACATGCCCGATTACAGAGCCTGGGCTGTGTATTAACACCTGTTTTTTTTCTCCAGTGCACACACAGTACAGACATGTGACGAAAAGTAATTTTGACAACGAGCACTCCCCAGTGTCGCTGACTCCACTTTTAAAACTCAGACCTTCCGATATTCTAAATGTACCCCTTTGACTCTTTCCTTTCAGTGACCTCTTCCTCAACGCGTGTACTTCTTCTCATCCGCAAACATGTGGCGTTGAATTATTTTTTCACTCGGCGAACAAGAGCAGGAGAGAAAGAAAAATCACCCCTGGGTTGAGTGATAGATTTAGGCCACAATGAGCGGGCTCTGACTCGCGGTGCTGTCAGGTAGCGAGCGTGTCTCGGCGCCCCCTGGAGCCTCGGAAAGGTCAACGGTGCCTCTTAATCAAACATCAGGCAGGCCATCCCCACTGTCAGCTTTGACGTTTGCTGCTCGCTTCCCTGTTGAGTTTAAAGTTCACTCCCATCTGCTCCTTGAAACTTACCCACGGAACCGCAAAAATGCCGCCTTCAATGCCTCTTATGGTCTCATAAAAGCTGCATGTTTGATTTTGATGGCTGCTTATGCCCGGGTCCCCGATGATGATGAAGAGGCTTAACGTTCTTAAAAATGAGCCCATCTCTTCTCCTCCGCTACATGGGACAGTGCGTGTCAGTGCGGCTTTCTTTTGATTTGACTTTTATAAGGTGTGCTTTATTCATAGTGTGTCACTGTCACAGTAAAGGGGACTGTAATACTATGAAGGCATGAAGCGCTTCGGCAATTCAGCATATCCCTTTAGTTTGGAAATCACAAGAGGACATTTCGTGTGGATGAAAAAAAGCATCTGGTTGCTCTTTGTTTTTCGTCAGCCGGGGCGCCATCAAACCCTGTTCAATAATGGAATTGTGACTATGTTTCCCAAATGTTCCTAAGCGGCGCGGTCTTGATGTGTTTTAAAGTTTTATTCGCAACGGTGCGATGTGTCATCTAAAACCCAAATATCCGCGGCCTCTTCGGAGGTGGCTCTTTGAAAAATCAAACCTGAAACGCTCTGCCGAGGGTTTATCTCAATTGCCTCCACTGAACATGTGGAATTCATTACTCATTCATCTCTTTGACACATTCCAATTCAAACCTTCCTCAAAGAGATTTTTTGAAAACTAGTCCACTCCAGTTTTTCAAGTCCCTTTTTTCCAGATAGCATGTTTTTAATAGGAAGACAGTCCTTCATCTACAAAGCCTTGGCCAGAAGGAGTGATAGAGTGATACATTACTACGAGGCCTAATCAAGTTTGGTGTGGCTCATTGGTTCTCTGTGGGCCGCGGCACACACTCCAGCGCTACTATTTTCCGAAGGCAAATTGGTCGTGGGGGATGATGTCCCCCTAATGATTGTTTCTAATGTAAAGCTAATGTACTGGTGATCAAAGCTTGCCTTCTGGAATTTAAAATGGTGCGTGCGTGCGTGCGTGGTGAGAGAGGAAGAGGATTATTTTTGACTTTCAAGAAAGTTTATTGGAAAATAATCTTAAGGAAAAGTAAAAAAAAAAAATGCATATATGCGTTGATTAAAAGCTGTGGTCTTAATAATGTATGTGCATGAATAGAACAGAGCAGTTTTCTTTTTTTATTCTTTATACCAGTTAGTGGTTAGATTTAGCCTAAAGGTGAGAGCAGGTGTTTGTAATATAGGTTTCACAATTCCAATGCTGGAATCAAATTGTTTTACTTTGCAAGTAATTCATGCTATAACAGAGCTGTATTACAGATACTGCTATTCTCAAAGCTTGTTCAAAGCTGGTTCAACATCGGGGGCTTTTATTGTGAAGCAGTCACGTGAAACCAATGTGTCTTCAGCTAACATTAGTGCCAACCGGGAATGTTCATTATCATAAACATACATCAAAAACAAGACAGAGCTGTTTTCACTATGTTTCACATTAGCGGCCTATACAATGGACCATATTTATTTATAAAAAAAATACCACTTTTAATATATTTCCATTAAGGAAATACCTACGGATGCACATTTTATTTAGCAGACATTACAAAAATTAGCCCTGAACTTGCAGAATATTTTAATGGCGACATCACTTGTGTGTGTGTTTTTTTTAGTCACTCTTAATAAAAAAGTTGAAGTGACCGGTGCCAGGGCCAACAGCCATATGTCCCAGCTTGCACTCTGGCTGAAGTAAAAAAGGAAGTCAATGCCAAGTCTTGCCCTCTCTTTTTCTCTCCGTCTGTCTCTCGCTTCTGTCTTCGTCTTGACCACATGTTCTCTCTCTATCTCTCTCTCTCTCTCTCTTTCTCTCTCTATCTGTCTCACCTACTCCCTTCCAGCCAAGTTGTTCTTTGTAAATAGCTGTTATTACTCCTCCTTACTCCCTCACTCCCTTGCTGTACGGCCATTTGCAAATGCTTCCCAAAGTTGTAGCCCAATTAATCATTAGTAGAGTATAATCTTAGTTGTTGTGCTTGGCCACAATTAAATGGACACAAACTCTATGTACACAACAGAGCCATAAATATGTGGACACTGCTTTTTTTTTCCTACTTCATGTTCTGGTCTCGGCCCCTTACTTCCAATTAGGAAAATGTAATGCTGCAGCATACAGTGTTTTTGTAGACAAAAGTGCACCCAGAAAGCCAATTACATAAAGAAATGGTGTCTAGGAAGCCCTAACCTCAACCCAATCCCACATTGTTTTGATGAACCTAAATAACAAATGCGAAGGGAGGCATGAGAAAAGGCATGAGATTTTTGGTTCAGATGATTAAAACCAACCAATGTCGAGATAATGGCCGTTAAAGGTGGTTGTATAGGAGAAATATATTGATGGAAACAGACCTAAATGTTCATTTTGGACCTTTTTATTCACACTAGTATAAAATAAGACATGTTATGGAAGCAAAATGGCCAAACATCTTAAAATTGACCAGCGCTTCAAATGTTTTGGCCTTTATTCATACCAACTGAAACAGGAAGCTGCTGGATACAAAAAAAAAAAAAAACTCATGCACAGCCAGCTCTTCATAGATAAGACAAATTCATAATGCTGTGGTTTATGAGTCCCATTATCAAAATCCAGATATGATTGCGAAATATTCAGGATAATTGTCACACTTAGTCAATTGTGCGTCCAATTTTGTTTCGGCCCTGGCGACAACAGCGAGAGAGATAATGCACCGTAGGGGGCACACTGAGTGAGACACACACACTGAGCCACGCAGCACATCATGCGCCAGAGTAAATAATAAAAAGCAAAATCACAGGCGGGCCAATCAGCTGAGCCGCAATTATCCAAAGTGCCATTTTCTGCAACACATCAACATTCCCCTAAATCTGCTGACATTTTAGGCGACGTACCAAAGCATAGAACGGACTCCAAAAACATTTTTGAATCCCTTTTCTCGACAAAAAAAACTTTATCTTAACAGAACACAGACTCAACAGAAATTGCTTGGTGCATAATGAAGTTACTGTAGTTTGTGTCTTTTAATTAGAATATGCAAATGGTGGCAATTCTGTCAGCGTTTGTCGAGGCTTTCATGTGCCACAGTAAATACCCGAGTGTGTAACAGATGTACTTGTCAAAATGTTTTTCTCTTAATTATGATTAAATTCAAATTTCCCCCGTTTCCAATGCGCTCGCACTGTACTGAAATAAATTAAACTAATAAGCAGCATAGGAATGGTCCACCTAAATAAGAAAACTTTTGACAAGACTTTTTAATTGAAATTTATTTTATGCATTTTTATAAAACATCTGTCTTTAGCAGAAAATGTTACAACTAAATCTCCACCTTGGTGTACAGCGCCACTAATTGGCCATTTAGGCTGCAGTGTAATTGCAGAATTAGCTCTTCATTCCATGTAGACTATATGCAACTAAGGCCCTCATTGAAATTCACAGTCGAGGGGAAATTCATTTTCTGGTAGTCGGGACTGTGCTGCTTCATCGCTAAATTGAGCAAAATGTTTTTTTTTTTTCAGAGAAGGGATTTTCTTTTGCAATGGAGAAAGCCACATTGTCCCTGGGGAAATATATCCACATTTTCTACACTGAGCTCCTGCTAGTGTGAACCACGGGCTTCTGTCCATGCTCTGCCTCAGTATGACTCTGTTATGGAATCCAGACAGAGATAATGGCGTCTCACTAGACAAATATGTTATTGACATTTCTGCATGTCTCTCTTACACAGGAGGGAATACAAAAGACCAAGGTGGACTGCAGCAGCTGTCTGAGGAGTTTGTTTGACTGCGGTTGTTGTTATCATTAATGGGAGACGCAGTATGCCTTCAGTTTACTGTTGTGTTTATTTATTACTCAGGTGTAGTGACACCTGGAGTGAGGGATTGTGTGTGTGTGTGTTTGTATGTGTGTGTGTGTGTGTGTGTGTGTGTACGTCGCTTGTTTATTCAGTTCTTATCAAAAGAAGGGAGACAACTGCAGGTTGACGGAGGTGGAATGGCTAATCCGGCGTACCGGAGCATCACAGATTGCTTCAATGCATGCAGCAATGACAAATCTTTTATAAAGGCTCTGACTGGGCAAATATTGGCTTTGTTTACAAGCGTGTATGACTTGAGCACACCTAACACAATATTGAACTAATATTGATCTAAGTTGCTGTCATGCACACCTACCAGGGACGGGAGAGAGAGAATTCAACGCGTCAGTTATTTATTTTTTTTATCTCTCGCATAATCGCTCGCACAAATAAATGACTGATAAGGCTTGGGGGGCACTGACAGCGCTTCATATCTCCCAAATATAAAATGCCTTCTAATGCTTGGCTGTGTGAGGAAATGCATTGAGGGGGGAAGCAATGTATAACCTCTACAGGGAAAAACTTTGTCAGGGCTTCACAAACAATAGCAAATAAGCCAAAGTATTTCTGTGGCCCGGGTAGAGCACCCCCAAAGAGGTTGTCAGTATAGTGTGAGCAGAGCAGTTGCCCTTTATTGCTTTTCCACTGTGTGTTAACCATGCCTTTTGAGTCTCTCTCCCACAATAAAACATGGAGCTGCTTGCTAACTCAGACCACGTTTACCTTTCGGGGCCTGTGTGACTGGAATGACCCTTTCATTCTAGGAGGGATATGTCTGTCTCGATATCCCCCATGGTGCTTACTACACACTCACACTCACACTCACACTCACACACACACACACACACACACACACACACACACACACACACACACACACACACACACACACACACACACACACACACACACACACACACACACAACACACACAGGAGGTGGAGACGGAGAACGAGATAGGACTGTGCTATTTTTCTATCCACCATCGCATATCCCCTGTGTGTGTACCCAGTCCCACATGTCTGCTAATCTCTGGGGAGAAGTGTGGGGAATGCAATCGGGACAGGAGAGGGGGGGGGGGGGGGCTATCTGAACCAGTTTACAAGGAAACATGGTGATGGTTGACTGGCAGCGTGCACACACACACACACACACACACACACACACACACACACACACACACACACACACACACACACACACACACACACACACACACACACACACACACACACACACACACACACACACACACACACACACACACACACACACACACTCTTCTGCCTCTTGTATCTGTCAGCCGTGCTTTTCTGGAGATCTTGGTTTGTTTGGTTGTCTCCTTGTCTGTTTAGATTGAACCATCACTCTGTGTTCTCAGGCTCCACTCTGAAGTTTTGACTTTACTTAAACATCATATTGGACCTGTTACAGCAAACAAGGGCATCAGCGGAAACAACATTGCTTTTATATAGTTATTATTAAGGCCTTTGCATGGAGCTGATTTTCAGGGAGCCTAGATAAATTGATTTACAGCAGGCTGAAGACCAGAACATGCTACGTTTTGGGCAAACCAGAAGATCCTGTTTCCCCAAACGATACTAAAGAAAAGTGTACTCTGCTTCACCCATTGTCATATTATCATTATTAATCTAACACAGTCACACACAATACCTCAATGTGACGCATTTGCGGCCCTTACTCTTTCAATTGGTTCCGGCTAAAATCAACTAAAACTAAAAGTTCCTTATAACCACTTTACTTGCAGACAATTTTCTAAATCAGAACTAATCAGTTTAGACGCGTAACTGATACAATTTTAGAAGGAACATTGTCCCACACACAAAAAAACAACAGATGCTACTGAAATCTTATATCATTCTGCAGCACTTTTGTCATTTGGTTCACTGCCAGTAACGTGTACTTATGCGCAGGCCCAATCTACATGATAAGTCATCATATTATATCACAATATATTTCCAAGACGGCTAAATATCTAGTTTCATAGCAGAAGAAAATAACATTGCGGTGTCACTCTTAAGGATTTAATGAACAATGCCTCTGTCTAGACTTTCCAGTTTGAATCGTTGATGAGATGAAATTGCTCTTTAGTAAGAGCACGGAGCAATGATAAAGAAAATCTTCCTGGAACGGCAGCTTAAATGGATCATAATCCATTAAAACTGCAAGTTGCAAGACTCATTTGAAGTAAGTGGTTTGATTTGTCCTTTTCTGCAAGACACAAAGCTTTAGTTTTCTAATTGTCCCACTCATTATGCAAAGAGCTGACACCTGTTATATACAAGCAACACAAATATCAACTTAAAGGCCTACTTCACCGGTTTGAATATGAAGGTGTATTGAATTCTGATATCCTATGTAGTATAAATGTGCAAAAAAAATTAAAATCGGTTCATCCTAGCCTGAGAAAAGGCAGAAAGAGTGTTTTTTTTAACCCTATATTTCTCTTTCTCGTGACATCACATAAATAGAAATATAGGGTTAAAAAAAACGTACTTTGTAAATATTACTGTGATGTCACAGTAAAAGACATCACAGTAATATTTACAAAGTAAGTTTTTTTTTAACCCTATATTTCTCTTTCTCGTGACATCACAGAAAGAGAAATATAGGGTTAAAAAAAAACTTACTTTTTAAAACACTCTTTCTGCCTTTTCTCAGGCTAGGATGAACCGATTTAAAACATTTTTGCACATTTATACTACATAGGATCTCAGAATTCAATACATATTCAAACCGGTGAAGTAGGCCTTTAAGTAGAAAGTAGAGGAGGCAAAACACCCAACAAAAAAAATCCATCATAACTGGTAGTGTAAGAGGGATTTTCCTTTACTTTACCTTTCATTTCCAGGGTGTATAGCTGTCCGTCCAGGATGGATAGGTGTTGTGCTGCGGTTGGCCAGGAGATAGCCCCCTAAAGGTTCACAGGGTTTATGATATAAGGTCATGGTCACCCAGCGACAGAGGCAGAATTAAATTATAGCTGCAAGCATCAATAAAGTGACCAGCCTCCAGTCTAGACATCTGGAAGGAGAATAATGAGAGTTTATACAAAATTCATAGGTTGTTTGAAAAAAAAAAGAAAAAAAGTTTTACTTTGTAACTTCTGAGGGCTGCAACTTGGGAAAAGGAGCCATACTTTCATTTGAAATTGATGAAATTCCACATTCCATTGCCTTAAGTCAGTACAGAATGTTAAAAGAGTCTACATCTCAATTGTTAAGAGAAATGTTGAATATATACAAAATGTCATATACTACAATATCCATACTAGGTTAGTTTCTAGATAATAATTAAATTAAGAAATTGCGGTTACATTATATCACTTTGATTATTGACAAACTAAAAAAGTGATCATTATTTTCCTAGCGTTTACATTCTACTTTAAAATGTTAGTACGTACAAGTTGCTACTTTTTGTTCACAAGAAGATGTTTTTAGCTACAATAAATAAAAGAAGAGAGGAAGACGGAGGCCTTTTAAAAACAGCATGAACAGCCGACCCTGTGAGCCAGTGTTCAGGAAATCAGTCACGACACGGAGTGTGACTCTCGGTTTGTTCCTGTCCGCGGTTTCCAGTTAAAAATAACCTCCCGAACTCCTGCTGCTTTTAAAACTCTAAACTGCGCTACAAACTTAACTATTTGCCCTTTGCCATATTGTTCCAAAACCTCTTTTAAAGTTGAAAGAAATCCATTTACAGTTACTTTTTTGATGGCGCAGAGCAGATGCAGTAAACCACATCATCACGTAGTGTCTGACATTGCTATAGTGAATTATCTTGGTCCTGCTACTGCTTGTCATTTACCTTGAGTCGCTGCCTTACGAGCCTTTGTGTTATTAAAAGCGATGCACATGCTCTTACATCTGTCTCCATATTTGGCGTCTGCTGCCCCATGCCACCTGATTGGCTTAGACCGTCATCAATCATACGCAGCTGAATTGCCCTGGCGTTGAGATCAATGGAGGAGTGGTTTTGACCTTGGATTCATCCCCTACTATTTAAAACAAACTACACAGTGGGTGTATGGAGAAATTAAAGCTACAGTGCGTAACTTGTATCGCCCCCATGAGAAATTCTGAGTTATTACAAAAACACTTTCGGCACATCTACATGAGCTAAGCTTTCGGTGATCACGCATGGATTTTTTACCTTCTGCTGTAAGTCCAGGTTTTTTTCTTAGCAGTAGAATCAACAACTGAAACATTTCTCGGGTGCTTCTTGAGCTTTCCTGTGACACCAGTTTGTAAACACTGCCACACTGAGAAAATACAGAGAGAGAGAGTGTGTTGTGGAGCTGATAGGCTTAATCAACTTTGTGTGAACTCATTTGACGATGGCTTGAATGTAACAGACATTCATTTATATGCAGAAGTTACGCGCTGTAGCTCTAAACTCTAGAACTAAGAGATATGAGCGATGTAAAGTCCTCCACCCGAAGCTTTTACTCTCTGCCGCTATATGCCAGCAAAGTGGGGCTTTTACTCACTCCAATTTCACTTCTGACAAGCCCAGGCTAATGGAGGAGAGGTGCCTTGGATTAATGTCTTAGCGTTTTACTTAAAACACCCTCGCGCTCGGCTGAGTGAGCGGTCCAGTTGTTTGTTGGTGTCAGTGAATTGCTTTGCCCTTTCGCGTCAGGCAAGACAGTCGGCTTTAAAGGCGATTAGTCAAAGGGGAGCATCCATTGTCTCTCATCTGTTCTGTCCAAGACGGATTGTTTGTTGACTGCAGTATTGAGTTGAGTTCATCTCTTTGCTGACTTCTCATCAAATGAATATTTTTTTTCCACTGCTGAACTATGTGCTCCCGTTTTAACTTTAATTAAAGGAGCTTCATCTTGCACTGGAGATTTTTGCCACACTTCTCTTATTACTTGGGGTTTGTGAATTCCCTGACTATTTCAAAGGAAGGATGAGATTTTGTTTAACAATTGAATGAGTGGGTCAAACACATCTACAACACAAATATTCACAAATCTGCTACATAGAAGTGTTTACTTTTTTTTTAATTTAATTTTATTTGTGTGGTATGAATTAAAATGTTTTATTGCATTTTCTTCCCATATTTTCCTCAACTTTAAAAAATTAATCGGGTAATCACTTCTTCCTCTCTTTAAACATGTTGGATTGCTCAAAGTGTGAACCCCAGCGAGGCCATTGCTCTCAAACCATGATGGATTGAAGTGATTTTTGCCCATGGGTGAGCGCCACCATATTGCTAAGTTGCTCTGTGTTTCAGGGAGTTTTTGTATCTGAAGTGTCAGTCACTGTCCTCTGTATTTAAAAAAATGAAAGAATCCTTTTCTCTACAGTGTACTTATCCTAACTCTGTTCTCCTCCATACTGTCTCTGTGGTAATAGAGCTGAGCCACCAGAGAGAAGACAACTTGGAGCCAAGTCAAAACTTTGATATTTTATTCACAGGCCGTTGGTTGCATGGAAAGCTTTTGCAGACTTCCCTTTATCTTCACAAATCCTCCCCAAAGATTGTTTCGACTTTTATTGCTGTGTATCTACATATGGGACTAGCATTTTACCGTGATGGTCCTATTAATAACAATTCCTTTAACATATAACAGCGGCAAGTCTCGCAGACACAGGTTTTTTATTATGAGCAATGGGGCCATTTGGCATAGAAGCATGTGGGTGTTCAAAAGAAAGGCCCATCACTTATCTGAATAGCACGGCGTCATACGCTGAATGTCAAGTTATTAACTATGCCGGTAATACAAATTCAATTCAGAGGGCCAGGTTAAATTAGCCAAATGCTGAACTGCTTTGCTAATCATAAAAATGGGAAAGCTATATTTGTAAATGGATTTGTACCGCATCATGCTGGCTTTTCTTATAGGGGGGATGACTTTGAATAATATGTTTTGCTTTTCTGTTTTTGAACCAAATGATGCTGGGAATATATTTGCCAGTTTTGCCCTTTCCAAAGCGTTCACAGAAGCCCACTGTAGGTTTTTTTTTCTTACCACCATTTTTTGTACCTTTAGAGAAAACCTAATTATGGGTTTCATTCCAGCTCCGTTTCTCTCCTTAGGCAGGGTATAGTCTAGTTTTACCTGGCCGGCTCTACCACAATCCAGGCTATATATTCGACGTCGACAATATGTTGGAATTGCCTTCAGTGCTTCTTCAGACCTCAGGGACTTTTTTTTTCATTTTGTCTCGGTGCTCCGTTCCTGCGATCTGGGGGAATTGAAAAGTCAGGGGCCAATAATGGAATAAATGGTTTTAAAAGGGGGTTGAGGTGCAAATCCGTGTCGCTATACCCAGGTATTAGTTTACAGCCCAGGCAAAATACAAGACCTGTGCTTGATACTCCTACAACCATGTATTATTCACAATTATTTTGTTCATATTTAATGACTTTTGGTATATGTTCACATATTTTCGCCGCATTCTCTGTTTTTGTCACATAACTTTGCATAGAAACTCAAATCTGTCCTGTAATTCTGAGGGGGGGAAATCAATTCAATTACTTTTAATTAATGAGGTTGAAGTAAGAAAACAGTGAATGTGTTTAGCTCCAATTAGTCTAACACAAATAAAACAAAGGGATAAAGTTGAAACTTGTGTATTAATTAAAACACTTTTTGACTGGCCAAAAAATGACTGGGGAGCGTTTGATGAACGATTTGTTAATTTATCACCATAATTCGACAAACAAACAGCTAATCCAACTAGGAAATCCATCTAGCGAGTTAATTCCAACACTTTAGTTCTCATGAATCGAATGCTACTTATCACAAGGTCTACTGAGTCTCCCAAAACCATAAAATACAAGCAATTTAAAGAAAGGGCTACATGTCGGATAAATGCTTTTTCTTCCTTTGTGGCTGTGGCAATAACTGGCTGTGTGGAATGAAACATCTGACGTCAAGGTGAAGAATGCTTTGCCAGTGTGTGTGTGTGTGCCAGGTCTCTGCATGGAACAGATGGACCCGCTGAGTTTCTCCAACATGATTTCCTGAAAATGTCACTCAGAGAGCAGGATTCATACCTGGATAACCATAATGTATTCACTATAAAATTATATGCTTGGATTTGCCTCAGGTGAATTTGACGCCAGGCTTTTAATGGAATCGTTTCTTTCTCTTTTCTTTTCTTCCAAGTTCCCCTGTTTTATGTCCATTGGATGATATTTTAGTAAAATGCCTCACTGTTTTCCAATCTGCTTCTGTTGGTAGGTTGCTGATACTTTTATTTTTTATTTTTACTGCACACTGAAAACCTCTTCTAGTTTTATTTTAATAGCTTTGCTTTAAAATACCCTCCAGCTATTAAGGATACAATGTGTGTCCATTCTTTGTTTCATTATCTTCGTTATTGCAGAACATCTTTATGAAGGGACGTTGCTAATTAACAGTGAATTAAATCAAGATATGCAAATTTGAAAGATGGTCGTTTAAGGTTGGGGATGTGTCTTGGTTGCTAATCAACATGGCGTGTCTTGAGGCCACTGTTCTTTACCTAACCTGAGACAAGTCTTGACGATGCCTTGAAGATACAAGAGGAAAACAAATGACCAAACGCTGACTTGCCAGATATGTTGACAAATAACATTTTCTCATTATGTTACTAAATATTCAAAATCAAGCTGACATTACGTTTACTTCAAAACATATTTCCTGTATCTAGATGCAATATTAAGGCATTGTCCAAACAGGGGTGATGGATGACACTTTTTGACCGTCTTTTTAAAAAGCATTGTTGGTGTTGTAAAGGAGGTAACGGCAGTGGACGTGTAAATAAAAGATAAGTGGTTTCGGGCAAGGCTGCATTGATCCAATATGACAGATTTGTACACACACCGGTAATGAATAAATAAAATGTGGTATTGACCATGATGTGATTGATCTGCACTGAATGTAGTTTCCTTGTGAACGTATTATGAACTTCCAAAAAAGCCTTATATTGCAATACAGAAAAAGAAAAAAATATCTATACAGTATATGATTCCATTGACTTCCATTATTTCTTGCATACAGATTTTAAAATTGGGAAAAGAGAGCGCTGGTACTGGATTGGCAGATAACCTGAACTGATTTATCGGGATCAATGTTGAAAAGCTTTAAGCACTTCATTTTAGCATACTCATTAATTGGCCATTTGTTCTGACAAATTACTTCATTTTTATTAAAGAAAATATTTTCATTCAGAATAGTGAGCTTATAGTTCCTTTATACTTTCCTTCAACCCACTCCATGGCCACTTGAACTTCCTATTCTATGTTGTAATAGAAATACCAATGGTAACATTTGCTTGCATTCCTGTGAACCTTGTAATAGTTTGAATCAGGAGCAGGCAGTGTATTGTCCCTTGCTCTTTTCTTGTCTAAGTCAAGTGGACCCTTAGAGTTTGCAGAGCTGGGCCAATATTGACCAAGCAAATTAAACTAGAATAGTTTTTTTTTTTATCACAAGCGTTTGTGCTGCTCTGAGTCTACCCATTCAATCTTTTCTCTTCTCCCTGCCTCAGTCTTTTCACTGCTTCGTATTTACTAGCCTCTCTGGTTCAGGCCACTTGTGTTTGGGGGCAAGCGTACTGTGTTCTATTTTGGCACTTTGGCATACCACACTGTAGCTATAAACATTACATAAAGTTTAGATTGGTCCCTGGGCATAGTGCACCACCATATTCCATCTTCCAAAGAGAGATGTGGGTAATTTACAAGGGTCGAATGGTGGCAGGGATATATCAGCAGCACTTTATGATAGGCCATCACAGGGACTGATTAAATTGATCTTCAGATGGGTGGACAGCAGCAGACACCTCATTTAGCTGGAGCCCTGCAAAAACACAAAATCTAGTAGAAGTTTCATTTTAGGCATGTTTCAATATGCAATAACTTGAGGCCTGCAAGCAAACATCATACAACAACTTTCAAGCGTCTTTGAGTGTATAGAAAAGCACTGTATAAAGGTAATTGATCATAATTATTATTTTCCCATAACATATATATGTGTTGCTACATTTCTGCAATTTCTATTTCCATGACACAGACCGTTTGTGTTTCGCGTCTGTTCTTCTGTTTCCCTCACCTTGCCTTCAACTATCTCTCTGTCTCTTTGCCCACCTGCCAATTTTAAGCACACACACACACACACGCACACACACACACACACACACACACACACACAGAAAAAACACACATACTCTCACACAGACACATTCTCTCGTTTGCACGCACGCGCGCACACACACACACACACACACACACACACACACACCTTTGCCTCACTCAATTGAGCGAAAATGAAGATGCAAAGATTGCCGCTTTGGCTGATTATGCTGGCAGATGCCTCTCCCACGATGGCTAGTCCAACAGATAATGTTGAATCCCCCAATTTTAGTTCAGGGGAACCCGCCAAAAAAACTAAAATATACCCAGTCTCTCTTGGGCTAAGAGCTTAGCTGGAGGGGAGAAAGGTACAGGGAAAAGCCAGAGAAATAGTCAGGGTAAGGTAGAGAGTACAGCCGAACACACAGACATGTTTCCAGCTTTACTCCAAAGTGAGAGTTTTTCAAGGAGGCGACTTTGCCTTGGAGAGACAAGGACTGATAAACCGTGTGAGGGGAGCGCAGTCGATGAGAAAGATGGAGAGGCTGGTGGGGAAGAAGTCAAAGAGGGAAAGACAAAGCGCACTGTGGAGGAAAAGAGGGGTGTAGGCAGGAGAGAGAGAGAGAGTCACCCAGAGAGAGCGAGGGAAGTCGGGGAGCACACATGCACATTTCCAAAGAGCCCATAGTGGCGAATGGATCACCACACCGAACCCCCCTCGCTATGTGATTGATTGGCTGTACGGAGGAAGTGTTCTTGGGGTCGGTTTGGCTGGAATAAGGGGGTGCTCCACTAATCCAAACCACTTCGGGTGAAGCCTCCCACTCATTCTAAAGGACTTTTCTGTACTGAGGGAAAAAGGAAAGAAGAAGCAAAAGTAGATTGTCGAAGGAGCTTTTGCCATGTCAATGCTAGTTGCCACCCAGCAGATCTATACCACCAGCTCCAAATCGGTAAGCAATACATGATGCCGCACGCATACTATAGTGTGAATATACTGAATAACTGTTGAGTGGGATCTTGGCTGTGTTACTGTAGCTTAGTGAGTGATAGTAAGCAATGTCTCTTCTTCATTAGGCCCGTGAGTTTTGCATAATGCTGATGCACTTAATAGCTATGTGTGTGTGCTCTCTTGGCATGTTGTAGCTGAATCGTTGCCAGTTTTGTCAGTCTTAGTTAATGACTTAAAGGTGGAGTCAGCGATTCTGTAGAATGCCTAATATGGAAGATCACTTAATTTTTCAAAATCAGTAAAAATCTCCTCATGATCTGTTACATGTCTGTACTGTGTGTGCTGCAAAACATCTAGTGTTTATACACAGCCTAGGCTCTGAACATTGACATGTTCCTCGCAATGCTGTGCCCCTTTGTTTACATACCAACCTGACAGAGCCTAGGCTGTGTATTAACACTAGTACGGACAGGTAGCGGTAACTGAGGAGATATTCACTCATTTCAACACATGTCTGACTCCACCTTTAAAAAACTCTCTTGTGTTGATTGAGATATTATTCACAATCTGCAGTCTTAAGTGTCCTTTTGACCGCCCAGTCACGAGACAAACGCCCGTCCCGGATCAGGCCAATTGGACTGTTAGTGTTATATTGACAGGAGGGCTGCTGTTTTTTTTTTTCTTAATGGACCAGCGTTGTCCTTGAGGCTCTCCTTCATAACTTACTCACCATCTCTCAAGGTTCCCTGGCTGAGGTGGACTTTAAATCAGAGTCTCTCCACCCATCCTGCTAGATCAGCCTCCCTCTATTAATATTTGTAAGTTCTTAAGTTGCCTTTTCGATCGCCTCATTTGAACACTCGGAAGCCCGTCAAACTTTTGTCACAACAGTGTGTCTGATAGAATGTGAATAGGGACATTAGTGACTGTTTGTGTCTGCTTGTTTTGGTGATGAAACGCATGCTGCTGCTGCAACACACTTGTCAAGTTGCCACGGATGCAGTGGTTTGTATTGGGAATACCACAAGTTACAGATAACTCAGATATGTATTGCGTTTCAATGCTGAAGTTCCAGGCTGTGAGCTGATTGACTATAGGCTGTAGTACAAATTCAGCAGTTTAATCTTTACAACAGCTAATTGCCGCCCGGCGCTGTAAATCAAAATGTTACTTCGGTGCAATTACGGCGGTAATGCAGTAAGGCTGAGAGAGAGAGAGTGAATAAAACCTAAACCTAGAGTGAATACAGAAAAATGTGCAGCACAGACAATCAATACATTTATAATGCATTTTTAGGTGTAGATTCCGTGGCTCCAATCCACATGTCTAGATCATGTGTGCTTCTAGCATGTTTACACACATGTTTGAAGATGTGTGAGAAGAAAGAGCCCTGCATACTTAGATCTAAAAGCGTACAATCATGTTTGTTTTTTTAAAATAAATCCAACTCACACTTCTTCTTTACTGGTGTATTGTCCCTGTTTTGCAGTGGCAGATTTCAATGAAAAGCAGATGCGACCTGCCAACCTTGCACAACAAACAGCAAGGCTCTATATTCTTATGCAATAGTCATAATAGTCAATCTGCACTGGGAACATGTGGACCACTTTTTTGCGTAAACCACTACTTATTGAACTGCCTTTATAAGGGTATAAACTCACCTTGCTAAAAATTATCATGAATGAGCTCTTTGCCAGAGTGGAGGTGTATTTCTCAGCTGCTCTGCTCCTTTAAAAGCTGGTCTCAGATATCAGCAAGCTTTTGCTGTTTTTTGCCCCATTGACACATTGTGGCAGGAGCCAGGGGCCAGGCCTAGTGTTTTCATTTTGAAATTAGAATTTTTTTGAAAACATTTAAATCTTTGGGGCTTTCACACCTTGTCCTCTGTCAGTTTGAATAACCCGGTCTCAGCACATTCACTGTTTCTTCCACCAGTCACAGTCACCACCCTTAGCACTTGTTAACAGCACTGTATTGGATCCAGTGCTCTCTCTCCCTCCCTCAGGGTCCCACGGCCCCGGGTCAGCTCTTTCATACCTGCACATCAGATGATTTGCAGCCCCGGTAGCAACAGCTGGGGCATGTCTGCTAGTTTTTGACGTGTAGGATTTAATACAAAGCCCCTCCAAGCCACCTCAGTTTCCCCCTATATACCTCCCCTAGGCAGAGAAAGACTCACCCATCACCACTCTCTCTCTCTCTCTCTCTCTCTCTCTCACTCTCTCACTCTCTCTTTGTTAAGATGTCCCATTTCCCCAACTAATGTGTCTGATTCCATTAAAATGGTTTCCAGCTCATGAACTATCATCCCCGATGGACAATTTCTCACTTTAAACACTGGAAATGTTTAACTTGCAAAGTTAGAAGAGTGTGTGTGTGTGTGTGTGTGTGTGTGTGTGTGTGTGTGTGTGTGTGTGTGTGTGTGTGTGTGTGTGTGTGTGTGTGTGTGTGTGTGTGTGTGTGTGTGTGTGTGTGTGTGTCAGAGCGTGGGAATGTATTTTAATGACATTTTGATACAAATGTTATTAGAGTAAACACTATGAATTGGTTCATGTAACACATTCTACACTGGTTTCATCCAGCACGAAGAAAATAATTGTGTGCTATGTGGCGTTTTGGTCCTGTACAATTGGAAGGTATATTACAGAAAGAGTGAGTTATTAGTATTGATTCTTTTTGAAATGACAGATGATTGATTGACTGCCCACACGGCAAAGGTTCGACATATGAATAAGTGATTATCTCTGCGGACATTCGTCTCTGGTGCAGCCCCCTCTGTGGCATTTAAGTCCTATTTCTCTTCAGATAAATCAATAATTAGTTTAAATCCACAGCTTTCTGTTTGTTTTTATTATATTGAGGCATTTTCACTCACACACCCTTTTCACTTTTCGAAACCCAGAACCCCCAAACAAGCACAAAAAAAAAAAGCTGAGTGGGACAAAATCACTAATGTGGAATTGAACGTATTGATTTTTCTTTGTGCTGCTAACAACTGAAGCCGTGGCTAACGCGTTTTCTGGCCACTTCACTTGGCCTCCAGTCAAAACTGTGACTGGAATGCTCCTGTGAAACAAATTAAAAAGCCATCAGATATTGACAGCACAGCAGGCTGTTGTCCAAATAACAAAGCCTTTTCACAATCATACCTTCGAGCCGTGTGTGTGTGTGTGTGTGTGTGTGTGTGTGTGTGTGTGTGTGTGTGTGTGTGTGTGTGTGTGTGTGTGTGTGTGTGTGTGTGTGTGTGTGTGTGTGTGTGTGTGTGTGTGTGTGTGTGTGTGTGTGTGTGTGTGTGTGTGTGTGTGTGTGTGTGTGTTTCTGTGTGTGTGTGTGTGTATACTGTACGTGTGTGGCAATTTTAAAGGTGGAGTCAGCAAATCTGGAGAGTGCTTGTTGTCAAAATCACTTGTGCGCCAGTGTTAATACTTAGCTTAGGCTCTGTCCACTGGCATGTTGCTAGCTACTGTGGGACCCCTATGTTTACCTACCAGTTTACAGAGCATAGGCTGTATATTAACGCCAGCTTTTCTTTTCAGTTCACACACAGTACATACAGGTAGCAGATTGTGAGGTTATCTAGAACATTCATCTCTACACTTTGTGTCTTTAAAACATCATGTAGCTTCAATGAGAATACACAGAATAGTAAGGCAATTTATCATGTGGAATAAGGTGAATTGAACCCCAATTCAAGCAACACAACAAAGAGGAAAGAGGGAAAAGTGTGTGTGCTATGCATGAACAAATGAGAGTTAATTAGAGTTATTGTTTAGAGTAATGTTATTGTGATTCAATACACTCCCTCGAAACAGCAGGCTAAGATTCATACGCACAAAACATTTATCAACCTCACGCAGTATAGCTAGTCCTTTTCAATTTAGGATTTCCCATGCTTCTCTCAATCCCTGCTGCTGCTGGATGTATTGGGCTGAACTGTTGAGGCGCCAGAATGACAAATCAACAGCAAACAGACTGTTTTTTTTTCCTACTTGGACCACCCTCTCCACCATGCCCCATCTGGGGAAATGTGATCCAAGTCAACAGAGAAGCGTGAGATAACTGAAATGTATCCTCCGCCCCCCCCCAATCTGGCTAACCCTACGTCTGCAAACAACCTTTGTGACTCTTAAACTTCTATATGTGCTGCATGTTGAACCCACTGTAACTATGTTTTCTACTTCACCTCCCTTCAGCCCTCCTCCCTGCACACTCCCTGTCCCTTTAAATTTCCAGAATACTTTATCTTGGCCATTTCAAATAGGATTGGGACTCAATTTGCCATAGGCTTCACGTCACTTTGCGCGCGGGGTTCCACCCTTGACATACAGTCAAGTGCGAAAGTTTGTGAACCCCTTGAGCCTTTTGGAATTTTATTTATTTTAACCATTATTAATTCATTTTTATCAATACCAGTATTTTTTATATGAAATAACAGATGTTTGTTTATCAATTCAACATTTTTATTTTCCAGAAATCAATTGTTAAAACAGATAAAACAAATTATTTGACGAATGTTGTATGTGCAAAAGTTTGTGAACCCTGAGCTGCATTGCTTAAATCGAGAAGGTAAACACAATCAGGTTGGCCAAATTGGTTGATGAAATAGACCAATGTAATGAGAGATCTTTAGGAAAGAAATTGGGCGGCACTAGATAAAACAGAGATAAAACCAGGTCAGTTTAGGCTCACCAAAGTGAACCCATACAGGTCAGACATGCTAAAAGGGAAACAAATCTCAGAGGATCTCAGGAATAGAGTTTTGATGTTACACATTTGTCTGGGGACAGTTATAAATTCATAAAAAAAAATTTGAGCTCAATCGGTCCACCGTGAGGCAAATCATCTACAAATGGAGAGCTTTAAGAGTGACTTAACATCTGCCTAGAAGTGGACTTCCTTCAAAAATATCCTCAAGCGCCACAAGAAAAGTGATTTTTCAGGTAAAAGCCAACCCAAACATTACACCTGGAGATTTGCAGACAATTTGAAACCACCATTATTCACTTGGGAGAAGGTTCTCTAGGTGGTAGGCAGAATTGCGTTTTTGCCCAAACATGGCGGTTTTGGTTATGACCAAACAGTTCAATTTTTGACTAATCTGTCCACAGAATAAGACTTCAGGTATCTCCAGGTGCTCTCTGGCAAAGTTGTGACAAGCAGTTTTGTTCTTTTTTGAGAGCAGAGGCTTCTTCAGCAACCATCCCATGAAAGCCATGTTGACTGAGTTTTCTTCTTATTGTGGAACCATGCACATCTGTCCCAGATGCTGCAAGAGAGGTCTGCAAATCACCAGATGTAATGTTTGGGTTGGCTTTTAACTGAAAAATCACTTATCTTGTGGCGCTTGTGGATATTTTTGAAGGAAGTCCACTTCTAGGCAGATGTTCAGTCACTCTTAAAGCTCTTCATTTGTAGATGATTTGCCTCACGGTGGACCGATGGAGCTCAAACTTTTTTTAAAATAATTTATAGCTGTCCCCAGACAAATGTGCAGCATCACAACTCTATTCCTGAGATCCTCTGAGATTGTTTCCCCTTTTAGCATGTCTGACCTGTATGGGTTCACTTTGGTGAGCCTAAACTGACCTGGTTTTATCTCTGTTGTATCTAGTGCCGCCCAATTTCTTCCCTAAAGATCTCTCACTACATTGGTCCATTTCATGACTCAATTTGGCCCATCTGATTGTGTTTACCTGCTCCATTTAAGCAATGCAGCTCAGGGTTCACAAACTTTTGCACATACAACATTCGTCAAATAATTTGTTTTATCTGTTTTAACAATTGATTTCTGGAAAAGAAAAATGTTGAATTGATAAACAAACATCTGTTATTTCATATAAAAAATACTGGTATTGATAAAAATGAATTAATGATGGTTACAATAAATAAAATTCCAAAATGTTCAAGGGGTTCACAAACTTTCGCACTTGACTGTATATACACATCATAAAAAACTTGCAGATTGAGCACTATACAATTTGTCAAAACTTTTTCCCTCCCTCTGGCCATCTGTCATATCCCAGATTTGTTTCCCAAGTCCTGGTGTTTTGATTTGTCAAGAGGCATTGGGCGGATGGAGCTGTCCATCAACAATTCTTGTTGTTGTCATCAAATTGGAGTGGTGAGGCGAGTGGGTGGGTCTCACAGCGGCAAATGACAGCACCTATTACTTTGGCCAGTTAATTTCTGGTCCTAACAGCGTCAGGCTCCAGAAACTTCCATCTACCCCTGTCATTCAAAAACAAGTTACTATCCAGAGGCTGAAAGCATTCACACACACTGGCATAGAACAAGCAAAAAGTATAAAAAAACTATTCAAAATCACTTTTTGTCACAGTCGGTGAATATCTTCTCACAATCCACCTGTCTGTACAGAGTGTGCGTTGAAAAAAAAAATTATGTTCATGTTAATACACAGTCTAGACATTGTAAAAGAGCATGTCGCTAACAACGGTGGGCCCCCTTTACAGAGCCTAGGCTGTGTATTAACACCATTTTTTTTCAGCGCACACACAGTACATACAGGTAGCAGATCATGTGAAAATATTCACTGATTATGACAAAAAAAGTGATTTTGTCAAAATATTATCCAGAATCACTGACTCCACCTTTAACTTATCTGAAACTCATCTTGGAGATCTCCTTATAATTCAAGTACCCCAGGAAGAAGCCTTTAAATCAATTCTCAGACTATATACCCTACCACATTTCAAACCGCCGCTACCTTGACATCTCGGCGACACTTATGGACGATATGTAAGGGTGATGTAAAACGACGTGCGAGTTGCAAATGGGCTTCTCTTGTCATAAAGTAGAGGTCCAACACAGCCAAATATCTGGGTTAATGGCCAGATTGATCCTCCCCATGTGAAGCTTCGGGATTGAAGGCTGGAGGTTTTATGACGGTATTCTCGGTGATTAAATGAACTGCGACGGAGGGATGTGACACGGAGGTATAAATTCATGAGTTTCTGGCACTCGCTCGCTATTACTTCTCTCTCTCACCTAAAACCTGGGCCCCTGCTGTGAAGGCCTGCTCCCCATCACAGCTTGTCTTCAAGGTCGAAAACTGTCTTTCACTTCACTTGTAGTTCGTCAGCGTTCCCTCTCTTTTCTCTCAAGTTCTCCAGGTTTATCACAGGGTCACGTAGCGTATTTGTATATTAAAAAAAACAAAAAAAAAGCTACTTCATTTGACTTGCCAACCCCTTTTCTGACACTTTTTTTTAGTTGAATTACTATTTTTTAACTTTTTTTTTTTCATCTGGAGAATACAGACCTTAAGAAAACACCTTTTGGACACGTTTTTGCAGTTTAAAAAATTAAATTAAAAATTATTTAAGGTTTTTCAATGCTGTCAACCCCACAGATACAATTCAATTTCCCTCCATTGTGGAGAGAGGACTGAAAATCTCCACAAATAAAAACCAATTATATCTGCATGGCAACACCTTAACCCTGGAAAAGCAGTACAAGCACACCCCATAACACTCTCATCCACTGCAGCCCAACCTTATTAAAGCCCATGTGACTACTTTCATTTTAAATTATGGTGAGCTCCCCGAAAGTTAAGAGACACCAACCAGACATTAGGTACATTTGTGTTAAATTATGCACAAGCTATTAAAATGGTCCCATTTGATGGATTAATGCAGCCATAGAAAATGTTAAATCTTTAGTTTGAGAATGTCACTCAGTGTTAAAATAAAGCTTGAAAGAGTTGGAACAAGCACAACGTCTCTGACAATGTGGAATAAGATTAATTGGGAGAAAAAAAAACTGTGTGTTAAGGGAAATAAAACCAGTAAAAGTCTTTAAATTTGGGGGCGAAACACATTTTTTTTCTTTCGTTCAGCAAAGATATCGATTCCTTTTGTATAATTCATGCTCCTTAAATCTTGTCTGGGTGATTGACCACCTCCCTCCGGGCACATTAATCGTTGTACGACAGCCCCGCAGCTTAAAATGCACGGGGATGGACGACCCTGCTTCTGGAAAATACCGTGGACAGTAAACGGATATCACATTTATTCCTCACACACTACATTCATTTGAGGATTGGAGGAAATTATTTAGAGACTATTCCCCCTCTTCCGGGATACATGTTTGGCTAAAAAATAAAACTGTCCATCAGATGTCACGGTGGTTGGTAGATGGATAAGACAAGCTTTTAAATCTTTGCAAAGTATGATTATCTTTATTGCATGATAGCAAACTTAAAACACAGATATTTTAGTGATAAGTATCTCAGTTATAGCTTTTAATGAAAGTAAATACACAGAAATGGAGCAGCATGTGTCCACCAGATGGCAGTGTTTGTTTTGTTTTAGGAAATTGAATGTCCCACTGAACCTAACAGTACTGTACTGAATATATGTGTGTTAGACTTGTTGTTTTTCTAACTCTGTTTGGCTTATATTTCCAATAGCTCTTTTAAGGAGTTATTCATTCAACAAAGTGGAAATGAACAGAATACTCAACCAATGTTCTATCACCTGCTTTGACAGTTGCATTTACGCAGATTACATGACAACTCACATTTTGGGGACAGATTAAGTGCAGGTGAAGCTCCCCTAAATCCTCAATTATTGTGTGTGTTTTGTGATTGGGAAATTCTTAATGTGAACATGCAAAGATTATAGTTTGCTGATGTCTTAAAAAACAGTGGACTCTGGTTGGGATATTAACCAGTCAACTCTGCCCTCTGCTGCCCGGCTGCATGGCTGACCATCTACACAGCATGATGCATTCAACTCTTCATACTGTATTTACGCCCTAGACATAATCATATTTAGTCTGTTCCATGATCTCAATCGATATGGCGAGGTAATCTAATAAGGTGGATGGCTGCACGGGGCCAAGACGGACCAAAGAAGTGCTTTTCCATTCATTGTTTTACATGATTAATAATCATTTTGAAGTTGTTCCACATTTTAATTCCACCTTGACATGTACTGCATTAGTAGCACCTTCAGGGTTTACTGCAGTTTGACGAAATCTCACTACCCAGCGTTTTTTTTTTCTTTCTACTCCTTAATCACATCACTACAGTGCCTGGAAATTAAATTGAATTTCTGGGTCCTGTGCCAGAGTTTTCGGAGATGGGTTTTACGTGCAGAAACGCATGGCAGCCTTTTCTTATTTTATTTTCATTTCCATGTATGAAATCTTTCTTGGAAATCGATGGTAAAATGTTTTGCAGAATTGTGTCTGCCCTGGTGTATGCACTGTATCTTTGTATGCGTGTGGCTTGCAGCTGAGTAATGTGTTTTGCTATTGTATAAGGAAGGCAGTCTACCTCCTTGACAGGTGAACAAATTGTGAATATGTTGCATTGGGGATGTTGGGGCTTTAAAGGTGGAGTCAGCAATTGTGGAGCATGCTTGTTGTCAATATACTTCTTTATGCCTGTTCCCTGATGCCTGTGATGTGAGCTGTTACGGTGGATGGGTTGTTTTGCATCTCCATGAGGCTGAATTCCCAGCATGCCGAGCGTGTTAGCCAGATAGAGGTAGGTGTGCTGTATCCTGTGAGGTCGTACAACAATCGTGACAGATTACAGATGATGGCTCTGTTGTGTAGACAAGGACGGTCCCCTGTGATGGGATTACATACAAATAATGCTGAATGACATGGCATTAGGCCAGCCAGAGACACAGCTCTTATTTATTTGTATTTTTTTGTCATTTGAACAATGGGTTTTGAAGAGTGTATTTCCATTACTCATTTCCACTTGTAGAGATGAAATTGCTTAGTGATTGGTTGATTGACATGATGAATAGTCGAAGACAATTTAGTTTAACATTTTAGAGTCTGTTCAAGGTATAGGTCAATCATTCAGTGGTTCCAACATCTCAGATGTGAAGGTTTGATGCCTTTTATATGTCAGATATGATAGTTATCTTAATATCTTTTCGGTTTCCAATAGATTATTCCGATAAAGCAAATGGTTTGAAGACGTCCCCTTAGGCTCTTGGAAATTATATAAGGCATGTTTCCTTGTTTCCCCTTGACATTTTTAAATGAATTGATTTATAGATAAGGACAATACTCATTATTTGCAGCCCTATTCATATGGCATGCACTACATTTCTCTCATTCTGTTTTAAAGTGGCATACAAGTCATTTGAATTACACATTTTGAATGCACGTCAACTTATCATAACCCATATCAACCTAGCTGATTATATTGTGTATTGTTGCCGTACATTTCCCACCTGTATTTTACTGATTTAGTGGAAGAAAACAACTAAAACACTGCTATATTGAATGAAAAACAACCAATGGGTATCACTTGTCAGCTGTCACGTGAAACCTTGAGGGAAAATTGATTGATGCTAGAAAGATTTCTCTTCTTATTTCATGCTCTATCAAAACGTGTCTCCTTCTGAAAATGTGCCATGCCTGTCAACTGTATTTTTTCTCTATTATGTATTTCTCCACATGGGGGCGCTCTTGCTCTCTGCAAACGGAGGCACACCAATGAAAGATAAGAAACTAATAGAGAGATACTTAAGCCCACTCCATCTGCAAAGTCGTGATAAGTTTACACCGCGGAGACCCTGTGAGATATCTAATCTGTTAATGTTGCCCCTCGCAGCTGTTTGGTTCAGCGGCGGGTCTCTGTGATCGCTTGTAAAGGCAAAGACCTATTAGTCCCTGAGTGTTTATCATCGGACACTTTTATTTCCCCCCCGTAGCAGGAGGGAGGGAGAGAAGAGGGTGACGGGATATCGTACGCCAAAACTGGGTGTTTTTTTCTCTGTCTGTCTGGTCCAGGATACTGAGATTTTTACCCAGTCTCCGTAACTCGTTTGGTCTTTTTTGCATCAATTTCGCATCAAGTAGTGGGAACTGCGTCGCTGCAGCATCGGTGAGACCCGAACCAGTGAGCGTGGAAGTACGTGACGTGAATACTGAACATAGTCTGGAGTGATTTTTCCTTTTTCTTTTATCAACTCTACCAGATCACCGTCTTATCGCATTACCTCATCCACTACTCATTGAGCTCCAATAACTTTGACTCTAATTCTTTTTGATTGAAGACAGTGAATCGACTTCCTTTTTTATTTATTTTTTTACAAAAATTCGAAATGGCGTCACTGTATCAAAGATTGACCGGCAAGATCAACACAAACAACAACTTCCCCGTGAACCCCCCAGAGGCGAGCCGTCTCCTCGGGCAAGGCGTGGAGGGGGACAGGAACCAGCAGCGTCAGTGTAACGGACAGTGCTGCGAGGACGAGGACGTAAGGACAACATAAATAAATACACTCACGCAGTCATCACCTCTGCTTGTCCGATTGCACGTTAGGATCTTTTTAGTTTTTATTTGGTATATAGTTATACCTTGTCATGCAGAGTTATTGTCAAGAATATTGTATTGATTTTGAAGCGTAATACAAAATATGAGTGTACTTTATGTACTCCATCTGTCAATTACCACTTGTCCTTTCAAAGGCAAAGTTGTCAAACTTCTGCGTCATTGGCTCAGTCGGTTGGCACGTCCGTGTTTGAGTGAGTGACGCGTCAGTTACGCATCTAGCTCAGGGACGCCGTCTGTCATCCCTGAATACACATTTTAAACGGACGTTTTAACACACCACCACGCCATTGTTAGGCGATGATGACGTGCTACGTTTACATGCATGACGACGCTGTTTTGGTCCAAGTCTAAAGCCTACCATTTAAATGAGTTAAAGACAAATAAAAGTGCAAAAAAAAATCTTCCATGTGACCGGGTTCAGGATGTGCTCACGCTCAGTGTGCGTTCACTGTCAGCAGGAAATCATCCATCATTCATGACGTAACGCTGTGTTGCTCACGGGATGGCTCCACAAAACTATGTTTGTTTACGAACCGTGATGGTCTGTTTGTGAGAGGATTTTCATAAATGTCACCAGGGTCACCTTCACTTATATAATGGTGGTGATATAATCCGCGTTTGGCCGGTAAACACACCTGCGTGAGCCCCAAACGTTGCCAAGATATCCAGTTTGGACGAGCCGACCGGCGGCGCTGTCCTTGGTGCTGAAACATGAACTCAGAGCAATGTAGCTTTGGCGCGGCTGCCTTTTTTGCTTTTATATGTCGGTTTACTCCAAACATGCCCATTAGAATTTCTAAATCCCCCTCCTAACCATCCCACCTTGTAGTTGTTGTGTTCACTATCCAATGCATGACTCTGGAATTATGAGGTTTTATCGGCAAACTGACATACTGATGTTCAAAGTATGAGATAGTAAACCTGATTATAAAGGGGAGCTCTCTGTTATTGCTTTAAATAGAACATAGAATAAATATGTGATGTTGCAATATCATATTTAGATTTGTTTTTCTTTTAAATAAAGGTGATTGTGGATATGGCATTTATCGTACTTTACATGACTTTTAGAAGTGCAGAGAATACTGCTATGTCAAATTCTAGGATCACATTTGGGTTTTATTTATTTATTTATTTATTTTTAGTTAGTTGGTAACATCCACCTAAGCATTTTACTTTCATATGTATTTTGTGTGCTGTGCTATCATGTCATGCTCTCCTTCTCTCACCTCTATACTCTCTGCTGTACAGTAAGGTGAAGGAGATATAAAACAGTGGTTGAGTTGTACATGAATATAACATGAGGTTGATTTATTGACCGGTGGTCCTGTCTGTGTGTTTGTTGGTGCTGTGCACTCCAACGTAATGTGAAATCAATACGAGCAGTGACGTACAGGCCCTATTCATCAAGCCGAGCGCCTCGCATATAATAAGGGCTCTGTCATATATAAGGGGTTTTGAATACAGGCGAGTGCAGTGATCATTGCAGGGTGAAGCTAGATAATACACCCTTTGTTCCTTTGGTGCAGTTGTTTATGTGCTTCTTTCTTTTCCTTTTTTTCCACTATGCTTCAATGCTTTTTTTACTAGAGATGCACCTTTCCACTATTATTCAGTTCTGTCCTGATTCCGAAATCTGGGTTTTGGATATTGGCTTATACAGATTCTGTCCGATATCATAATTGTCATGATTTGTTTTGTTGGTGGTGATATTGTGTAAGGTTATACATTCTTAAGCAACACATCAATTCTACCTTTTAAAAAGCTCAACTTTGAACTGCTTTAAACTGTTTCAATACAGAAGTGTATCATAATGTCAACTATTTCACAGGGTTTTGAAAGAATATAGAACATATCTCAATTGAAGTGCAACTAGAATGCGTAAAGAAATACATAGCCACAAAAGAAAAAGCCCTATAACATGAGCTGCTGGCTGCTTCCTTAATCTGAACATAATTAATTAAGTAGGGCTCCATTGAATAACTCTTAACAAACAGCATGAAAAACAATCAAAATAGTTCAAATATTTTCAAAATAAGACTATGGAATATAATATGGATCGGTGCATTGATCGGTTGCATCAGTCCGATATCCGATGAGTGGATTGCAGCCATATCCACAATATATAGACACACATACTGTTTCTTTATAGTTGTCTCATCCTGATCCCTTTTGAATGTCAATCCAGGCTTTGGCATATCTCCTGCTGCGTGGATCTAATGAGTGAGTGTGGTGGGGATGACATTTACTTCCTGCTGTTTTGAGTGAGAACTAAGGCCCACTGGGATGAAGGACTCATCCAGTGGATCAGGCTCCCCACAGGGCCGCTACATAGCCACGTAGCCCCAGTGTAGCAAGGCAAGGCAAGGCAAGGCAAGGCAAGTTTATTTATATAGCACAATTCAGACACAAGGCCACTCAAAGTGCTTTACAGGGGCAAGATTAGAATACATAAAACACATTATAAAACATTTAAAAGCGATTAAAAGAAGCAAAAAAAAAATAAAAAAAAATAAAAACATGAAAACTGGATTTAATAAAAGAAGCAAATAGAATGAAAATTGCAGGTTAAAATGGAAACTAAAAAGTCTTCAGACTCGATTTAAAAGAACTGAGAGTTGCAGCACACCTCAAGTTCTCTGGGAGTTTGTTCCAGATTGTTGGTGCATAAAAACTAAAAGCTGCTTCTCCTCGTTTAGTCCTAACTCTAGGGACTGTAAGTAGACCTGTCCCAGACGACCTAAGGGCTCTGGACGGTTCATAACTTATCAGCATATCAGTAATGTATTTTGGCCCTAAACCATTTAGTGCTTTATAAACCAACATCAGTATTTTGAAATCAATTCTTTGAGTGACTGGAAGCCAATGTAAAGACCTCAGAACTGGGGTAATGTGATCCACTTTTTTGGTCCTAGTGAGGACTCGAGCAGCAGCGTTCTGAATTAGCTGAAGCTGTCTGATAGATTTTTTTGGAAGGCCAGCAAGGACACTGTTACAGTAGTCAAGTCTACTAAAGATAAATGCATGGACAAGTTTTTCTAAGTCTTGCTGAGACATAAGCCCTTTAATTCTTGATATGTTTTTTAGGTGGTAGTAGGCTGATTTATTAATTGATTTTATGTGTTTCTTGAAATTCAAGTCGGAGTCTACAACAACACCAAGATTTCTGGCTTGGGGTGTGGCTTCTAACATAACGGATGTAAGCTGTGCGCTGACTTTTAATTGTTCATCTTTGGCACCAAAGACAATTACTTCGACAAGCAACACAGCCTAGCGTAGCCACTTCAACACTTTATCCATGGTTCTCTTCCTTAGTAGCAGCCTTGTTATGAAGCACTTCTCTGCCACACATGACTGTATCTTCAGAAGGGCTTTTTATGTCAACGGGTTCATTACTTTAATGGCACTTCTTTCTGCATAACAGTGACAGTGAAACAACCTGATTGTAAGCTCCATAGTCTCAACACCATCTTTGTATTTGAACTTTTATCACCTGTCACAAGCCCATGCTGTTGCATTTTCATTTTCCTATCGTGTAGTTTTCCTCCAAGATAACACTCATATCTGCAGTTTAAAAAAAAATGTTTTGTTTCAAAATATTTTCATTACATTTAACTTATTTTAACGGGGTTGAGAGGATCAACAGTTATTTATCATTACATAGTTTGTACAGTGTGATTTCTTCTTGCCATATATCCAGTTGTGTATTCTTAGTGAATCACACTCCCGACTTCTAAGAAGAAGAAAAAAAAGTGGTGTGTTAATGGTATGGCCGAGGTAGTGTGTTTAGCTCAGCGCTCCCCTCAAAGGGTTGTTTTTTGATCCTTGTGATGCTCCCACACAGTGTAAACAGTGGTTGTAATGCATTTTACAGTGGCTTAATTGGTCTCTTAATGTGAAATGGTGCACTTTGAAAACAAGCCAGCCGGCTGTTGTGCTGATAATAAGTTGTTGATCTTTTGCAGTGCGCTGGGTCTGAGCCGACCATAGCCAGCCAACTGTTTGACTGACCGCTGTATGTATTCTGTTGGCATGTGCAGCAGGCTGGGCCCCCCTTTGTTTACATACCAGAATAGCTTACTCCACCTTAAATAAAGATAAACATATTTAAAAGAACTTGGATTTCTATTCTTGAATAAAATATATAAACTCAAGCTTTTAAAATGACCCATGTCTGTTTGTCTCTTTTCAAACCATTTGAAATCATTTCTCAAATTCACACACATATTTTTTTGGGACCTGTGGGAACCTTGAGTTACAGATAATATGGACATATAGTATAGGAACATTCATTATAGAGATTACAGTCATTGTCATACTCTTTTGTGTGACCAAAACCATCACTGAATAGATACTGTATCAACCAATATTATCACATGAGATTGCTTAGTTTTTTTACTTCCAATCACATTAAGGTTACTGATGAGTGTGTGTGTGTTCAAAGATTACCCTCAAATAGACAATGCGTTTAAAACAACTCATTATCACCATTGTATGGCATGAGCTTGACTTGTTCTCCATTGCGGGGCGAAATCCTTCTCTGTCAATACATTCGATAGTGATCTCTACTCAGAAATCCTCTCTGATGGTGCTGATTCGTGGCTGTTAAATCAACTCATTAGGATCTGATCCAACATGTTATTTGGGCTACTCTGTGTATACTGGGGCTCATTTGTGATCACAGACTTTTCCCCCTGGCAACTTATCTGCTGATTTTCACAGTTCAGTGGGAGTTTGTTAAGTTTAATGGCCAATATTGTGTAGCCCTTTTTGCTCTCATTAAGTCTAGGCCTACACTTGTGTAGATAGTGATAGTGTGTGTGAAGCCAAATTAGTTCCAATGCGGAGCTTCTGTTTTCCCCAAGTGCGACAAAAGTATACGCAGTCACACATTTTGGCCTCATTAATTAGACACATCCTCTCCAATGGCATTTGAAACCAGTCAAAATGCAGACAAAAAAGCAGGAATGAATCATCAAAAGCTGTGTATTATTGCTATTTGTTTTTCTCTGCAGACACTCCCCCCCCCCCCCCATTTCTATTAGCAAACATCTCTGTTTCCTCTTCCTCTGTCTGCTGCGATCAGCACAATCCTAATGAGACTCGGGAGATATCCAGCAAGAAGAACTAAGATGAAGACCTTACCTTACCTGCAGTGAGGTGTGTGTGTGTGTGTGCGTGTGTGTGTGTGCGTGCGTGTGTGTGTGTGTGTGTGTGTGTGTGTGTGTGTGTGTGTGTGTGTGTGTGTGTGTGTGTGTGTGTGTGTGTGTGTGTGTGTGTGTGTGTGTGTGTGTGTGTGTGTGTGTGTGTGTGTGTGTGTGTGTGTGTGTGTGTGTGTGTGTGTGTGTGTGTGTGTGTGTGTGTGTGTGTCTGTCACATATTCCCCACAGTTTCTACTTTTTTTAATACACTATCCCAACTCATCCTACTTCTTCTGCAGTGTAATAGCTTTACACTTCACTTTGCATTAAGAGGAGGGAAATTATACTTAATAAAACACACACACACAAATGCAAATGCATACAGAAAAACAACAAAACAAGTATATTTTTTCCGGCTATTATATGAGACAGCTGAGCCACTTAAAGCTGGTACGCATCACATTTTTGCTTCATAATGACACATAGAAAATAATGAAAAGGAACAGAAAAGCAGTAAATATACCATATATAGTAGGATATGCTTTCATACCCTTTTTCAAAGTCAGTAGATAGAGAGGTTATTTTGGGATTTGAATAAGCCTTGGGGTCCGGGGATAATTATTTTCCCTGACTGGGCAGATAAAAAAAAAATCTGTGTTTCCTATACCACATTGCCTGATAATGTTAATCCTTTTTCTATATTGCTCTACAAAAATAGCACAGTGATAGCTCTATCCTCAAAGTTATCCCCATGCCTATACGTTGCATTAAGATACCATTGTTTTTTTTTAACACCATACACACTTAAAAAAGATATCCTTTTTGAAGTACTTGTACAAATGCATATTGGTTATCTTAATTTCTTTATTCTTATCGCCATACCCAAAACCATTCATTCTAATATCATTGTGTATTCTTCGGAGCAATATGCATGTTGCTATGTAAACTTGTCTATAGATAATATTAACTGATAGGCTGTAAGTTGATGCAGTTGAATAATAAGCCGCTGTATTTACTTTGCGTGCCTTCTCCAATGAGCCCGTTTGTTTTTCATTATCTTGGCTCGGAGCACTTGGCTACACGGGCTGATTCATTGTTTTTCCGTCACATCCAATCATTCCAGTTTGCATTTGCTACTCGTGCACCATCGGTTTACGAAGTGAAAGATAATAGTTTGACAGGGCATCCCGCTGTGTGAGCAAATATGCCGTTAATGATGAATTATTATTATTATTTTTTTTTTGTGTAATTGTGGTATATACTACTGATGACAACAATCAAATGACTAATTCAGTTCTGTGATCAGTTCTCAGTGTTTGATGATAAACTTAAAGGAGGGATGCTGCTGCTGCTGTGCTTGGCTCCAGGCTGTGAGGAAAACATTGTGCAGATCACTGTTATTGTCAGCTTACACAGTGTGAAGTTAGCAGTCAGCATTAGTACAAGTAAACATGTTTACCCGGCTAGAACATGATTGGCATTTTACTCTGGTTTTGAGAAACTCAATGCGTAATGTTTTGTAAGTAATGAGTTGAATATGTTTAACCCGACTAGCGACTAGCGACTTGGATCCAGAGATGGTAGTACTACCAGTGACTTTGTTGATCAACTGACTCCTCCTCGATTACCACTATGAGGTTGAAGTTTTGGTTTCTTTGTGAAATATCTGGAGAACTGAAATGACAGTCTTTAATTATCTAAACGTGTATTGGATGCATTGTTATTCTATATAGATATTCATGATCCCCCAGAAAATGAATCCCAGTGACATAGTTGATTCCCAGACTTTCCCTTTGGTGCTTAAAGGGTTCACATTTGTGGTTTTAAGTCAAATGTCACAATTACGGCACTGATATCCAGGAATTTTGGCGCAGACATTTTAGCCTTTCTGACATTTTATTGGAGTCATTGTGGTGAGCATCATTTCAACATTTCTATTTGTCCAACAATGTACTTCATCAACAAATACATACAAACTTCCCAATCAACGTCAGCTGTACTTTGTGTATCGCGCTGATTAGCATATAGCATGCTAGCACACTTGATGGTGACCATGATAAACTGGTCTCTAATCAGTATTGAATTGAGTATTGAAATGTGCAAAGCCAAAACCATATGTCATCTGAAATAGCACCTCCGCTCTCTTTAGCTCCCTGAAGGTATATGTTATGCATCAAAAAAACGCATTAATGTTTCACGCGTGTTAGCATATATAGTCTTTGCTTGAGGCGCGGTGGTATTGTGAGGTCATTTAGAGTTCAACAAGATACATATGGGCGTCCGGTCTCACAGGAGATAGCATACAGAACGTTTTCCGACACTATAATGCACTATATACATGTGGATTTTTCTATGCAGTTGGGACATATGAGGCAAACAGCGATATTCTTAAGTGGTTATTTGAATGAAGCGAACAGTTCAAATTATTAATCCAGGCGGGGTTTTTTTTACCACAAAACAACCAGCTGACTGTGTGGATAGAAAGGTAGCCGCTACACTGTCTGTATTCAATTCCCAGCGATCTAGTCTTAATCTGTTTAGAATAATGAACTGCTGCTGGTCTAATTCTATCTGATTGCAGACACAATGTTTGCCCTAAGTTGTGTTAATGACTAAATAGTAAGAGAGTGATCAATAATGGCACTTTTTAGGATGGAGTCATCAGTCTACGCACTTGATTCAGGGTGGCAACTGGGCATCTGTGTGTTTTTGTAATAAGAGAGAGAGAGAGAGAGAGAGAGAGAGAGAGAGAGAGAGAGAGAGAGAGAGAGAGAGAGAGAGAGAGAGAGAGAGAGAGAGAGAGAGAGAGAGAGAGAGAGAGAGAGAGAGAGAGAGAGAGAGAGAGAGAGAGAGAGAGAGAGAGAGAGAGAGAGAGAGAGAGAGAGAGAGAGAGAGAGAGAGAGAGAGAGAGAGAGAGAGAGAGAGAGAGAGAGAGAGATGACTTGTTCAATCAGGAAACAGCAAATGTAATTGTTCCCTCTTGTCTCTATAGTCAACAATATCAACACTCAGCCTTCACTTGATAACTGCCATGCTCCAAATCTTCACTGACAAGCACCTTTGCCCTCGGGCTCCGTTTTCCTCATCTAGATGATTTCTCATCCATCAACAAATCCTTTCAAACGTTCCATGTTGATCAAACATGACACATTCGCATGTGCACCATTTTCCCACGCGATAAATTATGTAGCCAGCAGGGTGTAAAACGGCAGTATGCTTTATTTAGCATCGAGAGGCTCCTACTAACTGAATCAAATGTACTGTATGTTAAGAGGGTGGTGAGGGCTGTATGTGGCAAGACTTAGCATCGCAAGACCAATCACAATGGGCAGACTGCGGTCTCATAATTTATAGAGAGGGGAGTCAATTTTAATGGGTTTTTGTCAAAGTTATTCCATGTATATATTCTCTTGTGTGTGTCTGTTTGCATGTACTGTATCTATAATGTATAGTATATGTATAATGTATAATGTATTGATTGTTGCTTTTAAAGAGAAGTTCATTATACAAGAGACACTATAATTTTATGAAATGGGAAAAGATATTCCTTTATTGTTCGCTTGCTTACTGTTTGAATCTGTCTAGCAGGGTGCACAGAGCGACACCAGCTAATCCTGTATGTATCGCTCAACTGAAGGGATTTGCAAAATGAAGGGAGTTTGAATCCAATTTGTTCTCTCTCCGAAGCCTCCCAACATATAAATAACAACAATTATTGAACCAAAACAAAACATTTTTTGCACTCTTCCCTCACACTATTAGAATTTTGGGAATTCTCTTGACCTTTGATTTTTTCTGTGTAGGGAATGCTATATAGATAACTCAGAACAAGGGCTATTTATCAATACTATGGTGGCATGGTGTGATTCACTGTTGACGTCTGCAACCCTCCAACATGGTGCTGTATTCCTCTTTGTGTTGCGGCGGCTGCTCTGGCAGGCAATGGCTGACTATAACAGATGGCGGGCATTAATAACTTCATCTCAGCGTAAAATGAATTCATATCCGGGCCTCTTTGCAAGGCTTTTTCTACCGTGGGGAGATATGGTGGGGGTGAGGGGTGGGAAAGAGGCAAGCGCCAAAATGCTCCTCTACTGGGTTTTAAGCACAGTTCTTTCCCCCTACGCATTATCCATCTCTCAGACACAGGCACATATAGCTGAACAAAAATACAAGCACACGCACTGACACACACACACACACACACACACACACACACACACACACACACACACACACACACACACACACACACACACACACACACACACACACACACAAACACACACACATGCCTTAAGAGCTGCGTTGCATTTCACTTTTATGGGTCAAAGAAAAGCTGGAGCTATGATTTAGTCATTATTTATGACCGGACGCAGGACTTCTAAGATTAGGGAGCAAACATCAGAGAGGCAAAATAACTTCGAAAGCATTCCTACTGGTAAACAAAACACATTGGATTTACAGTACATGAAACTGGGACTGCATGATGTCAGATATCAAACTGATCTTACCATGGGAGGTTGTTTGATGCAATGTTGCGTCAATACCGCTCATGTTGTGGAAATTTCTTAAATAAAATACATCCATGATATGTTTTCTTTATGAGTTTGCAAAGTTGGTTCTTGAACTTAACCGGGGGTGTTTACTTCTGCATGTGCGGTTTTGTTTTTAGATGTAGTCCTATTGATGTGTTTCTATAAAACTTTAAAACATGTATATACTATAGAAGTCTGTTTCATGTGATTTAGACAGAGTACACTAAGTCAATCTGTGAAGTTTATTAAGCACTTGGGAAGCAAAACAAAACTATATAGGCCTAGTTTGCAAGTCCTTAAATGTTACTAATGACCTTTTACAATGAATGTTAAAGCTCTTGTGCATATACAATTCAACAATGTATAATGGAATTGATAAGTCATTATTTCTCAGCTACATTTAAGGTTTGACAGAAAAAGAAAATATATATAACTTGAAGTGTCACCGGTGCACCACTAGAGGCTGTCCTGTTGCTGTCTCAGAGTGAGGTGTATCACTCCCACATTTGCCAGAGAGAAGGCCTGTCTGCTCTGTCGTACAGACGGAGGTTAAATCAATGATATAGGGGGATGAGGAGAAGAAAGAAGAAAGGCACAGAGAAAGGGAGGGAGGGAGGGAGGGAGGGAGGGAGGAAGGGACAGCGACAGACCAGATAAAGCTTTTGGGTTGAAGCCAAAGGGTCCAACAGAAAAAAAAAAGGTTGATCAAAACCAGGGCAAGATAATGCTGTAATGTATCTCTATAGTGAAAGATGAAAAGTGTGTGAAGGACAATGAAGAGGATGTGACCCAGGCAGACTGGATGATCACAGCAGAGGCCTGATCGGTGCTAGTGTATATCACAAGACTCCTGCCCCATGGTCAATGAGTGAAATCGAGGAATTGATAGCAACACTGTCAAGGTTTAGCGATAATGTTAGTTCTTATTGCTCTGATTAAAGCTATAGTGCGTTACTTTTTTAAATAAATGAATGTCGGTTACATTCAAGCCATTGCCAAACAAGTTGACACAAAGTTGATCAAGCCTATATCAGCTCCACAAAAAACACTCTCTGTATTGCTCAGTATGGCAGCGTTTACAAACTGGTGTCACCTCCCCCCACCCCCTCCCCACACTGACATTGGCGCAGGAGATCAAAATGTGCCTATGACATGTCTCAGTTGTTGATTCTACTGCTAAGAAAGAAACCTGGACGTACAGCAGAAGGTATAAACTCCATGCACGATCAACACATTCTTAGCTCATGTAGATGCGCCGACATTGTTTTTTTAATTACTCAAAACTACTCATGAGGCCGACATAAATTACGTACTAAAGCTTTAATACATTGAATATGTTTCTCAAACATAAGGAAAGGAATCATTAAAGGAGCATAGATACAAATGTACCATCTGGAAGTTGCCTTAACATGATAAAACGCATATCAGAAGTCTAAGAGTGTTCAAGAATAGTATCAGGTTGACATACTACATCACAGTCAATCTAACACTTGATGGTAGATCTTAACAACTGTCCCTGGAGCCATATCCGCTCTGTGTGAACAAACAACACATCTGTTCCACACATCTGACAGCCACTGAAATATCTGAACGTGGCAGCAGTAAAACATGATAGAATTGTCCACTTCCAGCCAAAAGATGTTTTGACTAAGCGTGTGTAGTAATGCCTGAGCCTTTTAATGTCATTTACTGAAGATTGAGGGAAAATTTGGAACTGCAGTGAGCAGACAACCGTTTTATACCACTTTCAACATCTCATGTACTGATGTATCAGTTTTAAAGGGAGCCACTGGTTAAGCCATTGCCATGTGTGTTAACTCCCAGCCATTAGTGTGTGTGTGTGTGTGTGTGTGTGTGTGTGTGTGTGTGCGTGTGTGTGTGTGTGTGTGTGTGTGTTTGTACGTACATTTAGCAGCAATTAACACTTTCAGCGTTCCAATAATTGAGGCTAGTTTTCTCTTTTTTTTCTGGTCAGAGATCCTCATGAGAAAATATAGTATAGAAAAAATATAGTTTCCAAAATATCAATTAATATGAAAATGTACTGGAACGTTTCAGCAAATGCAAAGGAACTAATGCCATTCTCTCTCCTCACTTATGACATAATGCATCGCTGCGCCATTGTTGCTGCTCTTTATCTATTAGCGATGGCACCTGCTGCAGGTATCCTGGGAAATGTAAGAAAATCACAAACAGGATGCAACCATTAGTCAGCTAATTGACTAGTCATTGGCAGAAAATGAATTGGGCAACTGTTTAGGTAAATGTTTTTGCCTTTATCTCCTTCAGCTTATGAAATGTGAAGATCTTGTGCTTTGCTTTTTCATATACAAAAGTAAACTGAACATATTTGGTTTTGGACTGTTGGTCATAAAACAAGACATTTAAAATGACTTTGCTTGTTTTTTTTTAAGATTTCCTGACATTTAACAGACCAAACAGTGAATTGTAAAAATCACTGACGGAATGATCAATACAAAAAACGATTAGTTAGTTGCAGCATTATTAAGTAGGATATGGTTGATTTGCATTCAGCACAGCTAAACACTTAAATGGTGACTGTTTACCATTGGCCCGTCATGTAACAGAGTGACTCATCTGACCAGACGGACCTACAAACAGACACCAGACCCCACTCGTTGGTCTAGATGTCTCCCTGCAACCTGGCTCCTTAGCAACTGATTATAGTTTACCGTTCTGCCTCCAACCCTATGAGATGAAGGGAATACATAATGAGGATGTATATATATATATATATATATATATATATATATATATATATATATATATATATATATATATATATATATATATATATAATATATAAACAGTATGTGTCCTATCTGTTGGATAGCAATAGGAAACATTCCTGGATTTTTCCTTATCAGATAACAATGTTGGTAATAGTCAGTGTGTTCAGTTCAGCACATGTACAAGCTGATTATTATTCCACACTAGACACACTACGGAGGGCAAAGTATCCTATCAGGAAATCACTGGTGACACATACACAGGTTTATACGTCAATCCACAACTGAACAAGTCATATCTTAGTGCTGTTTTTTTCTGCAATTTTTCTCCTCCAAACTTTTGCTGTTTCACTTTGCAGCCATTCTGCCAGCTGTCTCAGGCTTTTAACCGCTCCCACCTTAAAACGCTGAAATCTCCGGGGCGCTCTGACATGCTGTGTTTTGATGTATGAGGGAGAGGAGCAGGGCTGCAGCAGTAGTTTACTCCTGCAGTTCATAGTTGTTACAGGAATGGGAAAAAAGACAATGTGTATGATTGTCAGGTTGGCTCGCGAGTTGAACATGGCAGTTTTCTGTATTCAATCTGTGATGGAGACGTCTGTGCTTGTGCAATATTAATGTGGGGCGTCTGAAGAAACAAAACGTTGAAATCCTAGACAGACAGGGGAAAGGATTTTTAGTGTTGCTGCTGCTGTGAGTGTGGGAAGAAAATAATTGAATATACACTCACCGGCCACTTTATTAGGTACAGCGGTTCATTTTCTTGTTAACACATATTACTAATCAGCCAATCACATGTCAGCAACTCAATGCATTTAGGCATGTAGACCTGGACGGGACAACTTATTGAGGTTGAAACCGAGCAACAGAATGGGGAAGAAAGGGGTTTTAAGTGACTTTGAACATGGCAATGTTGAGGGTGCCTGGAGGGCTGGTATGAGTATTTCAGAAACTGCTGATCTGCTGAGATTTTCACTCTAAACCATCTCTAGGGTTGACAGAGAATGGTCAGAAAAAGAAAAAAATATCCAGCGAGTGGCATTTGTGTGGACGTAAAATGCCATGTTGAAGTCAGAGGTCAGTGGAGGATGGGAATACTGGTTCGAGATGATAGAAAGGCAGCAGTAACTCAAATAACCACCCGTTACAACCAGGGTATGCAGAATACCATCTCTGAACGCAAAACACAACCAACCTTGAAGCATATGGGCTACATCAACAGAAGACCCCACCGGGTGCCACTCCTGTCAGCTAAAAACAGGGAAATGAGGCTACAATTCTCACAGCATCACCAATATTGGACAATAGAAGATTGAAAAATCATGCCTGGTCTGGTGAGTCTCGGTTTCAGTTGCGACATTCAGATGGCAGGTTCAGAATTTGGCGTAAACAACATGAAAGTATGGATCAACCATGCCACGTTCAAAGTCACCTAAACCCCCTTTCTTCCCCATTCTGATGCTCGGTTTGACTTCAGTACACTGTCTTGACCATGTCTAAATGCATTAAATTGCTGCCATGTGATTGGGTGATTAGCTTTTTGTTTGTATAAGCCATTGAACAGGTGTACCTAATAAAGTGACCGGTGAGTGTATATCTACAGTACAAGAGTTGTGTACTGCAGAATTTATTCTCCCATGATCCAATATCTACATTTGTTTATGTTTACATTTATTGCCTTAAGGAGAGACATTACAGGCAAACACATTTCAGGCACTGGTCAATTTTCAGATTGTGGTCTATTTTGCTTCCATAACATGTTTTTTTTCATACTAGTAAAAGGTACCAAATGTACATTTATGTCTTTATATAAACCAAATCTTGTCTGTTTTGCGTCTGTATATTTATCCTAGACAACCTTTTTTTTAACTGATCCTATACATCTATATTTGGTTTTTAAAGATATACAAATGTAGACATTCCTAAATTCGCATATCTATTCAAACGTTTCTGCAACAATTGTAATATAAAAAAACGATAGTTGTAATGTAATTCATTTAAAGAAGTTTAAAATTGTACCCTATTCACCTGTAGTGTCTCGCCTAACATCCATTTGTTGCTATTCTCTCTTTATCTTTCTCTCCATTTGTATTGTGGTAGTTGAAAAAACAACTATCACAATACAAATGCATTCTGCCTCCACATACCTCTCCCTGCCCTCGTCTGCGTTGCTATTTTTAAAGCATAATCATTCCTTTTCACCTTCCACGTCTCTTTTGTGGTTTATGCTGCAGTAATTACTAGAATATGTCTCTGTTAAAGGTCTTAATTGGACTGATTTTTTTGTCCTTGATGGTTTTGTGCAGAGCTTCATATGTTTACTGATTCCACTTTTCTTGCATAGCCGCTGGTGTGTACATGAAATAACAACCAACGCCCTGGAGGCAATTGTCCTCTTGAGCTCCGAACTAATACAGTTTTATTCCAGATAGTGAATACCCAGCTACAGAAATAAGGCTCTAACTAACAAATATAGTTATTTAAAGCCTCTGTCAACCTGGTCTAACATAGTTAAAATCAAGTTGGATGTCTCAATCAGTTTTCCAAAAATCTGATGGCAAATGTACTGTAATATTATAAAACTTAGTTTAACAAAAACATTATTTTCTTAATATTGAGACCGCTTGACAGGACTGTGTGGGCGTGGCCGTATCAATCTGTCTCCTTGACAACGGTCACTGTTTTTATAGAAAGTTCCTAAAGAGATCTGCCGTGATTGGTTCAAAATACTAAACGTGTCATAAGAACTAGAGCATAGCCCAACCTCACCTAAACCAAATTTCTGTAAAGATTCTCAAACTTAAATGACAATCCCTTTCATTTGGATTGATACATGTACCTAACTCTTTTCAGACGCTTACTATCATGCAACCAACATGATACCAACCAGGCAAACATCATGCAACCAACCAATTACATAGTTAGAAGGACATTGTCTATTTGGGTTTGCAGGGGCTTTAACACATTGATTTGTCTCGCTGTAGAGCTCCAAGTGTCAATATTTATCCTCTGATCCAATACTGAGTCTGAGTTGTTTTTCCGAACCCATCACCAACTGGAATTGCCTTGCATTCTTTTCCACTGACCTGTTGAGAGCAGCTGAATAGAACTGAGCCCTCAACCACCGTCACAATAGCTTCCTCCTCCCGATCCATTTCCTGTGTTTTCTTCTTCATTGCTTTTCCTTTTTTGACCTGACGTCTCTTTGAATGGCGTCGGCCCACTGGAGCACAATATTGCATCAGCTGGCCTGTCCTTTGTCCGCGACACATGGCGGACGGCTGCATGTCTTTGTACCTCCGCTGAAATGAGTTGTTTTGAGTTGAATTATGTCCGTTGCTTGGACTTTGTTATTTTTGACTGAAGCTATAGGCCGCTACATTTCACTTTACCAGCTGCTATACTTTGGCATGCAGCCATCGCCTGTTGGAGGTCTTGTTCTTATGTTTAAGATTTGGATGTGGACCACAGTGTTGCCGTCCGACCCAAAGCAGGGTACTGTAGTTTTTATAACAGATGCCAAAGAGCACGGATACACAGCATCCCAGAGCAAGTTCATTTGATGTATTGCATGATTTCCCATTACTTCTGATGCCAGCTATCCATGCAAGTGCAGGAAGTAGGATTATTCTGTATGCTAGCAAGGTGTAGTGTAACAGTGTGAAGTTTTCGACATCAAACCTTTATCTAATGTTCCCTTTGTTTAACCAAGCGAACGTTTGATTTTCAAGCGAGATCAGGCCAATAGAGTAGCAGAAAAAAAAAAACTTTCTTCAACAGCTTAACTAACTTACATTCACTGCAGGTAGTCTGCTTTGAGAATTGCAAGTCCTTGTGTTCATTGTTCTAAAAGGAAAAGGCATCATACAGTGTTTTTGACTTGGATGCAGACGAAAGATTGCTTGATTTATTTGTGTATATTTTATGAGCTCCAGAGTGCTTGTACCATTTACATTTAACTGATTTTTAAACTACCTTTTTACCTTGACAAATTTCTCCGACATTAATAACACACATGCATGTACCTTAACTGCAGACCTATATACATCATAGTTTTTTGGGGAGCCATAACCGTGATGTTTCCATAACCTTACTCAAATACAAACTTAAACAACACTGTAGTCGGCGTGTGCAGACATTATTGGACTAATGCATATAACATTGGAAGACATTTCCATCGAACATGGAAAAGAGTGTCCAATATCAACATTCTGTTTGGCACATGAGTTGGACTTCTCCATCCTGCCAATAATTGTTGTGAGGAAAAAAAGTGCCTGCAAGAGATAGCCTATCATATTTAACAGACGATAGAACCAAATGCTAATCCCCCCACCAGCACTGGCACGGCGAAGCAGGAGGGAAGCACATTCAGTACCCAGCTGTTTGGATAGAGTTTGAATGTTCATTCTTTTTGTTTGCATGCTGTTGCCTCACACCATCCAAAATATAAAAAAAAGTCCCTTGGAACAGATACACCACATACAGAATAATAGTAGATTGTTGCAAAATGGCAGAACTTAATCCTTTTAACTTTTATGTACGGAAGGTAGAAAAGTCGTAAGCGTATTACCTTGGGCAAGTTTCAAATCTTAATTCTGCTCAGTGGGTTGGATAAACCCGAGTGATGCATTTTCATGACAATGCATTGGGTAGGCATAGTTGTATTTCTAAGACTAACAAAGACGCATTTCTGAGGCCATGTCTGAATGGAAAGTGGATTGGAATGCATCCGAATTTGGTCTGACTTTGGGGAGGCTAACATTTTGTCATTAAGATCCGTTGAACAATGCAGAAGAATCATGCATACACACAGTCTACAACTTGGGTTTATCAATTGCAATGAAGATCTTGTTCACACACATACAGCGCCACCTCTATGGCAAAACAATGATGCTGGAATATCTTTCACATTTCCCCCAATGATAGATAATAATAATAATAATAGATACATTTCTTATCAAAAATAGTTTTATTTAACCCGTGATTCATGTCTCTGGATGTTCACCAGCTTGAAACCAGCTATTAATATTAACGACAATATGACGTCAGACACTTCACATTATAGAAAATGGCTGTTTCTCACTTTCTAACCCACATTTCATGTCGGCACACACACACACACACTTTATGTGCGTGGCAAACAAGGACACTGGTTGTGAGTCACAGCCAGTAACAAATTACTTCGGCTCTCTATATTTGTTTTGAATCCATCCAGCCATTACTGGATACGTTGTGGCCTTGACCCCCCCCCCCCCCCCCCCCCCCCTGTGTGAAGAATTGCTCTCAGATATAATGCGAAAGGGAATAGAAAAAAAATATATAGTTTTTATTTTCATCCGAGAATATTGCTTTTCTGTGGCCGAGGAGATGTATGTGCTAAGAGTGGAGCTGCCTGGAGAGAAATAACTTATTTGAACAATTGATATAACAAAAAACTATTGAATACAATCGTAGGCAACATTGTGAAAACGTCATTCTCTGAAAAGCTCCTCCTGGCCGGTAGTGAACCGTGGACAAGCAGGAAGATATGTTATGATGTTCACTGACTGTGTGGTGTGTATGTGTGGAATTGAAATGAATAGCCTTGTCTACTTCAACTTCCTCTCTACTAAAGTTTTTGCATACTATTATCTTGTTTCTCAATATCTCTTTGTCTTGAACTTGTCAAAACGTTTGACCATTTCTCTACAAATGTGTGTAATATCTGAGTGTTGAGATTCTAGATTGCAACGCTCCCTTTCTTACCCTTTCGGATAATTTACATAAGCTACAGTGGCCATCAAGTACAAGAAGCCAGGCAACATCCACCACTGCCTAAAGCCTTTCCACAATATCAAGTGATGGATGAAAAACATACTTATGAGTATTATATTTCATATCTATCAAGTCTGTCCTTAAAACATTTACAATACATTCTACAGACTGCACCTCCTACTGGTAATTAATTGCTACATTTGGAATATTCTCCTTTGTTCCTTTTTCCCCGGGGCTTTCATTTACCTCAGTCAACAAAGATAATGCTAGTCAGCAGCCAGCAGTCAAGTATTGAATGTTGGAGTGTCCTTGAATGCAAAACCAAGGACAGTGGGCGGAATGGTCCGGCAAATGCATTCCCATGTGACAGTAACATACTTGAGAATATAAAGAGGACATAATTACATTTTGAATGCAAACCGCTGTTTTGAACGTTAGACATGGATTTGAAGATGCATGCCATTACTTTGATAATAGTCTTATCAAAAATCGAACCCGGGTCTGCTGCTGGGCCCGGCCCGGGAGGGGGACGCCTTACCGACTGAGCTAAAGGCGCCCCAAAATGAGACAGTTCTAACTGGTTACAACATACACTGCTTGTGTGGTACCGGGGGCATCAGATGGGGCGGGGGGGGGGGGGGGGGTGTTTAAATGAGCCGTGTGCCACTTGGGGGGCTGTAGTAGTTACATCATTAAACTTCTCCTTTTAGATTGGCTTTTGGCCTGTGTCAGCACAATCTACAGAGCAGCACAACGTATAACATACAAGGACGCAGAGAAACGTACGGCATGTGGGTGCAAACAAAGCATTCATACACTCTTGCTTAGGAATTTTCTGTCGAATTGTGTTTTTTTTTTTGCTTTTTTCTCTGCTACCTTTTGATTTGAAGGGTAACAAAACATGAATGACACTTTACTGTGCACTGCAGAGGCTGTGCTTGCTTGCTAGCTAGCTGTGGTTGTTTTACTATGACTCGGAAGCTTCAAGGTTTTTGCTGTATTTCTTGTTGGGGAAGGTTTGAGAAAAATAAACCCAACTGCTCCCTTGAACCGCGGTACTTTTCTTCCCAAAGAGCCACAGGAGCAGTGTGTGTATATGAATGGATAATGCAACATATAGGGCAGTTGTTTTAACTCAGAGTATCAAATTAAACAACAAATGATCATTAGTTAAACGACTTGTATAACTTACTTTTTTGAGTTGAAACAAAGCTTGTATTTAAGTTGGGTTAACTCACATTTTTAAAGGCAGCAAGTGAACTTTCATGTCTTAGTTTATCCAACTTAAATTATTAACAGTGTGGTCGCTGGGCTGTTCCTGTAAAAAAAAAAAGTGGGTCTTTTGGAAGTGTTACTTTGCAATTGTTCCTATTTATTTTCCCGTACCTCTTCCCCTCTCTCCTGTATTCCATTAAATTGCCAAAGCATTACATACATAACAAATAACTCTTCCCTCTCTCACTCATTCGGCCCCCATCTTCTCCTCTCCTCTCTCTCCCCAGTCAAACAGACAGGTTGCAGCCCTCCCCCACAGCATTCTCCCTCCTGCGGTAGTTTTGTCTATTTATTTATTTGTTTTTTTCGCTCCATCTGATCCATTAGTAATCCATTTCAGGGGCTGTCAGCCATATAGCAGCCGCACACCGCTGCCTGGTGCACGGTGTTATCTGTCAATGTTTGTCAGTCTCGCTACTGACCGGTGAAGGCCTTGGGACGAGAATACAACAGTGGTTGGACACTAGCCTGAATTATACACAGTCCTGATACATACTATAATGTACTGTATGTCAGAGGAGAGCAGATGGAGTGTGTGTTCTGTATGTTTTTTTCGGTGATGTAGATGCTCAAATGTTAGCAAAATGTTAGCAATGCCTTTTAATGTATTTAGGATTCATTCAATCATGAGTTTTTTTTGGTCATGTTTCATCCATACTGTGGTTTTCACTCTGTCTGAACAGTTTTTAATCAAATGTAGATATTATTTTCAGGCAAGATACTGCAGATGGAAGCAACACATTCACCTATTTTATAGAGCTTTTTCTTTTTCTTTTATTCTGTCTTGGCCTGTGCTCTTTCTTTGTGCATTACTCTAACTGTGTAAGCTGTCAAGTTCCAAAACAACCTTTTTTTAGAAATGCAGGAGCCAAGTGCTTAGTCAGGTTTATGCAATATATCCAAATAAACTGAAATTCATTACTCACACTGAAAGAAAAATAAAACAAACAACTTTAGTTTTCATAAGTCAAAACATCCTTTTGTAGTTAGCTACACTCGGGTTTTGCTGCCATACCGTATACTTGTTTTGGTATGACCACTAGCTTATGGTGCTTAATATTAGCTAATATTTCTTAATAACGAACCTTTAATAGATGGCGTATAATAGGCAAAACTAAGTTAGTTTGCCTTTTTTCTATGTGTGCTTCCGTCAAACTACATTTTAGCCATGTCATAGTACATCATGGGTAAACTCCAAACCTTTTAAAGCAGCAGACGTAAGTGAATTCTGAATGTGTGTGTGCCATTACCCCCTAATTGCCTCTCGTGGTCACAATGGCTACTGTTCTGCAAAAGATAAGTAGCTGTTCTTTAAAGTGTGTGTGAAGGACACAACTGGTCTTTATCTGTACCCTAATTAAAACCCTGTAAGGTCAGACACTAATTTTCTGTTTAGCCATATACAGTAAATAAAGCCTTTCATATATATGTTTTCAATCCATCCACTCATGTTTCATTGTGGGATTTAGCCGCTGTACAGTGTACAAGCTAATCCCATAGCTGCAGCAGTTCAGTTTGGTTGGTAAACACAGAGGGATTGGAAGGCTTTCTGTTCCCAGGTTGTAATCCTCATCCTCCTGGGCCAATTTGGCATTCAGCTCATTATGAACCAGAGCCTGTGTTTCTGAAATGGCTTAGACATTGCATTTTATATTTTTTTAATATTCTGTTTTGCATTTATAGCACATTAATCTATTCAAAGCACATGTTTACATATACTATACAAGTTGTTCAGTGGCATAGTTTCAACAGACTGTGTTAGAGAGTAGGGGTGTGAACGTTTCCAAAAATGTCTAAACGGTTACATGGCTGCAATTTTTTCGTGTACACACGTGCACACCCCTATAAGAGAGACACAAGCTTTTATTTTTTTGACCATCTGTACCACAGAAAAGATATGCATAAATGTGTTTACTGTTGTTGGACGTGTTTATGTGATTATTGCCCGCTGATTAAAGTATGATTTATTGTAGTCACAGCCTCTGGACCTGCTGAGTCCCCCGATAAAAGGTTCAAAATGCAAATCAGAAATCTCCACAGCGTTTACACATCAATACAGTTGGGTTAGATTGATGATGTCCAGCCTCCACAAACTTGGCAGCTGAAGCGCTAATAATAACCGGCAGTGCTGTAAACGGCCGTGCTTGTGGCGTGCAGCCGATGCAAATCAGACCGCTACGAGTGAATGCGTGGGTGTTAGGTTATTAACTATGATCAAGCATTCCCCAAAGTGGGCACATATTCCAATTGTGCGAACGCCCACAAATGTACACATAAACAGTCACTTAACACAGGTATGCAGCACATTCAGGTGGCCTCTGCTGAAAAAGCAAAAGTGCCTTCAAAGCTCTTTGAAAAATGTAAGGAGCTGATTCTCTATTGCGTGTGGGTAATCGAAGGATGATTGCAGCAGTCAACATCAAAAGCAGATTTGACATATTTTTATTGCCATTGTGAGAGATGAGAACCTGATGAGGCTGAAACTGTTACAAGGCGTCTGCTGACATGAACCATATCTGTAGTGAAAATATTGCTTTTACGATGGTTGTGATGATGGTCATTATTTGTAGTGACCAAGGTTTAGGTGATAATGGTTTTCAATTACACAGGTAGTGTTGCCGATGATTTGGTGTCAGGGTTTTTGTATATTCACTGTTTATTTTTCTCTCAAATTGCATATTTAACTTTATCATGTATTTGCCTTTGGCCTGATTTGGTTCATTTCCTTCCGCTACTACAGGGATTGAAGCTAATAAGAATCCCTAAAAAAATAAATAAACAACCCGTAGGACTCCTGTTGCGAGAAACATTAAACTTAAAAAAAAAAACATATTTGTTATTACCACGGATATACCATGTACCATATTATGATCCTCAAAAGCAGCGCTGAACATAAATGGGCGATATAGCTATAACAGGTTGCGCATATCGATTGAAAAATCTTTTTTGCACACTATCAGTGTTTGGCACCGTGCACACACCTACACTCCCAACCGCAGGTCTCTGATCCCAGATCAACCTGTCGGTGCACCTCACCATGCCGCGGCTCTAATGGCTGAATAATCCGTTTAGCACTGATTGTTCCTCAGTGGCTCTCATACGGAGGTGTTGAATTACTTCTGTTCACCCTCCATCAGCCCCTCTCCACTCCTGCTGCATCTGTATCCCCCAAACCCCTCTCGCTCATTAGCTTTAGCCCACTAACAATATTGTCTCTATGGGTAAGCATCTTGCAATTTGCCCTAAGTTAAGTGGTTGTTTATGAGGACTCTCTCGCCTATAGCTTGCCTCTGAGTAGAATTTGAAAGCCAATCTTTCTCGTGTGTGTTTCCGGCCTCCATTAAGGGCCCGTTAATGTGTGGGCCTTTCAGCAGCAGCGGAGGTTTGGAGACAGAGAGGACTGTCTGGCGCTTTGTTTTGGTCTTGCATGCAGTTTCTGGGAAATGTGCCGTGTAATGGTTCTGGGTGTGGCAGCTGCCTCTCAAATGGGATCGGTCAAAGCAGACAGTGGCTGGTTGGCGGAGCAGCTACTACTACTGGAGACCCCAGGAGTGTCAGCAAGTGATTTGGAGCTTAGCGGGCAGCAAATAAAGCTAACTATTGACCACAAACTGCTTCACAATGATATTTGATCATTCAGCATCGATGGGCCTAGGTCGTCGTAGGAGGAAACCCTCCAGGGTGGAGACGGCCAGGAGATTCTTGACGGTGAGTTAGAAAGGGGTGTGTGTGTGTGTGTGTGTGTGTGTGTGTCTGTCTGTGTGTGTTTGTGTTTTAGGTGTGTGTAGTGTGTGTGTGTGTGTGTGTGAAGCAGCAAGTGAGAAAAGCTTAAGACATTTTGTATGCAGTGTGAAAAACATGTAGCCCGTCAGTGGATATAAAGTGCATCACTGTTAAAGAGCTTTGTGGAATCGATTGTCGATTCACAACTCTGCTGGAAGCTGTGTGAACAGTTGGAGAAGCCATATGTAGCTTCACAACACTCAAATGTAGCATCGTGGAGCTTTGAGTCAGATAAAGGTGGACACATCAGGTGTAGATGATACTATTGTACAGGTCATAACAATGCATTTTCAGCATGTTTTTAAGAACAGAATGTATTACAAATCAAACAATAAACAACACATGAGGAGATGTTTCAGTGATAACATTCAGAATAGTGCTATGAATTATTATGGAACGTTTAGTTGATGTACAGTAAGTGCTTAAGAACATTGAGATTTTTGGTTCACAGAATTAAAAAAAATATATGTTCAGATAATGGCCTTTAAAAATGGTTGTCTCGGAGAATTATACAGACGCAAACAGACAAGGTGTAGTCAAACACCTAAATGTACTTTTTTAATCTTTTTTTTAACTAGTATGAAAGATGTCACAGAAGCAAAATAGGCACACTTCTCAAAATAGTTTGAAAAAAATTGTTGTTTGCCTTCAATATCACAAATTTAAAGAGAGACACTTTTTTGCCTTTGGTTTATATCTTCATCTCTTTTATCATTTGAGAGGGGAGAGACAACTGTTAGGTTGATGGCGTTTCAAAGAAAAGATCACTGCAGTACTTACCTCTGAAATATCTTTAAAATCCCGTTCAAAAAGCTTTACGGTTGCCCTAAGAGCTTTCCCATCACGCTGATAAAGACCTGTCCTTATCGTTCTCGGCAAATCGTTCTAATGAGCCTGTAAAAGACCAACGTCTGCTGCCTTTGAAAAGAAAACTATCTCCTCAGATCAGGCTTGTCTCGGAAAGAAGCCAGCCAGCCTTAAAGTTAGTCCAATTTCATATTTTTTAAAGGTTATTCCCAGGAGAGGTGACAACCAAATGAAACTCTCCCTGCGTTCCATTAGCAATACTTTTCTGTTATTCAGTATGGTAGAAAAATATTTAGGATGTCTCAAGTATATCCGGTCTTTATTTTTAGTGTGGAAATCAGCATGCTCTTTGGGAGCCTCCAAGTGAAGACAACCAACAACGCGACGGATATGTAATCAAGAAGCAAGTTCAAGGCACAGTGTTATGATGAAATAGGTTAAAGTATGTCCCAAAACTATGCAAACTGAATGCTAACTAGATACTTTTTTTATGATTAGCTGTTGTATGTAGTATAGAACAAAAGAAAGAGTACATGATTTGGAACACAAAAGTGCTTTCTGGAGGTAGGATAAAAATGCTACTGAGGGAGTTCATAGCATCCCACTGGAGCAAGTCAATATTGCATTCCCCCAGGGACGATGGCTCCTAAAGGGTAAACATTGACTTCTTTCCACACACTTTCAGGCGTGGAATACAGATGCATGCCGACTTGACTGGGAAAGGAGGACCTTGGAATGAGATCTGGAGTCAAATCAGGAGTGTGTCTTGATCCCCTCCGTCGATGTCCCTGCAGCTTTGTTTTCTTTTCTCTCTCCAGCCTACATCAATCTTTCCGCCTTTCAAAAGCCGAAGAGCTTTTCGCCTTCACTTTAATCTCTATCACTCATCATGTGTGCACAGGCTAAACTCCAGCCTTCTCATAGCGCCGACCTTTACTCTCCACTATTTGGTCTGCACTGTGTAGCGCTCCACTCCACCCCTCTTGACTCCACTCTGTTTAGTGTCAATCACAACAAGGTCTAGGTGGGACAACCCGGCCTCTGCTTTCACTGGATCAGCATCTTTTCTAGCGCGTTCACATTTCTGCATTTTTCAAATCTTTTTTTCTATCATAATATCATAAAAGAGAACTTCAAACTTTGATGTTTTTTTAAATTGATATCAATTTAAAAAAAACATCAAGCCTTGGTGTTTTTATTTTTTCATTTGTGATTTCCTACTCAAAAAGGTTCAGTATGCTTGTTGACAAAATCACTTTTTTGTCAAAATCTGTGAACATTTCCACACAAAATACAATTGTCCATCACATAATAGTGTACTATATTCCTGCTCCAAAATGTTTTTCCACTTGACTAAACAAACCAAATCAAGTTGGCGTTTACACATAAGCCCTTGGATAGAAAATGAGTGTCTAGGAGTCCCGGAGGAAAAAAACATTCAAGTCCCACTCCCTCCATTGTCTTCTGTTCTTTAATGGAAGCTGCAGCCTCCCCTCCGCCCATCCCGATCAATCCCCCACAACAACCTCTCCTTATCACAACACATTATCCTCCCACTATCATTCTATTCAGAAGCACAGGCTGTATTAGGCTGTGATTAGCAGAGAGCTTTTCTGCTGTTGTCTGATCAAGTTGTTCCTGATATGCCCCGTATTAATACACCCAGGAATCTCTCATCTTTTTGATCCACTAAGCCAGGGGTGGCCAACCCGCGGCTCGCGAGCCGCATGCGGCTCTTTGCCCAGCTTCGTGCGGCTCTTCAGTTCATATCAAATTATGTGATTGTAGTGATCTTACATAATTCACCTATGGAACTGAAGTTCCGGGGTTCCGGGGGGACTGTTATGACTGGGGGAATTTCCTGTTTTGTGTTGTTGGCATGTGGAGACTAGCAGGAGTTGACATGTCTGCTCCGTTGTTGTTACTCGACAAGTGTCTTAAGGTCATTAAAGCAGTTAGCTCCGTCTTTTGACACTCCGCCTCCGACTCCCGTCTTTACACGCCACATTGGTGACCCTGACGTCAGTCCCGCTGAAGATTCCGAGACTGATTTGAATATCGATCGCAACAGCATGACGCATTGACCTTCTCCTCGTTCGCACGTGTCTGCGATGAGGGGACATACAACGGTCTTTCTAGCTCGCTCTCTGAGGGTGACAGGTACCAGCGGCTGCTCAGAGAGTTCTCTAGCCTGCTGCAACCAACCTTCTCGTCCACGTCGACGAAATACGGTGTGGAGCACCATATTGAGACGAAAGGGCCCCCCGTCCATGCCAGGGCCCGACGGCTCGCTCCGGAGAGACTGGCGGTTGCTAAGGCTGAATTCGCCAACATGGAGCGCCTGGGCATCGTTCGCCGTTCCGACAGTCCGTGGTCCTCGCCACTCCACATGGTTCCGAAGCAGGATGGCCTAGATGACGCCACCACGCCCGACCGTTACCAGCGCTCCCGTAACCGACGCTCCCGTTACCAGCGCTCCTGTAACCAACGCTCCCGTTACCAGCGCTCCTGTAACCAACGCTCCCGTTACCAGCGCTCCTGTAACCAACGCTCCTGTTACCAGCGCTCCTGTAACCAACGCTCCTGTTACCAGCGCTCCTGTAACCAACGCTCCTGTTACCAGCGCTCCTGTAACCAACGCTCCTGTAACCATCGGTGCCACAGTCGCTACGACCGCAACTGATGTTGGTCCTGCCGCACCCACCACGCCCCTCTCCTCTTCGGCCCCTGCCACTCGTTCTAGTCGCGGCCGGGCCAGCGTGCCTTTCCGGCGCGGGGACTTTGACTATGGGTGAATTCTGGGGGGGCTTGTGTAGTGATCTTACATAATTCACCTATGGAACTGAAGTTCCGGGGTTCCGGGGGGACTGTTATGACTGGGGGAATTTCCTGTTTTGTGTTGTTGGCATGTGGAGACTAGCAGGAGTTGACATGTCTGCTCCGTTGTTGTTACTCGACAAGTGTCTTAAGGTCATTAAAGCAGTTAGCTCCGTCTTTTGACACTCCGCCTCCGACTCCCGTCTTTACACGCCACATGATTATAATTTTTTTTTTTTTTTTTTTATACTTTTTTTTTTTGTGTGGGCCTATGTGTGTGCATGTTCGCAAACGTTTCATGCGGCTCTTACGTTCGTTTTACATGTTGTCTATTATTTCATTTTTTATTTTATTAATGTGTAGGCCCTATGTGTATGCCTGTTCGCAAATGTTTAATTGAGGACGCAACATAACGTTCGCAAACGTTTGGTGCGGACGCAACCTAAACCTGCCCGCTCAGCTTGGAGGGAGGTTTTCCGTGAGTAAACTATTTGTGTCAAGTTCGCTCCGAAACAGAGTGGGAGAGTTCATATTTTTTGTTGAACGTTATGGCAGGCCATTCTGCCTTATATGCCAGGTGTCATTTGCGCATTTCAAGGCTTCAAATCTTCGGCGCCACTTCAGCTCTCTCCATGCTAAAAGTAAGTCCCACAAAGCAACATGCATAGTAAGAGAAAAACGCTATTTTAAATTGTTATATTTTTGTTTGTGGACTTGGTTGAACTGAGAGTTTGTGTGTGAGGCAGTGCACACAATGTTCATTGTTGAAACTGACTGCCCTGTCGTCTTTAGTACTGTAGGAGTCCAGTCCTGTCATTATCACAGGGGCGGCCTTAACGATCTGGGGGCCCGTTTCAAGTCCTAGTGTGGGGCCCCCTGTTTTTTTTTTTTTTTTAAATAAATAATACTTGTGCATGCATGTGCAAGCTCCCCGCGAAAATAAAAACGCCGCCCCAGTGCCCCCCCTCCCCAGTTCAAATGTTATTTTTTATTTTAATTTTATTTTTTTAATTACATTTTTTTCCTGATATGTAGCCTAGTTCAGAGATGATATGCATTTTTTTTTCTTTCTTAACTTTTTTTGATAGGTAGTTGCCAAGTTCATCACACAAACACTCCAATCCACTGATATGAGATCAGTTTGCAATTTTCAATTACTAAATTAATGGTAGGACTGTGGCCACTAGAACTGGTCTCTGGTCAGCAAAGGTCTTGAAAACAGCATAAGTGTGCTTGTGACATGCGTGCCACCCATGCATGTGTATAGGCACGTGTCCCAGCAGATTTTTGAAATCTGAATAAAAAAATTAAAGTTTGTAGTTAGCGAGTGTAACATGTTCTTAGCAAGGGCAGACTTTCATAAATAAAGGTTTATATTTTTAGCAAGATATTTGGTCAAAAGCTAGTGGTCATCCGTCCCTCTGTGCAGTTGTTAGGCATCTGGCTGCTAGCAAGTTATGTTGTCTTGCTAATTTTACCACTCATCTGAGCTGAAATAAATATTGACTTTTTCCTTTATTATCTTCGCCAGAATGCACCAGAATGCTTAGATTACATGTTAAAAACACAAAAAAATCTTCTGGGGTGCGATGGCCACCCCACTCTAACTCTGTGGGCCACCTTGGCCACCCCCAGTCAAAATTTCCTGGAATCGCCACTGTGTGTACCCGTGTGTACGATGTGGCTCTTTGCAGTAACACAGTAAAAAATGTGGCTCTTTGTCTCTGACTGGTTGGCCACCCCTGCACTAAGCAATAAGCATCTTTGGCTCCGTTGGCTGTTCATGAAGTCGGTGCGGTAGAATACAAGTCATTTGAGGGTCAGGCCAGTTTTTCTGCACCTCATCCCTTAGGGCGATTGTTGTTCCCCACCCCCACTGCTTTCCCCCTGCCTGCCATACCAGTCAAATGCACTTTTTCTTTCATCCTACAGAAAATCTGCTGTTACCTCCGGTTACCGTCAGAGTTGTAAAGGCAACATGCAAGTCAATCCAAGGTCATCCAAGTTTTTTATTTTTCTCATTTAGCGAAAGTTAGCTTCTGAGGCAGGCTTTCCCCTTAATTGCAATTTTGTTTTTACCCTTTGTTTAACTAGCAAAAATCTAATCGAGATTGGCAATCAGAGAACATAGTACAGTCAGAATCACCATTAAAAAGCACATACAGACAGAGGGATCTGCTTCTAAGTCATTAGGAATTCAAAACTGTTTAGTGGGACCCGCTCCCTAAGTTTCAACTCATTTTGCAGATAGTTCCAAGCATAGGGAGCAAAGCAGCATAACCAAATGCCTTTTTCTCATGTCATTATGGACCATGGGATGAGTTAGGAGGAACAAGTCCTCGGAGTTAAGCTGAAAAGTTCCCATACATTTTGAAGGATATAGAGTAGTTAAGATTTAGTACACCAATTATAGCCTTATACATCAGTATATGCCTATAGTTATGTATATGGGAGGTCAGGGCAGAGCCAGAGCATGCAGTAAGGATACACTATGTTTTAGTGTGTTAAGGTTGCTAATAAGCCTCTGTGGTAGACTGTATCTAAAGATATAGGCATTGCAAAGATGCATTCATATATTCAACATCACCATGGTCAAGCAGAGACATAAAGGTATCTGTTTGGCCTTGAAATAATAACACAACATATTTCAAAAGTAAAAACACTAGGGGCGCCCTTAGCTCAGTTGGTAGGGCGTCCCCCCCATGGGCCTCGGCCAGCAGCGGATCCGGGTTTGATTCCAGCCCGCGGTCGTCCTCTGCATGTCACTCCCCTCTCTGCCCCATTTCAACTCTGTCTCTACACTATATAAAAAAAAATATCTTAAAAAAAAAAAGAAAAACACTAATTGCATCCTTACATGATAATTTCTGTGCAATGAATCTTCTATGAGTGTGCATTGTTTCAGTAGCCTTGTCAAACAAGTTATGATACAGGTTCATGGCTGTGTTATCAGATGCACTGTCCCATAAGGCAACGGTTCCTTACAGCAGCCAATCTGTTCCAATCAAAAGCTGAATACTTGTTGAAGGACTCTAGGATTTTTTTTGTGTGTATGACCTGTTGTCAAAAGGTTTTAATACATTTCTGGATTTGCTTAATACGTTGTCCAGTATCACATTGTCCAGTAAGCATTTAGCAAGGTCTTCTTAACAAAGTCCCACATTTTGTCCTGAATAGCTCATTCATTGAACAGATTGAGTAGCTTCCCATTAAGACCTTTAAAGCATTTGTATGGTGTCAGTAGTTCTAACTTTGTCCTTGGTGTCATTTGCTGTGCTAAACGTTCCAGGCACATTCCCGTTCCGTTTCAAAAGTCAACATCCATTTTCTCTTCTCAAAGTCGTTTCCTACTTTCTTATTTGAGTTTCCATTATGTTCTCACCCTAAGGAAACCACAGTTACCTTGGAGGAGAAACAAGGTTGTGTTGGTGCAGTGACTTTGTGCTCAGCCGCAATTGTTCCCCTGTCACCCTCACAAATGGAAACTACAAAATTTAAAAAAATAGTTCAAAAAGTCCAGTCCAAACTTGCTGAATAGTTTTCAATGTGTCTGTGTTCCATGTAGAATGAGAGTGTACAGGTTGTTGGCCATGCACATTTCTAAAGAAACCAGAATAAAAGCAGCCACCCGACATGTAACTCGGGTAAATGTAGCGTCACAATCTCCGACCCACCGTAAAGTCTCCATCTCTTACAGAAGACTGACTTAGTTCACCTTCACTGACAGCTTTTCACAGTACACTGAATGGGAAAAAAAAACATTTGAATTCATAGCATGACTTGGTATCAGAATATTTGGACTGTTTCACTGGAAAGATTACCAGTCTTGAAAAGGACCACTTTCCGAAAGAGAACAAATGTATACATTGAGATACTAGCTTTTGAAATACTGTATTTTTTTTTGCTAGTTTGTATCAGTATGTGAAGACTTATATTCGTGCAGATTAACATTGTATTCAGTGGATGATCGGCGATATATACTGATTTGCAATTCCGACTTGTTTTTCGCCATTTTCACCCCCAGATGTGTGCATTTTATGCTCTGCTGCTCTGTGTAATTTGACTGCAGCAGAGTGCAGAGCAGAGCAGGCTGCCTTGTACTTTGTCGTGTCTTTTTCCATTAGATTGTAAAACATGAACAATAGGATTTCCCTCATTCATCAATGCCTCTTCACACCCTTACCCTTTGCCTCTCTAGCTCTCTATTTCTCTCTGTCTTCCTAACTATCAACATCTTTTTGGGGAGATGTGGAGCTGACAGGAAAGGCATTGGGTGTCTTGATTGCGAGGCATCTGTCTGGTTTAGAGAACAAACCCAATGGTGGTGCAGACGGAAGCCAAGTACAGTATACCATTGGTTCCTCATCCAACAAAGTGTAATAAATAATACTGCTGAAACAATTACTATTTTCATCGATGAGTCAATAATTAGATAATTAACAGCCGTTTAGATGCAAAATCAATTGTCCGTTTAATCAAGCACTTCACATATAGTACAGTAAAAATCAGTTTGCAGATCCCAGTGTGCGCCGTTGTATAATGATTTTTTGATTATTTATCTCAGCTTGAGCCCTATAGTAAAAGTCAGAATATCTAGGCGTGTGCTTCTTTGATTGTGACCATGTATTTAAACTGTCTCCGGTAAGTCGTCTAATTTTATGGGGCTGCAATATTAAATCACAAGATTTCCCAGTTGAGTCCTTTAAAACAACAAGACTAAGGGAACACTCAGACTTGGCTCAGTTGATCCGTGCTGCTTATATGTCCGTCTATGGGAACAATTGTAGATAAATCAAGGTCAAGGTGTGCCTGAGCATCTGTATAGTTCTATAGCACACCTTTTCTAATGGCGCCAAGGAATTGTACGGTTCGGCGCACTCACACTGGTCAAACAAACTAGACTTTTGCTGTAAAGGGTTGTAGGGGGTTGTCCTTTCTCCTGTGTTCTCCTCAGTATGAGGCCATAACTCATCGGATTGTAAGTCAGAGCATTGACATACAGATAATTTATGACCCACTTAGACAAGGTGCTTTATAGCTTCATACAGTATTCATATACACTATATATTCAATCTCACTCTGAGAATATGGTCAAATAAGGAAACCCAACCCCATATTATATGTCTGTGGCGATTGATTGAGCTAAAATTAGAAGGCACTGCTTTTAACGATTTCACCTTTTGGATGTTGGATTGTTAGAATTGGTTTTTCGTTCTAGGTTTCGTCTCAAACCCTGCCCTGAAAATGTATTTGCGGACTACATTGGATTTCACTATTTTCAATGCATTGGAATATTGTGTTTTTGTAAAACCACACAATAAAACAGACATAATCCAAGATGAATCGTAATTATTACTAGTTATTGTGGTCAAATGTAATGGAAATTCTCATGTTTTGTATGATAAAATATCATATAGAGAGGGGGATATGCCAACATATTTCCGGAGGTGAAACTCACTTTTCAGACAATTTTTTTTGCTTCTGGAAATGTGTAACCAGTAACATGTTGGTTAATTCAGACGTTTCCATTCTAAACCCATCAGAGTATATTTCAGAACATTCCAGGATTGTGGCTGTAATCAAGAAGGTTCAAGTACATTAACCTTTTTAGTTTTGATACAAAATGTTCTGACCTCCGTGTCCTCACAGAAAAAAAAAGCTTGCTTGAAAGAAACTCCTGAGTGTTTATTAGTTTGATTGAAGAGTGAAGATGATGTTGCACTGATGGAAAGATAAGTGTGGATTTGTGCACTGGTCTCTCTTGCAGTAGAGGTAAATAAAGGCCTTGATCTAGGGTTTGAATAACTTTCTTTGTACATTCATCACAAGCGGCTTTCTCTTCTTACACCCGTGACCTTATAAAGCTGGCAGACAGGTAGACTCACCTCTTAGAAGTGAATGAAGTTACCATCGCTTAACCTGTAGGGGACACCATAATGAAAACAGACTTGAGTGTGACTCCATTGTGTGGTGGTCTGAGGTGGCGGCTGTGCTCTGTTGAGAGTGATATTGTGGAGTGTTTGGGGGTGAGGTGGATGTCTGGCTGAAGTGTAGGATCAGTGCAACCCTTTTTATTATTCATGAGCAGGAGACTGTGGACACTGCGGATACATTTATTAGAGGGCAACTCTTTCAACCTTTAAGGAGAGCAGACAGTCTTTCAGGCTCTGAATAGCCATGGTGTGTGTGTGTGTGTGTGTGTGTGTGTGTGTGTGTGTGTGCGCCTAGTTTTGTATATTGTTTACCAAAGTTGGTAATGGTGTTTACACCCAAGACAGTGTCACTTGCAGTACACACTTTCCTTTGATACAGTTGGTAAAGAAAATGTGCAACTCTTTAAAATCAGTGTTTTCTTTTGAGCAATATTGGTGGTAAAATAACAATTTTAATGCATAGATTTGAAAAAAAAACGTGTGTGGCCCCTTCAGCCAAGATCAATACAACGCCTAGCATAGAAGTGAAAGGAATAAGAACCAAAATCAGTTATTGCACTGCATAAACAAAAATTATATGAATTTTGTTTGATGCTGTAGGGAGATTCAAACAGTGGATACAGTGAGTTGACACCATATTATAGGCTATATCTTGATCACTGTTGGTTTTAGCCCCTAGGCAAAATGGGAACATGCCAGATTAGCTATTAGCAGCATATAATTGGATGTACTGTACGGTCAAGAAGTCTGATTCATGATGTCATTCTTCTTTGGTCAAACCAACTTGCAAAAACCCAAAAATATTCAATTTACAATGCTATACAAGAGAGAGGCAGAAAAAATGTTTTGGGGGAAGCTGGAACCGAGACTTTTTGACATTGTTAATGAAATGGCTAAACTACTGTATATTTTGATGTGGAAACTAAATTGTAAGGAGCTGAAATTTGAATGGTACTTGCATAATACTTCACTGTACTTTTAGTTGGGAGCCATGCCTGGTATTTGGGTTGTTATTGCATATTCTTCCATTATTCATCAGGGATCAGCTGAAGCACTCTAGCAGAAATGGAGAGGGGCCGCCTCAAGTCCTTCTCAGGGATCCTTCCATATTAGTTTGATCAATGTTTTTCTTGAAGTTTTTTTACTACGAAAAGAGTCCTTGTCCCGACATAACAAGTGCTGTATGAAATATATGGTTATAATACATATCATCTATTGAATCCATTGAGCAATTATATGTATATAGTTATTATAGCAAAATAAAATGTTAAACTAAAAGGTTTATTTTGCAGTTTGAGAACTTTGCCATTTACCTTGAATTTCACTCCCTGAAAAAGTGTTCAGGCGATATTGGTGCTACTTTTTGTAAGAGTTGTCTTTCCCTCATATTCAAGCAATATTGTTGGTGAGTTGAATATGATCATAACCAATTGGAATGATGGACGGAATTGTGAAAAATAGATGCAGGTTGTTGAAGAAAAAATATATATTTTCCTCCGTGGTCTCACCACTCAAATTGGTTTTATTCTCCTTTCTGTGGAAGCGCTAATGAGATTCTTTGTGAACACGGCCTGATAATGATGAGAATCATTTTCATTCTCCCTCCGTCTGCTAATAACCTCCTTTGATCACCGCGTGTTGAACCCCGAGTGTTTCTGTTCGAAAAATGAAATTTGCTTCACTGAGTGTACTTCTGAGATGAGACTATGCATATTTTGTTTCATTGTGCATTCATGGGCGCACACACACACACACACACACACACGCACACGCACACACACACACACACACACACACACACACACACACACACACACACACACACAGCAAGATGGGCATCAGAACCTGATGAATGCTTCCCAACTCTACTGTTATGCTTTCATTAGGCATTATGCGCTCACACAGATATCAAGGCTCCACACAACAGTAATGAGTGTAGATTATAAGATTCAGTAACAGCATTGTAAATATTAAATGAGCGAGGTGGCAAGAACACATTGTTGTTATGCTCCATCTGAAATAGCTGGACCCACTGTGTTGTAATGCCGACTACAAGATCTGCTCTTTGCATGCATCGTCGGACTAACTTACAAAAAGAGACCCTTTATGTTAGCAATCAAATATTTATGTTATAATGGTTTGGATGACAAAGCCTCTTTCTTTCTACAATCTTAATGGCCCATTTCTCTGTTACTCCCCCCCCCACCCCCTCCCCCGCCCCCCCAGCCTTTGTTGTATAAAAATTAAACAAGTTGTAAAAAGTACAGAGTACATATTGCGTGACAGTGGAACGACACTCCAACATGTCTCGTTTACAGTGGCAACATGGTGATTTTAATGGGAATACAAACAATGAAAGCGTCTCCAGCAGAGCTTGGTAAACAACACTGTATGTCCCGTTGTGTGTACAAGGCTGTGGGGTTTTGAATTAAGCTCCACCACTTGCCCAAGTGCCCGTATCAAAGCTACTGTATGTGTATCAAACATCAGCACCCTCTGTATTGGAGTGGATGTTGTGTAGAGATCGTAGCTTGATTTGGACTCACTTGGGCTCCCTCTGAGAGATGCATCTGGCTCCGACTGAGAATTTGTGTACAAGCGTTCTTGCGTCACTTCATAAATTGGCTTCACTGAAAGTAGGAATCTGCTGAAAATGTATTATTATTATGCCTTGGAAGAAGAACATTGAAAGCACTAGTATTCCCAGAGACGTATGAAGACATCCGTAGAAACACATCAAGAACACCATCACTCTCTCCTCCATATGTTCCCAAACAATTGCCATTCTGTCTGAGAAATTGCTCAAAGGGGCTGCGTCAGATGGAACATTGGAGCTGATGTATGAGAAGGCGCTGGTGAGAAACCAATTTGTTGTGGAGAAATATATAAAAAAAAATGGAACATACTGAATATACAGTATAGACCAATACAAGGGATTGCCCAGACTTTTTGAGTCAAATGTTGGAAAATACTATCATGTTGTACATTTGAAAGAACATTTGTCCACCCCTTTACTTAGGAGATTGAGGAAATTGTTCCTTCTGTGCTTTTAAGAAAGGGTCTGATACAATCTTTAGAAAAGAAACCATTTTAGAATATTCCTCCAAATGTCATTTTAACTATACAAAAGAATTAGATTTTCTGACTTTTTCCACGTCGCTTAGTTCTGAGAGCAACCTCCACCCCCTACATACATTTATATTGAATAAAAGCTTGTAATCGGTCTCATATCTTTGCACACTGACATCACAGTCCAACCCCCATGTGTGAGGACGTGTGAGTGTGTGTGTGTGCATCCGTGCACTAAAGGTGTTATACCCTGGCCGCTGACTGTGCTGTAGCAGATAACAGCAGAATTAGTGAAGGTCGACAGCTGGTAAGGCCCCGGTGATGAAATTGCTTGGAGGTGATAAGACGGTAACCTCAGATGTGCAGAATCAAACAGTGGTTGAATGCTAGGGGGGGCTGGAGAGGGGGGTGGAGGGGGTGGCTATATCCTGAACGCTCCCTTGATGATAACAGTAGGCCGGATTCACTGTTGAATGCTTCGGAGCCCAGACAAATAGGACATATATTATATGTTCTCAGGTCGATCGTGCTGTCCAAACAGCAATGAAAAACGACATGATGGAAAAGATTTGCTGTAGGATTTTCTCTTGATATGTATTCTGACTTTATCTTTAACGCTTGAATTCATGTGTCGACGAAGGAGGGTATTCCTAACCTTCTTTCTCTGTCTCTCTACTGAGAAACTGTGCACACAAAGCATCAGTTGTCATCTGAGAGCTAATCCACTACCTCTGTTTATTCTAGGAATCTATTCCCCCCATCTCTGATCCTCCCCGGCACAGCTGCAGCCCGAGCATCTAGGGTATAATATGTACTATTGGCCCAAAGCCGCCCAGCACGAACGCTTTTATTCACTCTCGGCTGCTAATTATTGCTCTCTCCTGCTGTATCCTCCATTTGATAGAAAGGGCTTGGAGAGAGGGAGTGGGAGGTGGACTTCCTGCCCCAGGCAATGTCACTCAATCCACCTCTCTCAAACTCTTGTAGTGTAAAAAAAGAAAACTTCAAATGCAAAGATGATTTTTTTTGCCCTGATAACATGTATCACAGCTGCCCAATGGCATTGTCATAATAACGTCAATGATAAGTTGTCATAGTCAGGGTAAGTCCTTCCAGCAAGGCTCAGGAGGAGTCTGGCTTGTATGATGTTGAAAATGGGGTGTTTTCTGAATAATGGATGCCGTGCTTAACAGATTATAAGACAATGGGCCCCCAAGAATAAACATGTACAGACTGTTCGGCAATCGTAAAAGACCAAGCAATATTTCTTGTTGTGGTTGTTTTGAGTATCTTTGTGGACATGTGGTATCTGAGAAAAATACTACAAGGAGATACGGTATCTCCTTGTAGTAGTTTTCGTCTTCTTTCAGTTAGACCATTCTGAGCCTCTTTGAAGTTGCTTTGGGTCTTTTGGCATATTGTTGACGTCATTTGGAATCTGTATGTAGTCATTTTGTAATGCTTTATGGTCATTTTGTTGACTTTCCAACAAGAGTCCCTTCTTACAGAGATGATGGTCCCATGTCTACCCATGTCTACCCATGTTTATTTCAGTACATCAGCCCAGGTGCTCTTTGTAGCTTATTCCTGTCTGAGGCAAATTATCATCTTATCTCCCTGTCACTGCACTCTCCCTTTGGATTTGCAAGACGGGGTATCATTTCAGGCGTTAAATCAGGATTTATCTGAACTTTTAATTCCACCGCAGGAACTAATGCCTAAAGCGGATACACACACACACACACACACACACACACACACACACACACAGAAGTTCATATTTCATTCATTGTTTGCAGATCAAATAATTTTTTTGCAGAAGGGAGAACTCAATCGCTAGACAATGCCTACGCGTTTATATAATGAAATCACAGCAGCATCAAATCCATACTCCTTCATGTGATAAATAATTCGCAAAGAAGAGCTTAATCTTTTTTTTTTGCATCTCCTCCCCAGCCATTAGTCTGTATCGTCTGAGGAAGGAAGGAAACCATCTTAAGTCTTGTGTCTGTCTTCCCCCCCCGAGATGCCTGCGTCTTGAATTGAACAGCTTGTATTTCGAAAGTGCCGGAGTCTCACAGGGCCTCATTGACACCTTGATCAACCGACCATGCAGTGTTTTGATTTGCCTTTTGATTTGACAGTCTTAGCCGCACCGTTTCCTCCCTCCCCAATAACACACACACACACACACACTTTGCTCGCTGACACGTGTATGTTGCGTTGGTATTTTTTCCAGTCTGTCAGCCTCTGCCGATGGCGGAGAGCTGTCCAACAATCTCCGACTGAAGTTGTCATTTTTTTTTGTTTCAAATACAATTTTCTGATTTATGGAGGTAATTGTCTCCCATCTGAAAGGCTCAGACCTGCCAGATTTGCGATGTGTGAACCCTCATGTGTCATTCTGTCAACAGACAACACACAAAGCAACAATTCTGGCAGGGAAAATGCTTCAAAATGAATTGTTAGTCTTTGGTGTTAATTAATCAACAACCAGATACATTTTTTGTGCCATTTTTTACACAATCTACAACATCTATAATATGTATTTGATTGAACCTGCACTATACTGAACAGCAGCGCAAAGGCAGAACAGGCACCAAGGTTATTTGTCTTGTATTACCTTGGTAAGAACCCATTTGTGCATTGACAGAATCCGCTGCAAACACATTCATCTGTAAAAAATACAAAGATTAAGGGGTATGACACGCCTCGGATTTGCCATGAATGCAGCAATTTATTTCGTTTATTCCTCTGCGTTCTGACAAAAGTCCTCATCAGACCTGGCTCCTGATGCACAAAGGGATTTGAGTGCTGTGTGAAAAGTAATAATACAGTTAAGCAATGGAAGCACAATAAATGGCAGGTCGGCTATACAAGTTGGTTAACCTTTTCCTTTTACCTGAGGGAGGTTCATCTTTGCTTGCAGAGCTTGTGCTACCGTGTGAATTTTCATTTAACTTTCGATTCCATTTTTATGCACCTTTTTGAATAGCTTTGTCTCATGCTGTTTTTACACTCCATAATGCTTTATTTTCCATCAACTACCATATCCACAACTAGTACAATATAGTAGGACCTGTCTACATATTCTAGTGTTGGTCTGTTTTTCATGATTTGGGCCCATATGTGCCAATTAATGTCAATCTTAACGCTACAGCCTACATTTGATATTGAAGACAAAATACTGGGCTGCCATTTTTGTGTTTTTTTTTCTGTTTCTGTTTAATTCCTTTTTCAGCTTGAAATAAAGACATGGTTTTCCCAGTTTGGTGTGGGATAACTTGACTTGTCTTCCCAGAGAGCTGACCTCTCAACCCCCATGTAGGGCCTTTGGGATGAACTGGGAAAACTAACTACCAGCCAAGTTATATTGCCCTCAACATCAATGGCTGACTTTACTGATGCCTGCTGCCAGTTTTCAAAATCCTGTGGAGAGCTTTTCCAGAAGAACAGCGACTAGAATATTGCATAACCAATACAGTATATTTTGAATGAGATATTGTAACAATGGGGTGTCCAATGAGTAGTTTGTCTTACATCAATGTGTTGCTCATAAACACAAAGTGGCCCAGAAAGTTGGAAAAGTCCACTGTATTCTGGATGGAGGGGACGTTTGGAAAATAAATACAATGCTTCATCCGTCTCATTTATATTTTTATTGGCCTTATGTTGGACTGTAAACTCCCTTTATCCTAATTGAATAGTCTGTCGATGAATTTACTCCATTTGACATTACTGCATAAGGGCCTGATAACAGAACAATACCAGTACCAGTGGCTACAATAACCTTTCTTTCTTTTCGCCTCAGTCTTTGACACTTTAGTTTAACTCCTGATGTCAAATCTGTCCTTACCAGCCTCACCCTTTACTCCACAGAGCCCAGTGCCTGCCAGTCCTGATCCGCATTTGCTTACAAATCCATTTCCAGTCAATTAGTGAGGCAGGTTTTTCCCCGGCCCGATCGGAAATCCTTTCTGTAGCTTGTGTCCCTTGCTGGGGGACAGTGGAAGGTCAAGTCCCCCCCCCCCTGGTAGCAGCTGGCCTGTTGCTTAATAGGAGAACTTATCCTGCCAAAGAGAACTGGTTCCAGGCAGTCAAGTAGTTCCTCTCTCTCTCCTTTACCACCTCTCCTGTGTTCTCTCCCGCTGCAAACAAAGTGGGTCATTATGTTCAATTGTATCCGGCAACTGTGCAGCAATTAATCCTAAGAACAAAGGGGACTTCACAAAGATTTCCCTCTGATGTCTGTAGCACCTGCCAAATGTGTATAGAGTATTACGTTCGCACTAAACTGTTTGACATTGAGGTATTGCGTCAAGATATTATCAGAGCTCATGTTTTCATTCTCTCAGGGAAGTCAGGCATTGTTTGTAATAAAAAAAACAACTTCAAAGGAGAAAGATGATCATAGACGTGTTTTTTGTCAAATCGATTATTGTCGCATTAGTGTTGTTTATTGAGGATAAAGTTTTGGCACTGTTAGGTTAAACAATAAAAAATAAAACTTAAAGTAATGCTTTAAACTTTAGTGAACAGCATCTGGTAAAGTTGGACTCCATTGCACAACCAACTCTCCATAAAACAGTTTCATTGGTTTGAATATAAACTGCTCTTCTTCGTATCCAAGTTTCGTGCTTGCCAGACATGAGCCCGATGAAAAATGCAATTCTGGCTACAGGGGAATTAGTCAGACTTCAAACACTCACACAGAGACATCCTGATTTTAAATATTTCAAATGCACCACATCACTCTTCAAGTCTGAACATAAAGTCATCATCACGACTAGTTCATTTATTCATTCTTATCTCTTTACTGAACCTGAAATTGGTCTCCTCGGTATTTCTTCCCGTCTACATCTGTCTCCACCGGTGTATTGAGTTACTGGTGAATACTTTAGAGGACGTTTTATTTAACTTCGCAGAGCTCCAACGTGTGCAGCAATCCATAGAAAAATGTCCTTTTTGAAAATGTTCCCCCCCCCCGTGGCACACAAATACTTTCGCTTTGTGCACTTTATAATCAACTCTGTTCATGCCAAATCCCTGTTATTGAAATCCACATTATGACTGATATGTGGATGGGGGAGCTTTTGACATTGAATCAGAAAAAGCTTTGATAACAGGTGGATGATTTTTTGATAAGAAATCAGCACTGTGGAGTTTATTTGGTTTGTCTTTTGCCAGAATCCGCCCCTCCGAGTCCTTACCCAGTTGCTTATCTCCATGTCTTTGGAGACGAAAAGTTTATAATGAGATATTTTATTGCCCGCTTGGAGGGAAGTCTAGTCCAGCAATCTCACCTTTTTTTAATATTTCAAACCCATCCTCACCTCATCATCATCCTTTTCGTACGAGAGAAAATACTCCGCGGGTATAAACGCTACGTATCTGGAATCTTTTTTTTTGTTGCTTCTGTAATTACCTCTCATCACAGCTTGGGATCTGAGCTGATTTCGTCCCATTTTCAAAGTCATTGACTTTCACATTTTACCTGTATGGATCTGCTTTGACTCTTTAGCTTTTTCGGATGCAGACAGAAAACCTTGGTTGCCGGCTTTACTTTAAAGAGGACATATTATACTCATTCACAGGTCCTTTCCTTTTGATGGTGGAATCCTATAGAGCGGCTAGATACAATTTACCACACAGTGAACTCTTTAGATCTTCCGTAATCGCCCTCTGACATTCCTGCAGACTTCTGAGAGGATGCCAAAGCACCGAGGCTCCATTGAAAACTGTATCTCTGTGTTTACAGTATGCTGACACTGAATTCACAAACCCCTTTTGTTCCTTTTACAGACACAAACTGATATATTACACACTCAGCTTGCACCTTTGCCTCTTCAACACGCTTGAGTATCATCAGAGCAGAGCCGTCCTTGTACATATTATGTGTTCTTTCCCCGCTGTATAGCCATGTCTTTGTGCATAAAATAAGGAAAAGAAAAATACAGCCTGTCCTTTTTTAGCAGCAGTTTAGCCGCATATCGAGCTTCTTACTGGACCATTTTAAGATAACAGTCTATATAGATAGAGAAAAGACACATCTTACCCAGGGCGCAAAGTGATGTTATGGACATGGAGCGTTGTAAAAGGTTGTTCACCAAAAATGACATCTAGGACCTTCCACGATCACAACCTGGGTGGACAACCTTGTCAATGAGCTGCTGGTAAGCTACAGTGGGCCGACATAGCAAATCAGAACCACTGTTTAAGTGAATGGGGGTGAATGGGGATTGGCTAATGGGGCATTTTTTAAACTTATAGATATCATTATGAGACTTTGCCAGTTGTACTGACATTAAAACAAAAACTTTTTGTATTACAGTATTTTCCAAAATGTTTAAATAAATATGAAAAATCATCAATATCTTACTAATGATGCGAACATTTGCATATCTGCAAAGGCCCAAAATCTAGATGTTGGAAGAAAACCAAGTCAATTTGTTTTTAAATTTTGAAAACAAAACAAGTGTCCAACTGCATGAAGCCTTTCCTAATCACAGTTCAAATTTGATCAATAACCCATAGAAAATACATTTTTTACACAGTTACATTTCATGTGCCATGGACCAAAAGTGTCCTTTTGGAGTCTCCAGCTGGTATTTTAGGAAACGGCTAGACATTACCTTGGAAAAAACAGTGTAAAAAATGCATTTTCTATGGGTTATTGATCAAATTTGAACCGTGATTAGGAAAAGCTTCAGGCAGTTGGACACTTGTTTTGTTTTCAAAATTTAAAAATAAATTGACTTTGTTTTTGTCCAACATCTATATTTTGGGGCTTTGCAGATATGCAAATTTACGCATCATTAGTAAGATATTGATGATTTTTCATATTTATTCAAACCTTTTGGAAAATACTGTAATACAAAAAGTTGTTGTTTTAATGTCAGTAATCAACTTGCAAAGTTTCATAATGATATATATAAGTTAAAAAAATTCCCTATTAGCCCACCCCCATTCGCTTAAACAGTGGTTCTGATTTTCTCTATGTCGGCCCGCTGTAGCTTTCCAGCAGCTTGTTGACAAGGTTGTCCACCCAGGTTGTGATCGTGGAAGGTCCTGGATATCATTTCTGGTGAACAACCTTTTACAACGCTCCATGTCTGTTTTTCAAAAAAAAGGGGTTTTGCCCTAGCCTGGCTCCGCCCGCCCGCCTACTTCCGGCCAAATTTAATTTTCCCTTCAGTAGTCAGTCTGGGTGTACAGCGCATTTCCCAGATTCTCCGGAGAATCTACGATCGTCCAATCAGCGAACAGAGCAAGTGGCTGAGAACGCTCCAGTTTCAGTTGAATGCTGCGTTCATTTATACTCGGAAGAAGGAGATTTCCGACTTGGTAGTTCCGAGTTCCGACCTGTCTGTGTTCCAGTGCATCTGCTCGCGAAAGTATGGACGCCTAAAACCTTTCTCGTCCAAATAACTAAACGTTAGGCTCTAACAAGTTACTGTTGCCAGGTACCGGTAGATTCATAGACTACAATATGTAGTGAAATCGGAAATTTCCGAGTTCCCTGTCCAACTGGAACGCACCATCAAAAGCCGGCTCATGACACACGTGATCACCAAACGTGATGCGATTGGTTGGCTAATCCAGAGTGGCACTGGGCAGATCCAATAGTTTTAAACTTCGACAGACACCCGCCTCCAAGTGAGTGAACGTTTGCCAATTACAGCACTTCCAGACCTTCTGTACAAATGAAATGAAGTACGATGGTCTGGTTGGACCAGGCTAGTTTTGCCCCCTAGGTATCTAGAGAATGTCTGGATCATTGTGAGGTCACTTTGAGCAAGAGTTAGAAGAAAACAACTCCTGAAACATGTGCATTCACAGCGCTGCAGAGCCAACCAAAACAGCCTGCAGGGCTAGCTTCCAAATGTGTGTACCTCATTATTTGACACATTGTTCAACCAGACTCCCAGACATTGTAACAACATTTTTAATAGGTCAGAAAAGACGGAAACACATACTAGGTCCCCTTTTAAAGATCCTCACTTCCTTCAGGGTGCTTTGTCGCTCTGCTGCATTATTTCAATGTAAAACAACAGAACGAGTATCATGGTTGGTTGGTTATTCTTGAATTGGGCTACTCATAGGGATATGTGAAGTACATCATGAGTGACAGCACCTATTAAAGGCAATCCGCTTTTTCTCTCTGGGCATCATGAGCTCATCCTCATAATCCAGGACCCATTTTTACACATTTTTATTTGTCTCTCTACAGTACTGGCACACACCATTCATACGTCCATTACCTTTTCAGTGATATATGTCTGTAAAGCCTCTGTATCCAAATTTCCCCCGTGGCGTCAGTGTCCTACTGTGTACCTGTCAGACACTTTGAAGCGTAACCCACCGTCCATTCTTCTTCTGGCCGGTTTAAGGGAGAGAGCACCCCCCCATGGAGCTTTCACTTCTATCTGGGCTCCACCATGCACTGCTGGCCCCTATCAGAAACCCAAGGGCAAGGCTTACACAGCACACAGGCTGGGGCAGTGACAAATTCACAACAAAAGCTTGTTCCGTGAGGTATTAAACTACCATGGAGGTTGAAGGAAATGACGAGAGGGAGAGAGGGAGATAGAGAGGAGGGGGAGAGAAAGGAAGATATAGGGGGGAAAGAGCGAGACATAGAGAGAGGGGGGAGAGAGAGAGATAGTGGGGCAGAGGAACAGAGAGAGAGAGAGAGGGGGGGGGGGGAGAGAGCTGGTGTGATGAAAGGACATGGGGCCCACTGTGACAAATGTTCTCCCATATTGTGATTTATCACGGCCTAGAGACGGAGGGAGCTTAACCAGTGCAGTTGTGGGTAATACAGATGATTTCTCATAGGAAAAAAAGGTGGAGAAAAAAAGAGATTGTTTTCTGCTTTTAGGTGTTCATTCAAACTCTGTACTTTAAGGCCATGAAAAGGCAGAAAATGATTGCGTTTCAACATTGGTCACTCTTAACCATTAAGCCCGTGGAAGCGCTGGGCATTATCTTAACGCCTTTGTGGAATAAAAAAGAGATGCTCCTAACACCATTAGAAGTCACCGTTTTTTTTCAGTTTTTCTATTCAGGCAGAAGAACAAAATCTGCTGAAGCACACAATGCGGTGCTTTCTCTGTTTATTGAACAAGCTTGAATGGAGCGCGCTGCCATAGCCGTCGGACCAGTTGCATTTAATTTAGAGGCGGGTTTGTGTTTTTCTCTTTGCTTGTGCTTTTTTCTCTGAAACCCCATTACCGAGCGAGCCAGTGAATTGTGATGTGAGCAAATTGTGTCTCCTAAAGCGGCGGTTTTGGCTCAAGACACCGTGAAAATGAAGCAATGTTTACTTGCTACCACTGAGAACGGGTTGCATATACGCACACTTTTCTGTATTTTGTTTTGTTCGAACAACAGTTAATCATCTCTTGGCTCTCTTAAGATGAGTCCTGACTCTCTTTTAGGTTTGGAAACCTTATTAGTAGGGTTTTAAGCCCTAGCTTGTAAGAAGTAGAATTACTTCAGGATGTTTTTATACACAAATCATGTAAAATACATTAGTTTACAAATAAATGTAAAAAAAACAACAGATGTTCCCTTGTTATTTTCTGTAATGTCAAATGATTTCTCATCACTGTCATTTTTAAAGTACATTTTACTGATTCGTATGTTTGTATAATATAATAACCACCATTGGGAGGTTGTGAAGGTTATGATGTTTGGTGCTGCTCTTTGGATTTGGAAGTTTTTAATTTTTTTATTGTTAGGGGTTCAAGAACCAATGCTGCATGTTGAACCCTGCGCTATAGTAAAGTGAAACTTAAAAACACATTTGACTGTAATAGCTACCTCATTCCCCTTCAGAAGTTGTTATTAAGAAATTGTCATACACATGAATCCATTCCAGCCATTAACAATAATAAATGGTATCCTTAATGACACTTGATGGCCCTTTCAAGATCATTTCCTCAAGGCTTTGGCCCTCATAATCGTCTGCAAAGGGGAAAAAGGTCCCATTGTGATGGCAGTTTTCACACCAGGTTCCCTGTGCTTGGTTGAAAGGAGGGCTGGATGTGGCGTTGAAATGTCACTGTTGGAGCTGTCCATTAAGCAGTGCTGAAATCCATTCCAACACACAGAGAGGCTTTTTGATGGTTGTCTGGATCAGTATTGGGAGCTGTCCCTTTTCTTCCTGGTGCTGAAATGTGTGAAAGCACGCTGGGCACCTTTTTTTGATTCTTTTGAGGGAGTGTGCCCTTGAAGGAGTGATGTGATGTGCCACCTGTCATCTGCCCAGAGAGCATGTGAGATAACACCAGCTGTCACTTTTACTTTGGTTGCGTTGCTCTATTTAAAATATATATGTATATTGCGATGTTTAGATGTGCCATTTATCTGCTCCATCAAAGATGATATATTCTTTTTTAGTGTGCTTGAAGATTATTTCAAAAAGCCATTCAGTTTCATTCAACTCAGCTCTTTTGAAGCGTAATGTGCAATTGTAATGCACTGACTTAAAGCAATGCTTAACAAACCTCATTTAATGCATGAAGCAACCACAGTTGTCATGGCAACGCAACCTTTTAAAAACAAGTTGATGTCCAATGCGACGCCTTGTTTAGACTGTGTCATTAGCATGCAGTTGCTCAAGAGAGAAAAAACATATGATTTGGAGAGAAGGCACTAGGAGCAAGATTCATACTTCAGGCTTCTCCATGTAAACACTTGTGTTGCATATATGCAGTTTCCCAGTGCTACAGTGTAGGCTTATTCTGATTGGCGATTGGACCGTTCATCAGCAATTAAAGGGATGGGATTTTCGTCAACACGTTAGGGTTGCCTGTGAAGTCACCTTTAACTAGCTTATTATTATCATAAGATGTTATAAAAAAGTGTTTATAATAGGTGCACCCACTGCATGCATTTAGAGGTATTGTTTCTAGTGTTAACGTGTAGTTTGCCAAGTGAAGTACCTTACTTTATGACCCAGTTTGCCTACCGTGTCTCTTTGCATGGCTGACACCAAGTCAAATATCTACTCTGCGCTCAATATCAATAGACCTGTAAGGATATCAATCGTGATATTAGATATAGTCTATGAGGTTAAACGGAACATGCCGTGATGCCGCTGTGTCTGGAGATGACACACTCACCGAGCATCAACACAAAAACCATTTAAAAGGCATCAAATTGAGGGATAGATTTTGATGTTTGCACACCTTTTATAAATGTTCATTCATATAACTTACTGTAGGCTATTGCTTGCAGAAAGCTTAAATGCTAGGCTATTTAAAAGCTCCTTTTAGAGAGCCACACTCAACATAACATATCTGCCATATGCTGTGTGCAGTGATGTAACTCCTCCCACCCCCCTCTATCGGCGATCTCTATTAAACATTATTGGACGATCTGAAAGTACAACTAATGGCCCAACCTTACTACAGTGGTAAACTAAATACCAAGATGTTTTTTGAATTGAAATTAGGTCTGACAGAAAACAGAGAGAGCATGCTAATAGGGAAAAAGCTGGAAACTTATTCACCTTTGCTGACGTGCGTCCGGCGCCGATAAACGTATGAGGCCCCGGTTGTGATATGTGTCTCTGTTGACATTTCACGGCTGAGTGGTGTGACGGCCGATGAGTCACACCTGGCATGAAGAGCTGAATGCTAGCAGGAGGAGAAACTGCTTCCTGAAGCACTCAGGCAGCCAGTGGTGTAAAGAGAGCATATGAATGAATGAATGATTTTTATTTTATTTATGTGTCATGCCACTAAGTGACCCATCCCACATGGAAAAACATGACACCAATACAAACACATACATGTCATCCACAGGTTCCGGTCCAATACACACAACATACATACAGTACTCTACTTTGTAAAAAAAGTATACAATAAGGAATATTACAGCAGCCACAACATTCTAGTTCAAACCATTAACTAATAAACTGTCAAACTACAATCAAAAATTCCATACATAAAACAAAACTATTACCAGTAAACAACTACAAACAATAATTAACAGAATAAGTAAATAAAAAAGAGGAAATGTCCATTCCAGATTTCCCACTGAATTGTAGTGTAGAGTAGAAGTATAAAGTAGCAATTAAAAAAAAAAACTCTAGTATAGTACAAGTGCCTCACACTTGTGCTTGAATACAGTAATTGAGTCAATGTACTTAGTAACATTACACATCTGCTGTCAGCATGATGATGAATATGGCCTGTATACTGTTTACGTGTGAGGACCTCACATAGAGCATTCGCGAGTAGATGTAGCAGGGGGAGAGATAGAAAAGCTATTACCTTTTTCTTCTTTTTTTTTTCAATATCCCAATGCTACATGCCATCAACTGTCAGACAAATAAGAGCGGAACAAATTGAGGCACACACGCACACACACACACACACACAGTCCTACTGTAGACCGCCAGCTGGGAACTCTGAATGCGAATCCCGGACCTTTGCTCTCCCTGTGTGCCAACACTGGAGTAAACACGTATCCATCCTCGACCTTGGGAGATATTGGGTCTTATTTCTGTGAACAAACATCTTCCTATACACACCACAGGATATTTTTCCGTACCAAAATTTTACATTACAAGAAATAACACTGCTGCCTATAAGGAAATGGAAACCTCCTCAGTATTAGTCAGAAGGAGTCATGGTGGGTTGTCATAGCGCTGGACAACTTTTTTGTTTTTGAAACATGGCGTTAAATGTGTTCCCCTGGCGATTCGCTACACACACACCGGGGGCTTGGTCCATTGAAGGGTTTGATATAGGAATTAATGTAACGCTGATAGATGGCTTCGGCCATATGCAATGACAGAGTATGTTCTAGGAGAGCGGAGCTGGCTGTAACTGAAAATATATACAGTATTTATTTTACTTTGGGTTCCATTTTCTCCACAAATGGGTGCTATGGGAGACATTTTATGGATGCGAGTGTGTGAGTGCATACACTTAAAGCCACATAGGAAGCTTATTTTATGCTTATGACACCTGAATGAATGCCCGAAATGTACTTGATTTAAAAAGTACTTTTTAGTTCTAAAAGTTGTGCTATTTTATTTGTTTTTCAGTCATTTCTCAGAACATACTGCATCGTTCCGCTCTGCCTGGCTGGGATTTTTTTTTTTTTTTTACTTCCTAGAACTTTTTCGACAGGAGACTTAATCAAAAAACACAGCACATTTCCATGTGAATGTGAATGATCCCTCACGTACCCAGTGGTGTTTAAAAAAGGATTTGACGCTTTAGTTCTCCAAATATCTCAATTAAAAGAAGCTGTACAGCCAGAGCACTCCAGTAAACAACTGTTTGCTTTACGAAAAACCAATAAAAGCCTTGGACAAACTTTGCGCTTTGGTCGGTGCTTCTAGAATTTAATTTAATTTAATTTAATTGAATAGAAGAAAAAACAGGATTTGAATTCAATCTGTGCAACTGCAATTTGAATTCAATCTTGCCATAATGGCTAGACTCGCCAGCACTTCCAATTTAGTATGTAGTATCAACAGTTCATGTTTTACAGCATCCACTTGATTGTATGTTATAATTATTTCCATTTTCTCCATCTTTTCAATACCTTGGAGGGGCTATTTTAAAAGGATGCACATGTTAATTATCGGAGACCTTTCTGAGTCACTCAGTCCTCCTATTGGTTGCAGTGAAGACAAACTAAATAGAAATATGTATCTGCAGGCTTAATTAAAGATGTGTCTTTATGCATAGCAATTATTTTTATCAACTTAATCATCCCCCAAGTAGCCATGATTTTGTTTCCAGTAATTACATTGAGTATAATCAGTGCCAAACTAATGCAACATGGTACTATTTTAATATTATGCCTTGTGTTGATTTGAGTTGAAGGTTATCTTAATAATTGGGCGCAAACTGCATCCAAGTTGTATAAGTTATGGCCGATTGGCGCTATCATAGTGTTCATTCCATACTTCAATGTGTATTTAAAGTGGCTAAGAGGATCTTTTAAATATGTCTGAAACAGTCTTGTTTTTCCTCGGATAAGTATACATTGCATGTTCCAGCAAACGAGAGCATCAGTGCAAATAACGCTACTTTTACATATTTTTTCTTACTGCCTTCGTCATAATAATAATAATAATAATTCATTTTATTTGAGGGCGACCTTTCATAGCACTCAAGGTCACCTTACAGGGCAGTGTTTAAAAAAACAAAATCAACAATCATAAAAAACACAAGAACAAGATACATTGAAACAATTTACACAAGTGGGGTGAAATGGGTGGGAGACAAGGAACTAGATTGAATATGTCAGTTTAAAAAGATGTGTGTTTAGACGGGACTTAAAAGTGGAGAGAGTGTCAGAGTTACGGATGCCAGGTGGGAGGGTGTTCCAGAGGTGGGGGGCAGATTGGCTGAATGCCCTGGACCCCATGGTGACCAGGCAGGCGGGTGGTACAGTTAATTGAATGGAAGAGGAGGACCGGAGTGTGCGGGTGGGTGTGTTGGTGTGCAGGAGTTCACAGATGTATGGAGGGGTGAGGTTGTGGAGCTCAACCCAGGAACTATAGCTGCCGTAGTAAAAACACTACCGCTTTTGTCCAAAGGGGGTGCAAGTGTTAACAACACAAACTGAAAGTTCCAAGGAGCACCTTTAAACACAGCCACAGCCTTCAGCATTCATCACCACTGATTGAGGTTAGGTCACCCACTCTGTAACACAGCCACAATCAGGGGCTGCTATTGTGTTGTCGGCTTCAGCGGTCCGACCACATAGCATTTAGCCATTAGGGCTTTGGCTCAGAGTGGCCGTAGTTTAGTCTGGAGCTGATTGATTGGCTGTTGAGAGGTCGTTTCAATGTCATAAATCATCCCCCCCTTGATGGTAAACACAGGCTGAGATGTCGGAGAAGTCTGCGAGAATAAGTTGTATGAACCACAAGTGGATGGTGCTGTGAACACTGGGTGGGCCTTCACTCTCTTTCAAATGTTACGAATAAGTAACATATAAATGGCAACACAAGAGTCAGGTTTGGTGGCTTCAAATGCAGACTTTTCTCCAATGATACATTTAGTGTTCCCCTTTCGAAGAACCAGAGACGGCCATTTCTTTAAGACTAGACCATAATGCAACAAAGTCCTGATTTTGTGAATTTGGGACCTTTTTCAAATAGTTTTTAGCCACTTTATTGATTTGCCTCAAGGGTTGTTTGTGTGTCTTTCGGTTGAGTGGTCAGTACCCCACTTTGGCACAGAATGAAAAACCTCAAAAGGTATTAAATGGATTGCTATGAATATTGTATGGTCCCCGGGGGAAAAAAAACATCTTGACTTTGTTGATCCTCATACTTCCCAGGCTGTTTCTAGTGCCACCAGGAGGTTTTGTGTTTTAAGTAATCGGTCTCCTCTGATGATCATACCTTACATGTCAAAGCAAACAAGACCATCAGTGCAACAAATGCTATTTTTAGTTGTTCTTAATGCCTTTGTCATGGGTACGCTTACCAAGGAACTACAGCTGGCGTAGTAAAAACACTACCATGTTTGTCCAAACGGGTTGCAAGAATAAACACAAACTGAAAGTTCCTTGGAAAACCTTTAACTTTTGATCCCATTGTATATCTACAAGGCCATTTTAGGTATACTTTTAATTATCTTTTTTAAGTGTCTCGAAAATGTGTCTCCCATGAGTTACGATCTCGGGATATTGTGCTTAAGACTGTTATACCCAAGCTTTGACAGAGCATGGGTAAGAAGGCCTTTAAGTTTTATGCACTCTCAGACCCTATTTCTAGTAATTGACTCCCCTGAGCTTCCACCTGATGTTAATTAACAGCACACTCGTACAGACTCACAGAGAGTCAACTCAGAGATGAAGGTATTAATTAACTTTAAGTACATCTCAGAACAAATCAAACTCATTCGCTGGCAGTGTTTCAATGGGGGGTTGTACAACACACTTTTTTTGTAGGGTATTATTAATTGAACAAATCTATGAAAAGAAGCTTGGTGGTTATCTTGAAATGTAGGCAATGTAAGAGTTACCATTCAGTACTGCTGCAGTAAACGGAATGACCCTTAATTATGTTTCAGTCTCAGGCATCTAGTTTAAAATCTCAGATCGACTGAACTTTATTAAAAAGCAACTTTGTCCCTCAGTTCTAACTAGTTGTAACACTGTATTGCAGCTATACTTCCCCCACCAGCCCATAACTTTTAAGAGCCACTCGTGTCTCAACTCATGATTTCAACCATTCTCACTATTCACTCTCTCTTTGTGTTCTGCTGCACCCATAAAGTAGCCTGGCTCCGCCCGCCCGCCTACTTCCGGCCAAATTGTATTTTCCCTTCAGTAGTCAGTCTGGGTGTACAGCCCATTTCCCAGTTTTGCCGGAGATTCGACAGCCGGTCCAATCAGCGAACAGAGCGAGTGGCTGAGAACGATGACGTCGAAGTCGCGCTCCAGTTTCAGTTGCGGCCAGAAGCCGGCTCATGACACACGTGACGACCAAACGTTATGCGATTGGTTGGCTAATCCAGAGTGGCACTGGGCAGATCCAATAGTTTTAAACTTTAACAGACACCCGCCTCCATGAGTGAACGTTTGCCAATTACAGCACTGCCAGACCTTCTGTACAAATGAAATGAAGTACGATGGTCTGGTAGCACCAGGCTACCCATAAAGTGTATTTCTGTTAAATTACATCCAAGCAACTTACTGTTCCAATACCATACATCAGTGCAGCCGCCCATAAGTGTCTTGGGTCTAATTAGAGCAAGGCAATTAAGTGATTAATACATTGCTATATACAAATCCTGCAAGAACACTGGCTGAAAACAATTATTCATTGATCATTTAACCACTAATAGTGTAATGTTTAGCTTACTTCCATTTTTGCTTTCTTCCTATGGTTGCAATTAAATTAAAGCACTTTCAACTATTGAACCAAATCTGATTTGTTTGAATGGTGCTATGAAAAAAACATTTTGATTGATTTATTAATGTAATTTGCAATCACCCTCTTTGCAAATTGCTATACAACAGCGTTGAGTCTAAAATGTGAAGGGATATGGGACTCTATACAACAACATGGACCATCATTTTGTAATAAATATGAATAAACTATGATAATGGATAGTTAGCAGTGTATATGGTTGAGATAGGATTGTTGGAATGGCCTTCTGGTTTCAAATGAATATTTAATGAGCATATATTCCTCATGAATTCGGCATTAAAGTTTCAGTGCTTAAGTTTAATGTGCATTTTTAATTGATACACACTCGCTCTGCAACACATACTGTAGCACCTCTAGGCTGACGTGCAAGCAGAGCGTGTTTGTGTGGGTTTGAGGGGGCAAGCAGGGGCAGATGTAGTCATATTTGGGCCTAAGGCAAACGAACACATGGTACACTAAACATCCCTTTTCCAGTCCTTATATACAGTATCGAAGAAAGCCCTATGTGTAATGCACATTTCTTCCAATTCAATACTTTTACATTCAACTACTGTTTTATTTGTGTGTCTCCATATCTGACCTCTTATTGCCACGTGTGTGATCTTCTAATATTAGTAACACATAGAGGAAGTTTAAGAGGCAATATTCGGGGGCCCCATGGAAACACCTACCTTGGCTTTGCCTAATGGTAAAGTCTGCCTCTGGCTTCATGCGCCTTTGGAAAATATTGAATGGCTCACACTGAGTCCCGCATCAAGCGTTTACAAAAGAGATGCGCTGCTCCTCCCTCTCTCTCTCCCTTTCCCCTACCTAGCACTCTCCTCTCTCTATCTCTCTCCTTACCTTGCACTCTCTATCTCTCTCTCCCTCCCTCTCTCCCCTCTCTCCCTCTCTCCCCTCTCCCCTCTCTCCCTCTCTCCCCTGTCTCCTCCTCCTCTCTTTCCACTGAGAATCGTTTTGCCGTTTCTCATATCGCGTCACTCCACCACTTGTTATTTCACACCTTGGCTGTGAATAGCCCGTGTCCTCGCGCTACTCGGTGACTCTACCGGTCTATCTACATATTTCTGCCTTTTCTCCTCGTGCCAGGGAAACACTAGTTTTATTTTAGTATTTTTTGGGAACCATGACCACGGCGAAGGAAAGCAACGCTCCGTCGAAAGCGCCTTCTCAGCATCAGCAGGAACAGGTAGGCAATACACCGACCAGCAACACTTCTCTCACTTCTCTCGCCCTATAGCCCTCGCCGTATTAATAATAACCACATTAACCCAGTGTCGCCCTGTGCTTTGCTTTGCTTGGCCGGGCACTGAGTTGTCTTCGCACGCAGCGCTGCGGTGACTTTTCCTGAACGCTTGTAAATGCTGCTTTTGGAGGAGGGGGGAGAACAAAAAATTATCATTTGGTCGCCAAGGCTCGTAAAAGGTGGTTTGCACTCGGTGTCAATTGGAAAGTGATAGAAGGTGCTGTTGTGCCAGTTCATTACGAATTGTCGTGACTCGTGATCACCTTCATTATTTAAGCAGTGATTGTTATTCGGGGACTTTACGCACCGGAGACAACGAGCAGTTTGTGTGTTTTTCCCCCCCATCACGTCCAGTGCGCTTCACCTTGCAGTAGGAGGACACGCAAATCAGCCCAATTAGCCCAACTTTGACCATATAAGGGTGCCTGGTGTCCATCGCAACAGTTTGATCCCATTAAAACAATCGTGTCATGCATTCTACTGGTCTAATCAATGTATTTTAAAGCGTATATGACCTCAGTCCCGGAGGCTGAAAACACTGTTGCATTTCAGTGTGGTGCAGGGAGGCGCTGCTCTGTTTTCTATGCAACCCTGATTACTCAGTCAGTGGTGATGGAGCATCTGTTGACCCAATGTAGAGCTATAGCGGAGCCTTACGGACTTGCCGAAATAACAAGAGGGAACAGTGGAGTTCATGTGGATTTTGATCAATATCTTTGTTCTAAAAAAAGACCATTAATTTTCTATTCTGCTCTCGTACTGTCAGGGTTTGCCAATACAACACCTCCTCATCGAGCCAGTGCATTTGAATAATAATGTAGTGGCTGAAAATGATTGGCAAGGGCTTTCATCAGCACTGGAGATATTAGATTGTTTGTGGATTAAAAGAAAAATAATTTAAAAATTTTGGAAATGTACCATTTATTTTTTTAATGTATAACAGTAGCACCTTTAAACAATATCCCCACTCACCAGCATCACTACTTGGATGTTTCTAGAAACATTTTAGCGCAAGTTATTGCTTTGAAGAAGAAGAAAAAAACTACACAAAGGACTTTAGTTTTGGCCACTGTCATTTTTACCCGGATTTTATCTCATTGTCAGACCACGGAACTTCCCCAGACAAAAACCTTGAAAGTATACCCTCCCTCCTACTGCCTGTCTATACATGCAGTAATATGGCGTTACTTTGCATCAAGTTCCCAGTGTCTGTCAATACAAACTGACAACCTTAGACGGCATCTGCCACTGCAGTGTCCACCCGTCTGTGTGCTATTTGAAGTTGACAGAGAAGGTGAGACGGACACTTGGCTTTTATCCCGCCGAGCAAACAATCTTCCCATGCTGAGATTCAGCTCGCATACTGTCAGTCACTCCCTCAGAGGCAGCCAAAGGTCCACCCGGCCCACAATGCATATTCTACATTTAAGAATAACTGTCATTCGAAGCACAGACATCAGTCAAATGCAACTGTGTGACTTTGAAGTAATATGAAGCATAATGCTGACATGATCAGACGATTACTAATGTATAAAGGACACTAGATTGTTGATGACTGACGCATCCTTAGCCATTCTTCAAGCCAACACATTTGATAATTAAATGCTAATTTCACCTGATCAAACGAGAGGTGTTTGCTGCTTTTCTGTTGTATATGTTTGGATTAAGACTGTTGGTTGGAGCAAAACTGGCAATTGAAACGAATCACCTTGAGCCCTTCATGGTGGACATTTTGTAGATCTCAATGTTAATTCATTTATCAATCAAACAGTGAAAGATCCCTGTGACATTGTTTCAAGATGTTGTTGTAGCACTGTTTTGTCCTAACGTATTTACATTTTTAATAGCATAGCAAAGGGAAAAACAAAAATAATCCAAATTGAGAATCGGGATCCTGAGAATGTGTTGACGTTTGTGCAGTTGATTCAACATATTTTCTGACATATTCCGCCACTTGGTTAATCGACAAAGTGTTTCAGCACTACACTGAAAAAGGAAAGAACAATCAACGGATCTGTACTGAATCATTTGAATATGTTGTTGGAGCCCTCACATAACCTGTTCTGTTCACAAATTTGGCTTCAGCTTTCATGCACATTTATAGTTTGATTAATAGTTAGTTAAGGGTGTCGGCCTTAGCCTAGGTAGGTATCCGGAATCCTAATTCAATCACTTTATTTTTTTAAATGTAAAGCACTACATGATTGTTAATACCTGCATGATCTGACTCATGTGTTGTTGGTGTACTTACTCAGATGATTAGCGAGCTGTTGAGGCTGGACACCAGTAGATAGTTAATGCTGTCTGTCTATGGATTACCCTGAGGCGTGAAATCTCCAGCGGCGTGGAAACATAGCTTCAAGCAAATTGGGTTGTAAAATCAGCAATGTAACACGCTTACATAGCACGTACGTCGTACACACACACACACACACACACACACACACACACACACACACACACACACACACACACACACACACACACACACACACACATACACAAACACACACACACACACAACACAAACAGACATCTGTAGTTGCTGTGATTACGTGAGGTCCTGTTGGGGCCTTACTGATTGATGGTCTGCCAGCAGGGCTTATGGTCTAGGGACAGAGAGGACGGAGATAGAGGGCAGTTCACCAGGGAGATAGCAGCAACAGCTTCTAACAGCCTCCTTCTGATCAGCTCCACGCAGCACATACACACTCACACCACCGACCCTCATTACGGCAACAGGGTGTGAGGTTCTCAAGGTGCCAAAGGTCGAGTCGGCGTCACAGTGCGGTAATGCACTTGCAGAGCAGATACTCCTTAGCTAAAAGGTTGGATCCCTTTGTTGAGGTTCAAATCACCTTTCTTTGACAAATTACAAGCAGCCCTCTCAGTGAATTTGTGATGGAACCTGTGGATTTATTTTTTAATCAAGGTTTATTTTCTCTGGTTCAATTATAAACAAAACAGTTTGTGCAGCAATCAACAGGCTCATGAACTCAACATCAATATAGCACCCACCCGCCACCACACTAATCCCCCCCCCCCCCCAAGATGGCAACCTGTTCAATAAATAATGCAAATGACAAAGGATTAACCTCCTAGGACCTGGCGTCCACCTGTGTGGACATCAACTTTTTGGGCTGTCTAGACCACAATGCAAAATGTTGCTCTAAAAAGGGCCTGGGGTCCACATACAAGGACATTATACTGCCACTTAGTGGTGGCAGAAGAGTATAATACATTATACTTTAGATTCAAGATGGCCGACAACACACCCAAAAGTTCATCACACCCAAAATGGAAAATCCTGATCCAAACTTCGACCAAGAAAAAAATCTAATCAAATTTCATGGCTGATTCTTGTTCAGAATATGTATAAAAGTGTTCAATGTTTGTTATGGAAGTAAAACATTTACAAAAGCTAGTAATTGTAACAATTTACCATGCTGCTAAAAATGATGTACACATATGTGGACGGGAGGACTTCATTCTGTTAGTTTTATTGAAAAATCCTTGTATGTGGACAGCGGGACTTAGTTCTGAGGAACATTTTTATATGTTTTCAATCAATCAATCAATCAATAACCTTTCACTTTTCACTCAAGAGACACTTAGGTTGCCCTCATTTACAGTTACAATGAGTACATTTCAGTAAATTTCAACCCCAGTGCCAGTTTTCCGGCTCCTTACCCAAGGGCCGGGGCCAGGGCCAAGGCCAGGTTTCCGGCTACCAGGGCCAGGTTTCCGGCTACCAACCGAATGGCCAAGGCCAAGTCTCTGACTACCAACCCAAGGGCCTTGGCCAAGGCCAGTTTTCCAGCTATGATCCCCAGGGCCAAGGCCAGGATTCTGGCTACCAGGGCCGTGTTTCCGGATACTAACCCAAGGCCCAAGGCCTGGTCTCTGACTACCAACCGAAGGCCCAGGGCCAAGGCCAGTTATCTGGCTACCATCCCTAATGCCAAGGCCAGGACTCTTGCTACCAGGGCCATGTTTCCAGCTAACAACCCAAGGACCAAGGCCAGGATTCTGGCTACAAACCCAAGTGCCTGGGCTAAGGCCAGTTTTCTGGCTACTATCCCCAGGGCCAAGACCAGGCTGCTGGCTACCAGGGCCAGGTTTCCAGCTACCAACCCAAGGGCCAGGGCCAAGGCCAGGTTTCCAGCTACCAACCCAAGGGCCAAGGCCAGGTTTCCGGCTACCAACCCAAGGGCCAAGGCCAGGTTTCCGGCTACCAGGGCCATGTTTTCAGCTACCAAGGCCAGGATTCTGGCTACCAAGGCCAGGATTCTGGCTACCAACCCAAGGGCCAAGGCCAGGATTCTGGCTACAAACCCAAGGGCCAAGGCCAGGTCTCTGATTACCAACCCAAGGGCCAGGGCTATGGCCAGTTTTCCGGCTACCATCCTTAGGGGCCAAGGACAGGATTCTGGCTATCCGGGCCAGGTTCGGGCTACCAACCCAAGGGCCAAGACCATGGATTCTGGCTACAAACCCAAGGGCCAAGGCCAGATAGCCAGCTATCAACCCAAGGGCCAAAGCTATGGATTCTGGCTACCCGGGCCAATTTTCCGGCTACCATCCTTAGGGCCAAAGCCAGGATTCTGGCTTCCAGGGTCAGGTTTCTGGCTACCAATCCAAGAGCCAAGGCCAGGATTCTGGCTACAAACCCAAGGGCCAAGGCCTGATTGCCAACTACCAACCCAAGGGCCAAAGCCAGGTCTTTGACTACCATCCCCAGGGCCAAGGCCAGGATTCTGGCTCCAATTCAGGATATACGTCTTCCTGCAACTGTTAGCAGCCTTTCTAATGAGCCATATTGCTCAAAGGGGCACAATTGTTGTTTCTCATTTTGTTTTTGCACTTTGGAAAAATGCTGCTCTGTTCAGGCACCAAAAAATGAGTTTTGTTCATGATTACTCAATTCTGACTTTATTGTGTTTTATCTTGATTTAAAACTGCGGTCCTCATATGTGGACATCATTTTTCTCAGAAACTACATCATGTAAAAAGATAATTCTTGGTTTGTATACTCATTAGGTCCCAATCAGCCCAAATAGCAAAGAGAAATAAAAAATGCATGCCCTGGAAGAGCTCGGGTCCTAGGAGGTTAAACCAAGATTCTTTTTTTAATTAAAATTATTAACTTTTTTGTTTGTTTGTAATAATAGTTATTCAAACATGAATGAATGAATGAGGAAAGTCATGTTGTATGCTGATCCACTTCAGTTAGCAACTGAGCATTTAACCCATCTGCAAAGTATAAATAATGGCTTCCATTTCAGGTAAAATGTATATCCTCTTCCATGGTGCATCTGATTGTTTTCTACTTTCAATGACTGCCTAACCTCTCCAACCCAATTTGCAAAAGCAGGAGGGGAAGCCTCTTCCACCTGAACAGTTTTAATCTCCTAGCTCATAAAGTGGAGTTGGTGCTAGGCCACTAAAATTGCCCTGGGTAGCTTTCAGATGTGCACTGGATGAAACGACCCCTAAAAATGGCACTCAGAGGTGAAATTTAAAGACAGTTGTCTAGGCGTCAACAAATATTTGGGGGGAAATTGGTGGATTTGGCACAAAGTAGTTCTTCAAATTGAATTTGTATATAAGAATAGTGTACGCACAGGTAAATAGCAGTCAGACATTTGTAAAAAAGCATCCTTCGAAAGCTTTAATTTCATGCTGCTCTTGTCTTTTTGGTATCGATTATGTCATAAACCCGCTGGCTGGGTTACCATTTGAGAGCTGTCAGCTGTTTAACGATCTCACATTACACCAGTAATGGGGATTGTTCTAGGTCCAGAGTATCTCACAGCCTTCTGCAGCCCAGTGCAGCTCATAAAACAGGATCAAAGCTGCTACCCAACATTCAATGGGGGTAGAGACTGTGGAGACAACATTTCACCATCCAGCAAAATAATGTGCCCTTTTACTACGACTGGCAAACCTGGCCTGGAACGCCTTAGTGGGCAATGGCTGCTAAACGGAGATACTTCCATTTGAGCTGAAAAGGAAAGTCTGCCCTGTTATTTTCTTTTAACTCTATACGTTTTTGAAGATGTTTTTGTTGTTGATTTAATAAAAAAAACATACATTTAAGGTGTATAGAAAAAAGACACAACAAAATTGAAGAAGAGGAATACAAGCTTACATAGAGTCAAACGGGTTTACATTATGTACAGTATAAACATGTACAGTACTTGCTCACAGACATCATATTATGCTTGATATATTATGTGAGGGGAAAATGTGTGAGATTTGGCCTGGGAAATTGGTACGAATGTCTGCCCTGTTAAAGTTTATTTAGCAGAATCTCAAGCCTGCACCAACCTCAGTCTGTGAAGGCAGCGTGAGAAACAGCTGAGCAGAGCAGCCCGCGGGTGTTCGATAATAGACACACAAGGGCCCAAAAGAAGGAAATTAATCATCGACAAATAAGCCATAGGATGGGATAGAGTGTAGATCTTACTCACTTTGTAGAACTCTGTTGTTTCCAAGTCATATTTTTTTTTATTTGCGATTGTGTTTTTTGATTATTGAATGTGGAAGACAGAGCTATGGCTGTTTTCACCATTGTAGACTTTTTGCTGGCCGGTGCCTGGATATATTTACAATCATTATGTGAACTAGAGACAGTACATGGATTTCTGCATTTCCATCAGGCCAACAGTGGAGTTAAAAGTGACAAGGCCCTACAGTATAGGGGACATTGGACACATCCTTAGTAGCATATTAGTTCAGTAAGTACCAATTTAATTCCATACTTATGTTTCCGGTCAGATACTATGATACCTACTTGGTATCTTCAATGTGCTCAATGCCATATAAGTTCCCGTGGATGTACCGTCATCAAATATTGATAAAAAAAAGTTGTTTATTTGAAAAACAGTTTGCTGTCTGCTGCGAGCTGATAAATTTGAAGCGTAAAATGTGAACATGCTCACTTGAAAGTCAAACCAAAATATTGACAACAGGGAGAAGTCAGAGGGGGGGGGGGGGGGGGGGGAAATGCTTTTTTTTTCCACGAGATGAAAGGTTTTAAGATTGAATCAAATTTGACTCGGAGATGTTTTTATTTATTTCGTAGCCTCGCGCTGAGAAAACAAGGTCTGGTTCTAATCAGCCGTGTTTTTGTTTCCATCGGCCTCGCTGTGGTGGAGCCCGCTGCCTCAGTGGCCTGCTGATGAGTAGCTCAAGTGATAAGTGCTTTAACAGATGTTAATTAAAGTTGCAACGTGCACGGGGGTGACGAGGAGTCATACGCACCCAATTTCTATGATTTATTGTGGTTTTTTGTTGTTGTTGCATGAACTTGACTAGAGTGTTTGCGATACAAACATCCCTGCAGCAGATTCCCTTTGTACACATTGGTGTAACTGTGCAGTAGTATCTGTTGCAGAAGAATCTATTGATTTCAAAGTAATGGCCTTGATTTGTGAGATGAATTCATTGGGACAAAATGTAGTAAATACTAAATAAATCCACGCTGAGTTTTTTTAGCTTGGAGGTGGACTTTGACATGCTTGCTGTTGATTAATAGCAAACCGTTTGGCATTGTTAACCTGTAAGCAGCACTGCTGTAGAGCCCAACATGGATGAAGCTAACATAGCTCATGAGCTGTGTTGAACCACTTTACTGTTAGTTCTGTTGGAGATTCAGAGGCTTCAACATAAGAGGAATGGTTTCAAGGCAGTTATGAGACAGCAGTCTGTGTGAACGCATTATCCCGTAAGCAAAGCGAGCTTGCTTGATCTGAGTGTGTTTTTTTTTCACCCACTATTCCATTCAATAACATGATGTAGGCTACAATCTCGAGAACAAAATGCCAGGAGGAGTAAACTGCCCATTACAGAGAAAATACAACAAAGCTAATGGAACTATAACTATTAACTATCACCGGTGTTATCAGTAAGCACAATACTTTACCATCTCACCCTGCGAGTTGTCCCTAAGTGACCAGGCTTTATGGAAAAGGCTGGGCCATCACTTGCTCTCTCCGTGTGAGATATTCTGCGGGAATACAGGCAAAATGCTGAGAATGTAAAGTGCAAAAATAGTAACCTCCCAAGAGGCAGTTTTCAATATGTATGGGCTTACTGTATATAGTCTATATCCCTCATATCTGTATCTTCCCTGCATAATTTGGATATGCTTTTCTCTTTCCATGGTTTTAAGCTACTTTGCTTCCAACTGAGATTGACATACTAGAGTTATTTCCTTTAGGCAATAACCATATTTAATGTAAGACCACACTACGGCAGCCTTAGCTATCAAACAGACTTGCGATTCTCACCCTCACTTGGATTCCTCCTGTGGTGAATATGTTGCTAACATTTTGTTAGTTATCATGCACACTTAAAACTGTTTTTTTTTCTGTTTCTGCACAGCTACAGTATTTCTCAATGAAAGAGGTAAGCCCTGCGTGGCCAAAATAGGTTTGGGAAAACCATGGAGTGACAGGATGATTCACTTTTAAAATGCAAATAGATAAATAGGCCGACTCCTCCTGTTCCGCCGAGTGCCCTTGACTGATAACAGGGGAATGTGGGATTGATTTAGAGGAGAATTGGATGCCCTAATGTTTTGGCCATAGTTCATCTTAAGGGCAATTATGAAACAATTGAGCCGTGATGTTGGGGTCTGAAGTGGAGATTAGAGACGAGATTGCCAGGCAGCCCCGCCACAGCTATTCATCATGATTGTTGTGTCGCGATTTAAATGTTCTTTGTAGATTTGGCTTATGGTGGGGAGGTGGGGGGGGGGGGGGCTGCTTTAATACGGCAATAAATATTCAGCGTTTGGAGCAATGGTCAAAGTAAATGTCATGACAATCCCCAGTCTCGCTATTAGCCGGTGTAGACCAGACATCAGGTGTGTGTGTGGGTGTGTGTGTGGGTGTGTGTGTGTGTGTCTGTGCGTGACTGTTTTTGTGTGTCTGATGAAACACCTCAGGATGAGTTTCCGGTACGGTGTGTAAAAGCCGCCTCATTTAGGAAAAAGGTCAGTGTGCTTTCTGTCAGGTAGATTCCTTTCTTCCTGTAATCTAATTGTGTCTCTGAGCTACAGGATTCATATGCACATAGAGCTTATTAAACTTTGTTCGAACTTTTTCGATATCAAACTGAGTGGCGATATTTCCATGAGTATTTTAAAGCAGACCTTTCTGACTTGCATTCAGATAAAAACCACGGTTTCATACAGAGGCAAATTAGCATATAGAATAATGTCATTGTAGATTTCTTAAACAATCTACGATAGGTTTTTGAAACAAGTCTCCTTGGTGGTTGCATTTTGTATAGCGAGGGAGAATGACAGATTAAAAACGTTTTCAGACTATCAGGCGTATGTCATCCTATCTCAATCATAAACAGCAATTATGGATCAGTGTGTGAGTTAACATCTATGTAGCATTGTCTTCATTTGAGTGTGTTTATCTGCGGCTCGCCCCTGGTTGTTTTTCGAGGCTTTTCCGACCTGGTTTAATGAGAGATCGGAGCCTCCATGTTCCAACCATAGCCTCTTAATTGAGACGTTGAGTGTTGCCAGGTTTACCATCAGCATTCCCCCTCCCCACACACACACACACACACACACACTCTTGGGTCCTGCTGTCGTCTCGCTGCAACCTCACATTCAGAAGAGCGAGTGCTAGTCACAAACGATAAGCAGGTAATTGCCTGTAGGCTCAGATGTGAATTAGGAGAAGCTGGTGCCTCGGTTTTATCGGACGTGTTGCCAGGGGTTGTTTGTTCCAGTGTCGGGGAATTGTGACAGCTCAAAGCGATACACACAGCTGTCTTCTTTCATACTAGTATAGATGAAAGGTCAAGAAACTACATTAAGGGTGTGTGTTTTACTAAACCGTGTCTGTTAGCGTCTTATTCTATACAATCATCTCTAAATGGCCATTATCTCAACATTTTGAACTATACTTCTGAACTATAAATCTACATTTTTCGAGCACTTACACAAACTAAACTTTCCATAATCATTCTAAAAACACTGTTCTGAAGGTTATACAGTAGGATGTGTTCATATGTTGTTAATTGCATGATTAACAATACATTTTCCTTTTTAAAACCAGGGCAAAAATGCATTTTTATGACCTGTATATAGTATATTTTTAGTTATAAAATGAAAAAATGCTGTAAGCTAAATCTCTTTGCTAAAAACATTGAGAACTTGCCTTCAACTTCAAATTGTGCCCTTACCAAGGCTGGTACAGGTTGTTAAAAATCCTCATTCTGCCTTTTGAGTTATATCTCTTCCGTTTAAATCTAGAAACAAATGAACAGCAATTTCCCTCCAGTCCCTACTTACTTTTAATGGCTCAAATTTGCTCGATGAGGCAGCACTACAGTAGCCTGCGGGCGGCTAAAGGGCTGCAGCCCAAACATCTTGGCATCTGGGGCCTTGCTCAGTCAGTCTGGCACGAGCTTTCCTAGAGGAATGAGCTTGCTTATCAAAGCCTGGCCCAGTCTTCCCAACCAGTGTTCCTGCTGACATTTACTGCCTCCGAACCTTTAGTGTTATTGTTATGGCTGCGATAACTCTCGCCTCTATGGAATACTGACGGCGCTCCAAATTGACCAACTGGAGAGATTTTAATGTGACGGCGACTCATCACATTATAGTGATGGGTGAGCGTTGAAAGTAGCCCCCACCCCCCCCCCCCCCATTCCCTCTCCCCTCTGCAATATCTAACTCTACTTGAAAAGCACGTTTCCCCTTGTCATCTGTCTTGACCGTCATGTTGTCAGGAAACTGCCCTAGTATCCGCTGCCATTCATTCCAAATCTCTTGCCTCCCCGCGGCTATATAAAATAAAGTCTGGTGGAAAGGGACATTGGTCAGGGGCGACGATGTCAACCCTGCGCTGCTGATTTGCCACAGCTCAGAATATTGGCAGCCATTACGTGTCTCCTCAGTGGCGTTTAGAGCCCGTCCCCTGATATACTGACTTTCATCATGACATTTCTCTGGGCACACTCCAAAACAACCCACCGCCGGCAAGCCTGGTTTCTATGGAGATGCTGTATAGCTCTGCAAAAAAAAAAACACACAGATTAAAACGGAAGAAGTGTGTGGGTGGGGGGAATCATATTAATTCAGTCGTTGTGTCACCATCCAGTTGACGCTTTTCCTTGTTCTAACTAGCGACGGAAATTGAATCAAATACTCGCCTAATGTGCGTCTCATTCTTGCAAATGAGCATGCAGCCCTAATTTCAGAGTGTTCCAGGCAAATGAGTGTCCCCACTTTGTTTCGAATATCAAACAACACGGGGAGCTTGATTGGGGCTTTTGATTTGGCTATTGTTCGAGCTGATATGAAAATGTGGCACATCTGCACTGTGCTGGAATTGGCATTCCTCGCGGGGTGCTTAATTACTGAAAGTTAGACCCACATACCATGTTCAAAGGGCTTTCACAATCCACGCTTTCAATTCCCTGGATATGTCACGATGCATTTCTTGAAGGAATATGCACTATGGTTGGTTGGGCCGATCGGCGATGGTTGTCTTCCATCAGCGACGGATAAAAACATTGTCCCATTGTGATATAAATGTAACCCCTCATGTCCCTGCCCTGCTGGATTGGGTAGAGTGTCCATTTGGAGTTCTTAATTTTGTTAGTTAAATCCATTAAATGTAGTGCCTGAGCCTAGCCTGGTCCTACCAGACCATTGTACTTCATTTCATTTGTGCAGAGGGTCTTTATTATTATACAGTATGCGGGTTGCTTGTGTAGCCTACACTTATAATTCATATCCCATCCAGGTAAGCCTTTCTATCAGTAACACTTGTCTGTTGAAAATGGGAAAAGATTACCCTAATAAATCATGGATATCATCAATGTCATATTCAGTACACAACGCTCAACCCTAATATGCAAGCTGAATACAAAGTAGACGGTTTTGTTCTATTCCAAGTTAGTTGAAAGACATTATTCAAAAAAAGCATAAGTAATCAGCCTGACAGAATGGTGTATTCATTTGCATTACACCAGCAGTGAGCAGGGATACTAAAATAGTGATTCTACAGTAAGTGGCAGTTACACAGTGTGATTGAATCTTCCTTCTTTACCGTCTCGGATATTAGAAGACCACACAGTGCCTGGGTTTACACTCACTGGAGAAGTTTATTATCTCATTTCAGTGATCCTGGGGGAGCTGTCAATTGGCTCTGAAATATACGCTCTTCCCCTGCTTATATCAGTGAAATACAGGCCCACCCACACTCACTCATTTGCTATCTGCTCAGGGACGAAGTAGAAGGAAAAAAAAAAAAACTCCTGGGGTATCCTCTGCGTCTAACCGAAGCCCCGGAAAGCGATTCAGTGACTTTTTATCACACATTTATTGTCACAACTCACTGACCCTTGAGTTGCCTCGGACCATTAAGATATCAAATGTGAAATACCGTGATTCCAATATGAGTAGAGAATCTCTTGCTTCTTGAATATATTGGTCCCTCAGACCCTAGGGCGCTCAGTCATATATATATTTTACAATTCACCTCCATTTTAAAGATTTAAGCATTATCACATAAATGTGGATTTATGTATGGTCTACTTACCTAAAGTCTTAAGTCTACAAACTCCATGTGAAAAATATGTTTTTTTTAAGCACTGGAGAATTTTGTGATTGTAAGAGTTTCATTATGTATTTTTACATTATAAGTATTTGAATTTATTGAGAAATATTACTGTAGACAATCTGAGACTGTTGCATTGTGCTGTGGGTGTGTGGTGCTGACTGAACAGCTCCCATAAAGCAAACGTAACAGATACATGTTTCTGTCTTTGAAGTTGTTTTCACCTTATGGCCTTCAGGTCTCACTCTTTCATCATATAGTTGTGCTGTTGGTGTTGTTTTTGAGGCAATGTTGTTTCTTGTTGTTTTTGTCCATAGTACACTATGCTCAATAGGCTTGGAAGCCTAATTTACAATTGTGTACTTGGGTCAACGTATGGTTAAAGCTTGCTGTAAAAAGGAACTTGCAGTCTTACACAGAAAGACCACATTTGGAAAAAGTGGGGTTTCTTTTATAGTAAGGATGGTCACATAAGACTATGTGTTCATATTGTATGGTAGGATTTGGATAAGTGGACTTGCTCTTGTGAAGTGAAAACAATTGGCTTCAATAAATGAACAGCATCATACAGCTTTCTCTGATGTGTCCCTGCCAATGGGGAACAAAAAGAACACGTTGAAAAATCAATTTCATCACACTGAGAAAGTGTACGCCGGCGTCTGCTTTGTGGCGACGTAATGCATCAGAGGGAATTAGTGCATTAAGACCATTGAACAGGAGCTTTCACCCTGTTTTTCGCACTGACTGAATGCACATAAAAAGGCTGTGCCAATGATTTCCTATGGAGCTTAAAAACACATATTTTTTTTGTTGAATTCATCTTTCTTCCTCATCTATATTTCTTGTGGTGCTGCTGTTTGAATGAGCGTTCATGGCTCAGGCATGACCACAGCCGGCTGTGTGTTGTAGCTGGAAGGAGCAGGAAAGAGAGTGATGTAACGACGACAAACAGCCAAGTGTGAGTCATAACTGTTTATGACTGGACTTAATGAATACTTTCCATTTCGGTGCCAGAGGAAATAAGTAGCCCGACAAACACTCCCCCACTTGTTCATCAGTCAATTTCCCCCCCTTCTAGACTGGCGTCAAAGCTGTGTGTGATAAGCAAGTTGATTTAAACACGACAGTCAAATGCCAACGCTTTCATCTCTCTTTTTATCACACAGTGTGCACGCCTTCTGTCTTGATCAATCATGTGATTTGTGGGAATGGCTTTTTTACCACGTTGCATGGCTGACATGGATGACATAACAGAAAAAAATACAAAGCCGAATGTTGCAACATACAGTATATCGCAATATGCATAGTATCTCAATGTATTTTTTTGTGTTGTCCTTTCCAATACCCAGCCCTAGTCTCCACTTATATCAGTATGCGCAGAGAAACACTATTTTACATTCAGATGGTTTACCAGGCTTTTTGTTGTTTGGTGAAGGTGTAGTTACTATTGTGCTGGTTTTATGACACTGCTCTAAGTTTTTTCCCCCCCTATATGTGCATCCTATGTGTACCGTACAAACATTTAATTCTATGGAATCAAAATATCAGGTCAAAACCCTAGCGAGCTTCCCAGCAGTATTGTAGCTCACGTTAACCCAGAAATGTACTAGCCGGCTCCTGTGTTCTCATTTGATGAGGAGCCCCTGCAGTGCACAAAAGTCATACGCTCTCTGTACACGCCACATATCAGAGCAGGGTCACTGCTTTCCTGCCAGGGGATTCTTCTAGAACTATAATAGCATCTAAGATACCCAGCAGGTGCCTGAATAAACCCCCCTAATAGAGCAATTATTCTCAAACAAAAGGTCACCTCAGGCGTGATGACAGGCCCGGAAATCAATAAAGCTCCCAATTAAGGGGGTAGCAGCGGGCCTATATTTGGTCTGCCGGCCGCCAGCCATCTAGGAGAAGATCAGATTTCAAGGCAATCGCATTCCCCTTACGTACGTCTTTGAGATTAAGTTACCACATTTTATTTCAGGAGTCTTTGCTTCCTCCTCCTTTTTAAAAAAAAAAAAAAATGCATACATGACTCAGGTCTTTTTAAAGTGGTCCCCTTGATACTAGCGTTCACCCAGAGAGTGATGAGACCTTCCTTTTTCTTAGCTCACATAAAAGAAAACAACTCCTGCTCTTCAGTAAGAATATGCAAGGCTTTACAATTTTTTTAGTAGAGACCTGGGAACAAATTAATATACACAACAGCATGGAAAAAGTGTATTGACTAAAAAAAAACTAACTAACTTTCACAATTAGTATAAGACACATCAGCTAGTAAAGCAGAAGTAGCCTACATAGTACGTTCATATGAGGAACTTTTTTTATAGCATTTTCGATGGCTATGAAGTCAACAAAATTAAATATCTCAGCAACTTAGGTAGCAATGCCTTTTGAATGACAACATGGGCATGCCAATGTCTTCTAGATGCTAGTGATGACCTTCCAACCTTTGTGTATAACTCACAGTAGTGATTATGATGGAACTGTTGATTCAAGCAAAGTCAAGTGTGGTAAACAACATGCAGTGGTTTAAAAGCATTGGTAGCAGCATTAACAAACAGGATATATCTCCATATTCCAATGTAGACAGGACGTTGTATAATGCCTTTGTCTGTTTTTTTTTTTCCAAAGGAGGAACATTCTCTGCTTTGATATAAGCATCCCAATTTAAATGTTTTCAGTCACGGTGTTCAACATGAGATTTGTTGGACAATCTAGCCACGTCTAGCCATAGAGCACAGTGCTGTTCTGAGTGGTGAAAGGTGCTACTTGAACTTGAAAAAGCTTTGAATCATGTGGTGACTGGAACATTCTTGTTGACATACAAAAAAAAAGTCCTCGAGTTTGTGCTCGAAATCGATGTCGAAAGTGGCTGATGGGCTCTTCACACCTCTCACAAACAGAGGTGTCTGAGAATGGTATTTTCCCCCCAAAAAATGAACATGCATGAATGCCTTTTTTTTTTCTTCTTAGGACTTTTCATCACACACTCCCACTTTATTACCCGTAATTGCGCCGTGAGTGTTTTTTCTGAATGTATCCTGAATGGTAAAACACTATGCATTGTCTACTACACACAGACACCTGAGAGTGGATGGGGAAAGATGTAACACCTCCCGGGTCTGCCTGAACACATCACAATGGCGTTGCAGAGCCAACATCGATTGTGAGACAATGGTTTGTTTCTTAGTGTGCTTCCTGGTTGAACAAGCTATTTAGAGTTTATATTGCAAGTTGTTTTTCACTCAAAGTCATCATGCCCAAAACAAAATGTGTACCGGGCTAAATTGGAAAGTGTACTGCACTCACAACAGGGATTTGTGAAAAGGCTACGAAATCACTACATTGGCAGCTGTGGGTCCCTATTGGTTAGTTCAACAGGGCAGTTGTTTTCTGCAAGCTGTCTTTGCGGTGTTGCATACCCCACAGACGTTAGAGAAGTTACAAAATGATTTTTTTTCTAAACCGCAATAATGCATTTTTGGTTTAAGGCACCTTTCTTTGTTAGTAGTATACCAACCCTCAAATGTTCAGTTTGTGCATTTTCCTTTCTTACATGTCCAAGAATCAAGCAGACAGCCAACTGCGCAGTGGCACAACCAATGATAAGGTCACTCGCTTCTTTTGTGTGTGGAGAAATGGTTACCTTGCTCCTCTCGGGCGGTATGCTGTACGACTGTTTGACGACTTCCCAATAAGTAGTAAGCCAGTGGGAGTGGTCATAAGAACAGAATAGATTTTGTCGTTTCGTTAATCACAGCGTATGTTTAGTTTCTGACTCCCTCTGTCAGAGCAGTGCTTAAATGTGTCAACCACTTTATTCCTTTATAACCGCCTACATTTTACAACTCCTGTCTTTGGCTTGTAATAAAAACAAGTAAATGTTTTTAATATAGTGAACATAAAGACGATACAGATCCAAGGGTGTTCTTTATTAGAGTAGTGAATCTCATAGTTGCAGGGTCTTTAGGGTTATTTACTTAGTAATGCAGTTGCTATCTATCAAATCAACACGCCTTCATTTAATAACAACACCCCTATAAGTACACACGGTGCTATGGAGTCTGGCATTATTGGATCACTAATTGCCAGTGAAACAGCATTGAGAGCTTTATCCCTTTGGTAGTTGACAAACGTTATTGACTTCAGTGCAAGATGCATTCCGCATGAAGAAAAACCTTGTCGACCATTTTTTTTTTATTTCATGCTGTGAGTATTGGCATCAGTGTGTCCAACCCCCCACTGGCTCCAATGTAAGAGAAAGGCAGGAGCTATAACTCCTTTATCCGCTCCAGCCAAATGCCTTCAATCTATTACTCTGCCTCACAATTCTCCTCTCATCCCCATCTGCTACTCTCTTTATAGCAGTGAAGAAGAAAAGGAGAGTCACACAGCCCAACCCAAGCACAAGCTGCTCCCACTGCACTTTTCTGAAAATACAATCATGTGGTCATACTATAGAATTTTGCCACCTAAGCCACCTTTCTTTTTCTTCTGCAAAGTCTGACATAATGGATGGATAGATGGATAGAGAGATGCATATATTTAGATGCTCCTTGCTGCTGATTGGTATTGGATGTTTAGGTGTGCACTCTTTAGAACAAATATTATTCAGTTTGCCGATACCCTATCTCAAACTGTGCACATTGTCTTAGCCAAAGTCTACCAAAAACAAATTAATTTATTCAACAATGGCAATGGTCGACCAGTCAGAACCAGTTTGCCTCCTATACTTCTAACATATATTAGTTATGATTATCCAGTGTGAGTGCTAAGCTACAGTAAGCTGACACCTCCCACTCAATAACGAGATTGCTATTGACCCTCGAAAAGAGTATTGTTTTTTGCATTATGTCTCATTTGAACATCTCCCAGCCCACACAGCTTACAGTGTGAGGTCTTTGATGGACACATTATACTCATTATAAAAGAGAATGACCACCTGCCCTGTCTGTCTGTTTGTGATTTGAAGCAGCCGCAGAGGCTATCGCACACATTTCTCTTCTCTAAGACACGCTAGTGGGAGACAAGTCAACACATCAACCTTTCTTTTCAGGGTAGCTTGACAGGAGAGCAAACTGCTCTGCGATTGTCAGAGAATAGAGCACTTTCTCTGGGTGATTTAAAAGTGGAGGAAGCAGCAAGTTAAAGAAAGGGAGGAAGGCAAAATGGAGGGAGAGATGGGAAGCACGGGCAGATAATGCATGTTTTCCTTGATTGAAAAACTAATTTGGCTTCTGCTACTGACCATTCAAACACTTAGCCGTGGGCGTCTAACGATACTTAATGTGTTTGTTTGTGATTGTTACATTTTGGAGTACATGTGGCCTTGTGACATAATTACACTCATTATTTTCCTCTTCAAATATAATTTTTAATGAGATTGAGAGCTAAATCTAAAGCCCATGTACACCCAGATCCGTGAAATCCTTCTAACTATGTGATTTGTAGAGTTTGCTGTGTGATAGTAAGCATCTGAAAAGAGTAAGCCATATCAATCAATCCAATATTGTCATTTAAGTTTGATATTCTTTACAGAAATGATGTTTAGATGGCACAGGCTATACTCTGGTTCGTATTACACAGTGGGTGTATTGAAGCAATCACGGCAGTTCTCTGTCCGAACGTTATAAACAATAACTGTTACCATGGGGATCTTTTGATAATATTTATGAACATTTATTTTCAGATTGTTGTGAAAGCTCATTGAGACACCCAACTTTGATATAATATATTGATTTTCACTATTGTAGACCAGGTTTTCAGAGGCTTTAAAATGAATGAAAGCTTCGTCCAACCTTTTAAACACTTAGCTGTGGGCGTTCAACAGTACTTTATATGTGTGTGTGCCATCGTTAAATTGTGTAATACATTGTCTCCTGGTTTAATTACACTAATCACGCTCCTCTTCAAATATAATTCTTCAAATATAATTTCCATGAGGTGGAAAGCTTATTTGTGAAATGAGACTGAACCACATCAATATGCATGTGTGAACGTGGCATACCTTGTGCAACTCACACGGTCATCCATTTGCATTTGGTCAACTCTACTGCCAATCTGCCAATCCCCGAGCCTCCACATCAGGGCTCATTATCCACCGCCCGCTGAGCATGTCCGTCACGCACACACACACACACACACACACACACACACACACACACACACACACACACACACACACACACACACATACACATCCCTGTCGATAACCCTGACTGTTTTGGTGCGCCTTAAGGATTGGCTCAGGATCACCCACTGGTTCAGTGGCTTGCTGTTGTTTGCACATTACCCCCCATTGCACTGCATTCTCCTTGCCAGTAATTGTCTGCTCTGCAACTGAAGTGCCCGGCATCAAATTGAAATGTCAAGCTCTGTGTATACCCAAAGACAATAGTGAAGAAGAGTGTCTATGGAGGGGGGAGTTAAGATGTGTTGATGGGAGTGGTTGAGCTATTGGATTGGTATGATTATTATGACTACTTGCAATTATCATCAGTGTGATAGACTGGAGGATTAGATAGCACGCAGCAAGCAAAATGAATGGTTTTCTGTTGTGTTATTTTCTAGCCAGACACATCTGTCTTTGGAGAAAATATTTTTGCCTTCTGCACATTATTAAACCTTCACTGTTTTCTTTTAATGAAGGCAATTTTTGAATAGCTCCCCTGATAGGTGGATTAACATAATAGGTATATTGAGACTCTGACTACGGTCGGTTTTCTTAAAAGTGTAATATTTTTCTAAGTATAAAGCCCTTACTTCTCAACAAGGACCTACTTTGCTGAAAATTGCAGCCGAGGTGTCATTTTCTTCTCTGCAACAAAGATAACAAAAGGCCAACCTTGCCTTTTTTCTTTCGCAGAAAGTACCATTAACCTCAGCCCTTTAGAAGATGCTTTTGGTTGCACGTACATTTATTCCTATAAAAGGAAACGTGTGGGCAGGTGCAATAACGTTTGACAGCTTTATAATGTTTCATGACAAAATATATGTTATTTGAATTGATGTGCTGCAGACATTCAGCCCACCTGTTTTATGAGTTGTCATCTGTGCTACTGTAAAACACATGGCGGTGCAACTCCTATATGGATATACAAAGCTCATTCAAAGGTTAAAAAAGATTATTTCAAGTGAAAACGCAAATGAAACATACTTATGAATATTATTTTCCAATTCTACCAGGTCTTTGTTGGAAAATACCAATTAATTATGGACATATTTGTAATGATTTTTAACCTTTATTTAACCAAAGATAATAGCCACTCACTGAAGCATTTGTGCATTTTGACATGGCTGTAATTCAGATTTACACACACACACACACACACACACACACGCACACACACACACACACACACACACACACACACACACACACACACACACACACACACACACACACACACACACACACTTCACACATGGGAGCTGCCCACAGCTACAGACTGAGGCTGTGCTGCTCTGAGCAGTCAGCCGAAGCGATCAGGGATTAAGTGCCTTCCTTCGCTCTCTTTGCTGTAGTGTTTTGAAGGTGAGAAGGTCAATTCACTGTCTGCATGCCAGTTTTTTTTACTCCAGTCAGGGGATCGAGGGCGGCTAATGTTCTGAAGTTACTAAATGCTATGCATAGGTATTTTCACCTTAAACTGATTATTTGGCCAAAAAAAAAGACTGAAATGTAGAAAACTGCTCTCTAAAGCTGATAGAGTAAAGTGATGCTATGTGCTAAATGCTTATTTTAGCATGCTATCAAGCTAACACGTTGATGTTAAGCAGGTTATGTCCACCATATTCACCCTTGCTGTGTATTCCGAGATATTGTGGCGAAAATACAACGTCGTTTTGCAACATCAGTCTCTGTGGACTTTTTTGTTGTGTCCTCTGCGAAAAGCTTAAAAGGAATTTGGAATGTGGCAGACTGATAACTATTCTTTTGTAGATCTAAAGTTGCACTATGCAACTTTTTTGCCTTGTGGCCGGCAGCAGCAGTATAGGTTTTATCTGTAGTCCTGCTCACCCCCCATACCCCCCACCACCTCGGTTGGCTGGAGATCAAGACCTGAAAACGTGATGAGCTGTCTGCCTTCAAACAGTGTGTATCCCCCAGACCTGCATCTATAAAAACCTGCACACAGATCCTGTTTTTGAGCTGCTGCCTTACCTCCTCCACTGTCCACCATTTCCTCTCTGGTGTTGTTGTTTGGAGGATACAAAATGACCTCGAGCGTTCACTGACCATGCCCAGGGCAAATGTGACATGCCCCCCCCCAAACAAACCCTTTGTGTCACTGTAAAATAAAGCTAGTTGGATAATGTGTTGTCTATGTTACCAACATACTTGTAGTTTTAAAGCTTTCAAAGACGGAACATGAGAAAGTATACAAACTCTTATGAATGTCAGCGCATTGGTCTGTGTACTCAAGATTATAAAGAGAACGTTCTTTATGAAGTCAAACCTGAATGTTGTTTTTGTAGTCTGAATTAGTTCCACAACGTATGTACATTTTGTAAGTGGAGTGGTTTTATGTGTTGGTGGTAGGATCCACCATTCCTGTGCTGAATTTATCACCTACCTTATACACAAGGGATTCACACAAAACAATGCGGCTGCAGTATAGTGGTTGTGTTTGCATATGTTATGTCATTGACAGGTCAGGGGCATAATTATTCATTTGAATGCAGCAGCATCTGAGCATTCTAAAGTTAATAGACCTATGGCAACTGAACATGTCTTATTGCTAATACCCGGCTTAACATGAGGTGGTTTTAATTGTGAAGCAAACACGTACAAAGCCATGCATTGATTATGAGTCAGTGTGTCCACAAAACAAAACATAGCCCTTTTTTTGATCAGCTTTTAGTTGAGGGAGTAAAGAAGCGTGAAGGACTAGCCACAGTTTAGCTGTTATGAGAGAAGCTGCGGGACACACACAGCTGCACACCTCCATCTTCTCAGCAAGGTAACCCACTTCACAGAGCCCTGCTGTTTTGCTGAGAACTACTCGCGCTGTGTGTAGCATGAAAAGGATTTTTGTTTTATCCAAATGGAGCCGTGACACTAGTTGGTCTTCCTGCTGATGTTTTGAAAAGTTCTTCCATTGCAAACACAGTGAAGTGGATAAACCCAGACGAATGGAGACACAGTTTGCTGAAATGCATTACTGCTTAATCTGTGTCTTGCTGTTGAGTTTATAACCAATACTATGCCTGGTTATAACTTATGTCACACAAATGTCCTGTTGATCAAATGCAATTAGCCCTGAACTGGGAGCCCTTTCAATAGCTATGAAGAGACCTTATATGGGCACAACAAATGACACATTGCCTAATACATTTTCTTTCAGAGAACATTAGACACCATGTGGCGGCCATATTTAAGTGTGATATGTATTATCTCAGCTGTGGATAATATTTCTGAAAGCACAATGTCCCAGATTTAAAAGAAACAAACTGACCTTTTCAAGCTTGTATTAGTGCACTGCTCACTGCTAGGTAAATGGTGATTCAAATCTGAAGCCTGTATAGTTTTAAACAACAAATAGGCAGGAATACACCATTAGGGACGATATTAAAGAAACATTAGATACAAAGGAGAGCACAGTAAAGATAGACTGTATATACAAAAAAGCACTTAGTATATGTGCATTCACGTTGTGTCAAGTGCATTAGGCCTACAGTATGTACGGAATCACAGGTAAAGAGTCCAGCCTGTAATGGAAAAACTTAACGTCAGTCACACACACATTCATCAGCCTTGCATTAAGAAACGGCCGTGAATTGAAGCAGGCTCATTTAGTATGCGGCTTTACGGTGAGGCGAATGTCGAGCACAATAGCCCGTAACGAGCAATTATTAAATAAACACAGTAATTACAACCCCTGTTAAATCTTTCAGTGGCCACTCACGTATACAAGGCACACTCTTTCTCTTTCTCTCCCTCTCCCTGTTTTCAGCTGAATAGAATAAACAATTGGGTTGCGGGGCGGCGGTAACAACAGGTGGCCAGATGGAGGGTAAGCTGTGAATAATGTTTTGCACTTTTGACAGGGTTGCCGTGGAAACGCAACAAGAGGGCCACAACACAAACAAATTAAATGGATGGATGGATGGAAAATGCACTTTATGGTGAATACTGGAGGGCGGAGGGTTTCAACCCATGTTTTGATGTATTATTCTGAATTAATGTTTTGGAGTCTTATGGGGCTTTATGGAGACCTTTGATGGGTGTGTTTTTTTGAACACCCACTAGCATTCAAGAGGACAATGTAGTTTAGATAGTATCACCAGTACATGAAAATTGCCCATTAATGTCTGAATTTTTCTATGTCACATAGCAACAATGACTGTGTATGCAAGTGATGAATCTGCCCCCAAGTAGTAGATTATTTTTATCCTGCAGAAGGGTTAAAAAAAACATAAAAAGGTTATTTTGTATTGTTCTAGACTGTTCCAATCTATTAGACATAATTCATCGTGAGAGCATTTCAGCCAAACATTATGCCAAATGGTATAGGAGTTTGAAAGGGCTATTCTCTCTACATGAATGTCCATATTTTGTCGGGGAGGAAGCAATAAAAAATAAATAAAAAATAACATCAACGGACCAGAATACATTAGCCTGGGTAAACATCAACAGTATAGCGGCAGCAGCAGCCTCTTTTTATTAGACCCCTGTGCATGGAAGCAGTGGGTTGTGGGGGCCATTTCATTTTCCGGGAGACGAGAGTGTGCCTCCGCCCGGCGCATATTGTTTCCATGACGGCAATTTATTTTGCTGGAAGGCAAATGTGCATTACGTGAATGAAAGGGCTGATAGATAAGAACAGTGGGAGAGAAAGATACTTTTCAATTCTTAATGTTTGTGAAGCAGACGCATGCAGTAGCAAGCAGCACTCACGGCCCGGGCACTGCCTGTTGGTCGCAGCAGTGAATATCAATCGCTCTCTCTGGGTGTGTGGGTCGAGAGACACGCAGTTGCTCTGCAGTGAAATCCTCCAGCCCGGCTTTCTCCCTGTTTCTCTCTCTCTCTCTCTCTCCATATCTCTCACTCTCTCCATCCATCCCTCCATCTCTCTCTCTCTCCATCCCTCCATCTCTCTCCCTCCCTCCATATCTCTCTCTCTCTTTTTCTCTCCTTCCATCTCTCTTTCTCTCTTACTGCTTCTTCTGTATTCTCCCCTTCTCTCTTCCTCTATGATGTTCTACTAATTTCGCTCCTGGATAGTTTTTGTGCAAAACATGTTTGTTGATCCTGTCAAGTGAGTCTCAATAGCAAACTACAGTTGATACATGCATGCTTAAGGTGCTAACTGATCTTTAGGTTCCAGTTATTCCTAGTCAGAGGTCTGCCTGTAGCCAACTGTCTGATGGAAGCATACAACATAACTATACAACAAGCAACTTCTCACTCTTACTTCTTGGAAGCAGAATCATAAAGTGCATGGAATTGTAAGTGGCCGCAAAACCAATTTGGAGCGGTAGGTTAGGTGCACATCCTGACTGTTAAAATTGGACTCTGGCTTTTCACACTTTCAAAGATGTATGTCCTGCAGTTTATTCTGCTCTCTCAAAAAAAAAAAAAAAAACTCTTACCTTAACCAAAGCTTTGATAGAAGTGCTGGATAGAGAAACAAGCCCATATGAATTATCTTTCTCATATTCCTTTTTAAAAGTCACCTTTTGTTTAGACAAATTACAAAGATTGAACGTACGTTGTTATTATCAGTGCTTTACTTTTTGCATGATTGTTTCTATTGTTGATTGACCTTTTATGTGCAAGACAATTTCATTTTGCCCTCGTTTGACATCAGCCCTGGTTAGCCAATTAGAGACAGAAAGAGCGATTACACGCGCCGAAGCTTCCCCCGCCACAATCAAACCAGAAAGGTTGCAATTAGTTGGGTGTGCGCTTTTGACCTCAAGGACAGAGGGCGGGCGTCTGTGGCCTTTTGATTTAGACATGTATTTGTGGGATGTGATAAAAGGCCCAAAACACTTTGATTTGAATGAAGGACTGACACTTCCAGCAAGCCATGAAGCATGCACCGTATTTCTTCACATTTGGTTTGGTGTGTTTCTTAAGCACATACTCGACTTAAAGCAAACTATTTGAACAACGTCGCTGAAATTTCATTAATTACCCATTTCAGCACAAAAAAACGAACATTTAGTGTACATTCTGTTTCAATAGGATTTAATGTGAACGTGAATGTGCAGACCTTGCAGGTTTGTGAAAGAGTTAATAGCCTTTAGATAACCCACCCCCCTGTACACACATTTGCTCTAATTGAACACTTTACGTTTCCTTTCTCTCAAGTGTTTTGAAAAGACTGTGAAGGCAACGCTATTGACTTCAGCAGCACAGCACAGCTTACTTAAGAGTTTTTTTTTCCCACTGACGATCCATACAGATCCAATTTAGGTCTGAGGTCGTGGTTGGTGCTAGCGCCTCACGGAGTCAGCAATCCGACATTTGCACACAAGGGGCAAAGGCTTCAGATACCTTCCCTAATGATATGCTGGAACATTTCCCGGATTCTACCTTTGAATACACATCTACTGATAAAGCAATGGTAGCAATGTTCGATTATGGCAAAAATCATTATAATGATTATTAAAAACAATAATTACATTGACTTTGGAGACATCATGCATTTAGTCCCTTGTTTTCTTTAAATAATTGGAAAATATGTTTTTTTTATCAATGTATTTTGTTGAATTTAAATAAAGTTCAACTGTAGGATAAAATCATGAACTGGCTCAAATGCTTGACCTTACATTAAAAATAATATCTTGTCAAAGTAGATCATCTTATTGTCATAATTGTTGTAACTCGAAATGGTAATGCAATTAAATTTCCTTTCATTTTGCAGACATTTTGCACTGTACACTCATTTTCCCAATTGCAGGGCACACAATGCAGAGCTCTCCATCTTAAAGCAGTTGTTTTTTGGGGGGGGATTCTGATATTAAGAGATCATTGTAAATCTTTGGTGATGCGGAGCCACACAGTAACATTTTTTGGGGATGTTTTTGGCCTCCCATGACAGATCTGTGGAGTGGACACACACTGCCACGGGCAAAGTGATGAAACGAGGAGAAATTCTAGCTGTATTTTTTGTATTGTATTTGTTTTTTTCCAAATAAGATGCATGGGTTGAGAGAAAAAATAGTCATGGGGAAAAAAAAGCCTGTTGCCTTCATGCATTATACATGAGAGCCGGGCTAGAAAACACTTTGGCCTCATCACTTGTTAAGCCATGTCATAATGCATATTCACCAAGCAGAAAAATTTGACTAATTGCCTCTGCAGAATGGGATCTTTTTGTCAGAAATCACACACAACGCAATATAATATACTTACACTCAACAAAAATATAAACGCAACACTTTTTTGCTCCCATTTTTCATGAGATGGACTTAAAGATCTAAAATTAATTCCAGATACACAATTGTACCATTTCTCTCAAACATTGTTCACAAATCTGTCTAAATGTGTGATAGTGAGCACTTCTGCTTTGCTGAGATAATCCATCCCACCTCACAGGTGTGCCACATCAAGATGCTGATCTGACATCATGATTAGTGCACAGGTGTGCCTTAGACTGTCCACAATAAAAGGCCACTCTGAAATGTGCAGTTTTGTCTCACAGCAAAATGCCACAGATGCCACAAGCATTGAGGGAGCGTGCAATTGGCATGCTGACAGCAGGAATGTCAACCAGATCTGTTGCTTGTGCATTGAATGTTCATTTCTCCACCATAAACCGTCTCCAGCAACTTCGCACAGCCATTGAAGAGGAGTGGACCAACATTCCACAGGCCACAATTGACAATCTGATAAACTCTATGCGAAGAAGATGTGTTGCACTGCATGAGGCAAATGGTGGTCACACCAGATACTGACTGGTTCTGAGTCCCCAGACCCCCAATAAAGCAAAAAAATTCACATTTCAGAGTGGCCTTTTATTGTGGACAGTCTAAGGCACACCTGTGCACTAATCATGATGTCAGATCAGCATCTTGATGTGGCACACCTTTGAGGTAGGATGGATTATCTCAGCAAAGCAGAAGTGCACACTATCACACATTTAGACAGATTTGTGAACAATGTTTGAGAGAAATGGTACAATTGTGTATCTGGAATTAATTTTAGATCTTTAAGTCCATCTCATGAAAAATGGGAGCAAAAACAAAAGTGTTGCGTTTATATTTTTGTTGAGTGTATATACTACTAACAAAAGCTAGTACAGTACACACCTTTTTAAACGTTTTTTTTTGGTTATTGTTTTTTTTACACATTTGTGAGGGATGCAAACTATTGTCAATGATCATAATCGGCAAAATCCCCCAAAATATTGAGAAATTATTTTCTGTCAATATCGCACACTCCTTGTTCCTAGTATCCGATGATATGCAAATCATGTCAATGTGTATTCTGTAACATTTATATAGGTTTATTATTTATTTCCACGATGTTGCAGCAACTCGTGGCCCTGCACACTGACTCCTTCTCCGTGGGTTATAATATGGTATTTTACAGAGATGTGATTTAGTGCAGAGAAAGGTCAGCTGGCAGTGGCGCCCTCCCAGCATTTCTCTAATGGACTGGAAGAGATTCACTCGCAAATCGGGCAGAGAGAAGCTCAAGAACAACTCGTACACACACACACACACACACACACACACACACACACACACACACACACACACACACTTGTGCACTCTTTTCACTTTGAAATGAGTTCTCCTACTGCGAGTACCAAACGAGACGACTTGTTTATGTGGAGACCAACCACCGCTTGACATTGCATGACAACAACAAGAACAAGATTGTTCAAATGGTTTTGGTTGCAATCACACAGTTCTTTGACCTGTGAAGCACAGAGCTGGAAGAAGGTGTCTGATTTGAAAACATATTTTATTCAAAGACCAATTTGAATTGGATGCAGAAAGAGCGAGAGAGAAAATCCATCTGTACTTAGAAACACTTAGACAATAGGGGAGGATTTGGAGTTCAGATTACTCTGCTAATTTTTTTTTTTTTGTTGCAAAAATGGAGTCCGCTCTAGGAAAATGAAAGTGACTCCAAAATCCCTCTATTTGAGGATAAGAACCACATCTAAGCAAAGTAGAAAGAGGCTGAACTGAAAAGACACGCTGACTGTTTTTTTTCTTATGGGGAATTGTGAAAGGAGGGAAAGGAGGCCATTGGGATGGATGTTGGTTATTTAGTGTAATTGCCATTTTCATTAAGCCCACTTTTAGACATCGATTGCTTGTTGAATTTAATCTTTTACATCCGTTGTTTACTTAATTCTTCAGGTGTTGCTTTTTGTCAGTATTAGTACAAAATACAACTTCAGAAATTGTTGGAATATTTGCCTCTTGCTTATTCCGAAGCCAAGATAATCAAATTACAATGCCTCATTACTTTGCACATATTGCCTTTTTCATTATACATTTATCGTATGTCTAAGCTCCAGTTATAGCGCATGCATTCATGTAATCTAATTCAAGCCTTTTGTATTATTAATGTATTCATTCATATTGGTTATAATTGTTGTTCAAGATTACACGCCACAGTTCATCCAGATAATCATCAATGGTTTTGCAATGTTTCTCTTAATTGATTGAAACAACAAAGGTCCTTGGCTTTAATGACTAATGTTTCAGTCGAGCTTCTGGTTGCTTTCTCAATGGAAGTCTTTGAGGATAGAAGTGTTGTTGACGAAAATGCTTTGTGATAAATCTTTCACAGCATTCTTTCCCCTCATCAACTTGTTGGTTATTACTTTATCAAAACAACATCAGGCCTGCCACGCTAAGGGACAGCGCTCTAATTATATTATGATTAGCATCTGTTGCCTTAAAGAGACAGTGTACCCAACTCCAAGGTTCCAGGTTGGATCTACTTAGTGGCCAAACTTTTCCTCTGTTAACAGTGTGTGTCCTCTTGTTCCTGTCAAAGTTTCTCAGAAGAGCATGAACCCCCCCTCACCACCCCTCCCGAACCTCTGGCTGCACACTCACAGACTCATTATATTCTGCTGCTGTGGTCTGTCTGATTTTAGCCGAAAAATACACTGTTCTGCTTTGCTGCAGTCTTCTGTGTATCTCTGTGGTATTTGCAGCATTTATATAGGTCCTTGTTAGCTGCTTTCCCCTATATTTCTGATGGTGCTACGCTAACGGTACATAACATGCATTCCTAATGACCATGTGGTATTTTTGGAAACGCAATTAAGGTTCTGTATTGTCTAATTAAACCGACGGAAATATGCACGGACGTGTAGGAAACATGCAAAGGCACTCAAGGCTCTTAGGTAGCGAATGCCCTGCAGTATATGCATTGAGAATCTAAATTAATGACCTTTACCATCATCACTAATGCTGGAGCCCAAAGGCATTATCATTTTAGCCTGGGGGGGAACTCGAGCCCACAGATGCACTACACCCTCTAGTTTGAGCCGTTTGAAATGACCAAGGCTTCATTTCCAGTTTAGTATCCCCCATAAAGAGAGCACAAATGGAGCAGTTATTCACATCTATACAGCCTTCCTCACGCCCTGTTCCTTTGTTGTTATTGAAACGTTGCTGTCCATCATTTATTTGCAAGCATTTTGGTTCATTTAGATCACATTGAAAAGTACAAGGTGAGGTTTATGTCTGGCACAGTTGCATATCAAGCAATTTCAAACAATGTCCTCTGGCTGTCTAGCTACCATCATGCAGATAAGGACAACAATAGTTCACATCCATGTGTGTATGGTCATCTGAGTTGTATTCAGTTTTAACTCATAGCAATGAACTTAACAAGCAGCTGCGAGTGCTGTGTTGTACAGATATTGTTTTGCCGCGGGGTTGGCACCCCAGGCTACAATGATACTGCCTTATTATAGTGTTAGAGGCTTGTTTGGACTGTATGCAAAACACCACACAGGTCTGAAAACGCTACTTCCAACCAATAAAGAGGTTCCAAGTTCAGGTTAAAATAAATAGTATTAATAAATGTTTTTTAAAGATAATCTTTTGAGCATTTTTGCTTTTATTAGATAAGTTTTTAGAGAGACATAGTTGAAGTGGAACAAAGAGCGGAAGACATGCAGAGAACTGACCAGGGTGGGATTCAAACCCGGGTCTGCTGGGTAATAAAAACTTAAAAAAACAGATTAGATAATAATATATGAAATAATAATGATATCTGTATTTGTATAGCAACCTTCAAGAGCAGACGTCACAAAGTGCTTCACAACAAACGCAAGAAACATGAATAAAAGAATAGCGAAGCAGACAATAAATGCAATATTCAGCTATACTGACTAGACAGCATTCAAAGTGAGGGCGAAGGACTGTCAGGGAAAGGTATGCCCTTGCAAGTCAAAATTCTGACAGGTGCATTTTGAACGAGTTGAAGCTCCTGGATGGTTTTTAAGGTGGCGGTAATAGCCTGCCGACAGCACGGGGATGGAGAGTTCAGTTATTATCCTGAAATGTATATAGCTCTTAGTAGATTGTGAGAAAATACAGAGATAGTTCTGTGGAGCTGATTTAAGGCTTAATCAACGTTGTGTGAACTCATCTGGCGATGGCTTGAATGTAACCAACATGCATTCATACATACGAAAAGTTACGCACTATAGCTTTAACATTTACATAGGACAAGAGAACAGCAGGAGATTATTTGTATTCCAGTGTGGACTTGGTTCAGTCCACAGTGTCCACTATGAACCTATTTTTCTTTCTAACTCTGCCATGGTTTGGTCACGCTTCAAAGCCATACTTTTCAATGCAACCCAAGCTCACAGTGTTATCTATTTATAGTTCCTCTAAGCAAAGCTCTGATGTCTGTATGTCTGTGTCCTCGCTGCTCATTTTCTACCTCATCCCTCTCCTGCCATGGTCGCTGTAACCACCCCATGTCATTACCTTTGGCGCGCATAAGGTCTCCCTAATTAGTCCAATCATTATTCTAATTACAGATGAGAGAGGCATGATCACGAAGGTTAGGCAAGGTTTTTCCTCCCATGTCTGCGTCCTTTACACAGACAGGAATAAAATGCTCCCTTGCATTATTCCCCTCCAAGATAATAAACAGAAAAAAAAGGGGACATCATTTCTTGTTGAGGGCTTTTTGTCAACACCTCAATCTTTTGGGTCCAATTATCTGTATACCCCAATTCACAGGAAGCATATGGATTCCTCACAAGTACTGCTCATACGGCTCTCAAGGTTTTTTTTCTTTTTCTGGCTTGTTTCCAACGTCAATAACTCCCCGCGGAGATGCCGATCTATATGGAAAAGCTGTTTAGTGCAGCTGGTAACCAGAACGATCGTGCATTTTGTGATAAAAGCATGAAATTTGGTACACTTATAGCCAAAGGCATTCTCAAAAGATTTGGATATGGAGCCACCATGAATTTTCAAAATGGCGCCCATGGCAGCCATCTTTCAAAATGGCTGTCAGTAACAACTGTTCGCTTATGAATGATGGATATAATATGATGTTTCAGACTTATTTACCATACATAGTACTTGGTAAATGTCTTTTGGATAATCTAAATGTGTCATTAAATATTCAAGATGGCTGACATCTTCAAGATTGCAGCCATCACAGGACATGGAGCTCTTTTCAAGGTTATTCATTGCTTGCCAGACCCGAGATGGAAACCTAGAGGAGTTCTTTCGACACGAGAACCAACCATGTCCACCAGCGCTTTCTGATGGGGGAGGTCTCCGACTGGGAGTGAAGAGTGATCTGCTTCCATGCCTGGAACAAGTTCACAGTGCATACTCTGACAGTCCAAAGGTTACCTGCACCATTGTAGATGGGGCAGCCATCATCCAGATGCTGAAACCAAGTTCAGTAAAAACCTTCAATGACTATGCCCATGTGATCTTCATTCCATATCTGACCAGAAAGTTTGAAACTGTGTCCAGGCTTGATCTGGTGTGGGACCGCTACTTGTCTGACTCTCTGAAAGCTGCTACGAGAGCAAAGCGTGGCACTGGAATTCAGAGACGTGTGGTAGGTGATGCAGCCATTCCCAGGAACTGGCAAAACTTTCTTAGAGTTGACAGCAACAAGACTGAGTTGTTTGCCTTTCTCTCGGAGGCTCTGCTCAGATGGTTTGTGCAGGAGGATAAACAGCTTGTCATCACAAGTGACATGGAAGTCCTTAGCAAGCCACCTCTCCCAGATAGGACATCGATTGCTCCTTGCACGCATGAGGAAGCGGATAGTCGCATGTTATTGCACGTAGCCCATGCAGCAAGAAACGGCCACCACAAAATTATGATTCAAACAGTTGATACTGATGTTGTGGTGCTGGCTGTGGCAGTGGCTCAGACTCTACAACCAGAGGATGAGCTTTGGTTGGCTTTCGGTACTGGTAAGAATTTTCAATATTTGGCAGCCCATGAAATTGCAGCAGGGCTCGGGCCCGAGAAAGCATGTGCACTACCAGTGTTCCATGCATTGACGGGTTGTGACACTGTGTCAAGCTTTGTTGGCCATGGGAAAAAGACTGCATGGGCTGTATGGTCTGTGCTTCCAGAACTTACACATGCCCTGTTGAAAGTGTCTTCAGCCCCAGATGACATACCACAGGAGGTAATGGCCACAATTGAGAGGTTTGTTATCTTAGTCTATGACCGAACCAGCACATGTACAGAAATCAATACGGCAAGGAGGAAGTTATTTGCAAAGAGGCACAATGTGCAAACAATCCCCCCTACCCTAGAAGAGCATGTTAAGAGAGCTGTATACCAAGGAGGGCACGTGTGGGGTACAGTCCTGGTGTCAACACCAGAACTACCTTCACCGTGCGAATGGGGCTGGTCAAAGTCACCTGAGGGGGACTATGAACCCTTCTGGACATGCCTACCAGATGCAGGCCAGTCAAGTTATGAACTTGTCTCATGCAAATGCAAGAAGGGTTGTGTTGGGCAGTGTAAGTGCAAAAAATCCCACTTACAGTGCACAGCCCTTTGTGTCTGTGAAGGCGAGTGTGACTAGTCTTCCCTGCGATAGACCCTAGGTTTCCCTTGCTTAACATGACTATTTTGAGATAGAAAGAAGATTCTTAGAAATTCCAAAGTTCCCAATTCAAATTCTGCATCAAGATAAATGTATAATTAAACATAGAGATCATCCATATCTAACCAGTTGGCGGCCATTTTGAATTTTCAATGAAAATGTTCCACTATCCAAAAGACATTTACCAAGTAGTATGAATGGTAAATAAGTCTGAAATATCATATTAAATCCATCATTCATAAGAAAACAGTTGTTGCTGGCGGACATTTTGAAAAATGGCTGCCATGGGCGCCATGTTGAAAATTCATGATGGCTCCACATCCAAATCTTTTGAGAATGCCTTTGGCTATAAGTGTACCAAATTTCATGCTTTTATCACAAAATGCACAATTCCTTTATATTTTGGAACTAACCTCTTGTACTAGTTTGACATTGACTATTTTGGACGCTGTAACAGTGCAATAGATCTTTCAGCATTTCGGAGAGAAAATAAGTAAAGAGGCATACATCGGTTGCAGAATCTGAACTGTTTGTGTGGGTGTGGGTGTGCGTGCGTGACTGTGTGTGTGTGTGTGTGTGTGTGTGTGTGTGTGTGTAGAAGCCATTGGACGCTCCATCAAACTTTTTTCTTACTTCTAGACAGTGGTACATTTGAGAGCAGGCTGCTTTATCTGTATAGTAGAACGTGTTTCCTCCTACCGCAGTTAGAACCTGCTTCACTGATAAGCTGTGTTGATTCTTCTACATTCTTTTATTCCTTTTAGAAAAAAAAAACGCTTTTTGTTACCCAGCATGCATCTTGCCAAAGCCCATACAGCAAGAGATCTGCTCCTAGCTTACGGTGCTGCTGAATATACCCACACATACGGATAAGACTGTTAAATGTTAAGGCGCTTTGATGGAATCATGCCCGGCGTTAGGTTGGGTTAACCGCAGTGCAGGGCCATTTGCATACAACACACATAATAAAACAGTCATTGCCCGGGAATCAAAACTGATTTATTTTTTTATTTTTCTGAGCCTGTTACATCACTGTATGTGATAAGCTGCCATTCATACGGTAAATCCCACTCAGTCATATACTGTATCAAGCACAACAATTGGCACTGGGAATCTCCAATAGGATTTTCAGTTCTGTATAAACAAATAAAGATTGTTCCAGAGAGTAGAGATGGCTCAGAGTTACGGTAGAGGAATTAGAATAGAATAGAACTTTATTGTCATTGTACAAGACAACGAAATTTTGTTTGGAGCAGTCCTCCAGTTGCTCAGTTCAATTTCAGAGAAATATTTAAAACAAAACACAACATAATCAATGGTATCAGCAATATGTATAAATAAAATATATATCTAAGTAAAATGTTTTAAAAAGTCCAAGTCCTTAAGTGCAATAGTGCAATAATGTTGTTGACCGATCAGGCCATAACACTGCGATGTATCAGTTAATCTTGGAAATGATCATGATTATCCCGTCCTAACTGTCATCAGATTAGATTCAATGTTCCTCAATTTGAATTTAGACCCATAAGAAAGTTGACTTAAAGGAATACTTCACCCATACGGAACCAGCGTTCTATCATTATAAAATAACTATTATGATATAATGAATGAGGTTTTTCTTCCCTCAGTCTTCCCTTAGTCTTCCCTTGGCCCAGCTGTCCTGTTAATCCTAACCCTTACTGTGATGTCACAGTAAGGAAACTGTAGGGTTAGACAGTGAGATCATAAAACACTCTTTCTGCCTTTTCTCAGGCTAAGATGATCCGATTTCAATTTTTTTTGCACATTTATACTAAATAGGATCTCTGAGTTCAATACACCTTCATATTGCAACCGGTGAAGTAGGCCTTTAAAAGTGAATGAGCCTTAAACCCTAATGTATTTATACATGTTATTGTTGGCATTAGTTAGATCAACTATTTAAATGCAATGCTATCGAGTAGCAAGGTGGTGTGTGGGCGTCTTGGGTGCTTGCAATGGAAATCATAATAAGCTTTAGAGCTATATTTTGAGCCATTTGCTATAACAAACTGGTGAAATAGCAACGGGGAATTCATTAAAGCTGATGGCTATGACATCGCTATAAATAATGTAGTATTAATAATGTTGAATTAGACTCTGCTTCCATGTTGATCAACATTGAGGACAACATTGAAAGCAATGGGATTTTCCTGGTTAAAATGACTTCTGGAGGCAGCTGCTCTTCCATGTATCATAATTAACCTTCTCCAATCTGTGTCATAAGCTTGTTGAATCCGGTTTTACCAACAGCTAATCACCTGTCATCTGCACTCCTCCGCTCACAAACCAAATAGCCATATTACATTGTAATGTTGTCGCCGCCTGCGGTGTTGTGTGGCTTTCACAGCTTTTGCAATAGAGCTATGTGCAGCTAACTAACTGGGTTCTGTTTTTAATGAATGTGGGTGTAATGGGCAGCCTGGTAAATAGCCCTGATTGCTGTTATCTCCAGGCTAACGGTGACTCTGGCTCCTTTTTAAACGAGGTGGTGAATGAGGTCACTAAAAGGTTTGCTTCATTAAAGCCTTAGCGTGTGTCTTCATTAAGGCCAGGGCCCACGGTTCACCCCCAAGCTCATGCTCTGCCTCGCTCTTTCTATTCTCCGTAAAATAATTAAGAACTTATTAATCCGCCACTAGCGGTCTGGACATTGAACCCTTTCTTCTCACAGGTAAAGCTGTGTTCGTAGCTACCAATCAGCGTAGAGGTAGAGAACTTTCTGGAATATGTTTTGTTCCAAGTCACGCATTGAGCCATGGGGCGTATTTTTTTTTTTGTCTTTGGCCAAAGTGCCTCGGCTGACACAGACGTTAACAATTAGATCTAACAAGGTCTAATAAAGTTGTACATGTAACCCGAATGTAAGCACATCTGCAGTGGTTGCTTGCCTGTTTTAAGGATGACTTAAAAGGTGGATTAATAACATGTATTTTAGTGGAAAATGTTTTGCCTTTAAAGACTCCCATTTTTGCAGTAGGCTACTCAATGGCAGTCACACACCTTTGTGGCAAAACATTTAAAGAATTAAAATAGATAATAACAAATTTTTGAACTACAATGTGACAAGGTGTGTGAAGAGCAAGCCACAGAATGTTGCCAGAACCTTTAGCTATTGAATAGCTTTTATGAAATATGAAAAGGCTACAAGTACATCTAGTTCCAAACTGGATGTTTTGGAGGACGTCCAGAGTCGTCCATAACGGCTGACCCTTCTCCTCGAACTCTTATCCTAATACAATGTGTGAGAGCCTTGCGCTGATTACATTTTTCACTGATTCCGGCCACCTGCTGCACATCACCGTGTGTCAAATTTCTTTTTCCCTGCACATCATTAGATTTGGACATGAAGAAGAAGAAGAAGAAGCCTGAAGCTGCTTTCCCCTGTATTGTTCTTATTGTATATCCCGTGGCGATACTTAGTCTTGTGTCATTTCCATTCTTCAAAAATAAAGTTTTCACTTATAACTTTATTAGCCCGCAATAAGTTAATTTGTCTGTGGATTTGTCGGTCATGAGAGAGAGACAGAGAGAGAGAGAGAGAAACGGAGAGAGACAGAGAGAGAAATGGAGAGAGAGAGAAACGGAGAGAAACAGAGAGAGAAATGGAGAGAGAGAGAAACGGAGAGAGACAGAGAGATAAATGGAGGGACAGAGAGAGAGAAAACGCCTCAAGGTTGCTCTTAACTCAGACCAGTTTTCAACCCCAAAGCTGCTTCTTCTGCTGCTGCTGTTGCCAGGCTGTTGTCGAGCAAGCATTTCAGCAACGTGTCGCAGACTCCATTTTTATCTGTCACATTGGTTTGTGGGTGATAGACGCTGATGCGCGGCTCATTAAGAATTCTCCCCCTCCCTCTGCCACTGCTGCTGCTGCTGCCTCTGTGTCTCCTTGAGAGGCTGCAACTCACGTCCGCCCTTGACTGACACCCTACAATCCCTTTCATGAGTTTACCATCGATATAACCAGTCAGTGATTCTGGACTATGTCAAAATCACTTTTTTGTCAAAATCAGTAAATGTCTCATGATCTGCTACGTGTGTGTGTGTGTGTGTGTGTGTGTGTGTGTGTGTGTGTGTGTGTGTGTGTGTGTGTGTGTGTGTGTGTGTGTGTGTGTGTGTGTGTGTGTGTGTGTGTGTGTGTGTGTGTGTGTGTGTGTGTGTGTGTGTGTGTGTGTGTGTGTGTGTGTGTGTGTGTGTGCTGAAAACAAAATCCAAGTGTGTGAATACATAGCATAGCCTCTGTAAACTGGTACGTAAACAAAGGTGGTCCATTGTAGCTAGCAACATGCCAGTGTACAGAGCCTAGGTTGTGTATTAACACTGGATTTTTTTCAGCGCACACACAGTACGGACAGGTAGAGGATCATGAGGAAATATTTACTGATTTTGACAAAAAAATAATTTTGACAACACACATCCTCCATAATGACTGACCCCACCTTTAATGGTGTCTCTCTTTTGCTTCTGTCTTGTTTCCCACATATTGTTAACTTTCAAATGTTCTCCTCATCCTTTTTTCCGCAATCGTTCTCGAATTAACTAAAGCAATAGTCTTTTGATTGTATCATTCTAACCGTGTCTTTTCTCTGTCTGTGTGTGCAGGAGCTGGTGGGCAGCAACCCTTCACAGAGGAACTGGAAGGGAATAGCGATCGCCCTGCTTGTCATTCTGGTCATTTGCTCGCTGATCGTCACCTCCGTCATCCTGTTAACACCAGGTACAAAGGCTCCGGACCGGGGTTTGGGCACGTGTGTGTGTGGGGGGGGGAGGAGGGGGGTCATAACACCGTTCTAGCGCCATAGTCATATAGCTCTGTTTACACTGTTATTAGTATGCACAGACATGCCTATTAGGTTTCACAATCTATCTCAGCACAAACAATGCAAAGAATAGTGGGTGTGTGGATGTGTGTGTGGGTGTGGGTGTGTGCTTGTGCCATTACCTCTGTCCTTGAGTGTGTGTGTGTGTGTGTGTGTGTGTGTGTGTGTGTGTGTGTGTGTGTGTGTGTGTGTGTGTGTGTGTGTGTGTGTGTGTGTGTGTGTGTGTGTGTGTGTGTGTGTGTGTGTGTGTGTGTGTGTGTGTGTGTGTGTGTGTGTGTGTGTGTGTGTGTGTGTGTGTGTGGTCAATGCTCTTATAAAAATATTTGCAGTGTCACTCACTGGAATGTCACTGTTAATTTCCACAATGGCAATGTTCCTGGCTTGTTACGGCCAAATTTAGTGAAGGTCAGTACACCTAAAGCTTGTGCCTAATACAGGATTGCTTTCTTAATAAACTCGGTCTCTCATTTAGTCCTCCTTTTCCCTGCACACACACACACACACACACACACACACACACACACACACACACACACACACACACACACACACACACACACCACACACACAGAGACATACACAGACACATTTGGATTCCAACATTACTTCTAGGTGAGACAATGCGTGCAAAAACATTGCTTTTTAAGCACTGGTCAATTATATTACTACTTTGCTTCCACAAAACGTTTCCCTTCATTCTAGTATAAATAAAAGTTCCAAACTCAGTTCTGTAAAGACTTTGGACACTTATATGATTTTTTTTTGTTTTTAAAGAGATGCAAATCCACGCACAATAAGTTAGGTATTGCCAAATGTGCATATGTATTCATTCATTTCAGAAAAATATAAATATAGTTAAATATTTTTACCCTGTTCATCTGCTGTGTCTCGCCTTAAGGCCTCTGAGTTCTCTTTCAAAGTGACCTTCAGGTTTTTCCTGTTGGCGGTTTAACATGGAAGTTTAATCAATAGGCCATCTGTTTATATCCAGGCTCATAAAGCTCCTTGATGTGGTTTTATGTGCTGCCAGAGCCAAATCACTCAATACAAACTGCCAGTGTGTGTGCACTATAACGCACTTACAAAGACAGTAATCGCTGAGCCCTTGTTTATGATTTTCTGTCGCAGACAATCGCATGCAAGTAACTTTTTCCTAGAATATCAGGCGGGATCAGTTATCATTGAAGGAATTAAATGTTGTTGTTTTTCTACTTAATCCTCGGAGATCTAGACAGGTGGCAGAGTTAAAAAAAAATGATATAGAAATATATTGACAGCAAATAGTCCCTCGGCGGCGGCGCGGGTGTAAAAAAACCAGTGAGTGCCCTCAAGCGCCTTGTCACCTCCTGGCTATGACCCGTTCGTATCCCGGGGCGTTAGTAGTAGTGGGCTCAGATGAACCCTCGGCTGCTTAATGTGCCACTTCCAAACAAGGCACAGCGGAGGGAGTCCGTCGGAGAGGGCAGACCTGGGCAGATGGCAGTCTCCGGTCCGTATACCTCGGTTTAATCCGTGGACTCTGTGTGCTCAAGCTGAATCACGCTGTTCCGCTCCAAGTCTCGATACAAGCCGGGGTTTTTGTAGCAACTGTGAGGCCTCCAGTGGACTGCCGGGCAAAAGGGATGTCTCAGAGACTTTTGGGGATATTTAAATATGCCCTTGCCACATCAGATGCTGTTTTTAAAGTTGTTTGTGCGCATTAATGAATATCTTGGTCAACTGAAAATAGCTTAGGGATGAGGCAGTATCATGAATCATTCCTCAAGGACATGTAGGCTAGTGGTTTGTTGGTGTTGTTGTGTTTTGGGTGGAACGGTTAATTGAATCCCAGGATTATTTAGAGGTGAAGTTATAGGGAAAAACTACCCTTAAATACTCTCACTCTCACTCCCTGTGTAACACAAATAGTGTTCCATGATATTATATATTTTTGAGATGCACCTGTATATAATTTAAGATTTACTTCTTGTAGTACACCCTGCTTGCATACTTTTGTGAACTGTCAGTTTGGGACTGTATCCCTTATTTGAACATTCATGTAAAGCTTACTTCCAACAGCTTGTGAAGGTCCTTCTTAGTTGTTCATATATACATAGCTGTGCCCCAGTGCCCAGAGAACATACATAAATGTATTTTTTATTTATTTTTCATTTTGCTGTGTGAGAAATTGGCTGACACAGAGCCCTGACCTTCAGCCCTATAAAACACCTTTGGGATCAAGTTGAATGCCAACTTCTAGCCAGACTTTATCTTCCTAGATTGGAGGGGCTCAGTGTAATGCTCATGTGGCTGAACCTTAGCCAATACCCACATCCAGGCTCCAAAAAGTATTGGGAAAAACCTGTGGAGATATTATCAAAAAAATCACATTTTGTTGTGTGGCTGCAGCCTTGAAAGCAGCAGAAGCACCTTTCGCACAATCCATGTCCGGGGTTTTTAAATCCAGAGTGTGGATTTTACTCTGTGTTCTGAAAAATCGAGCAGGAGTAAATAAATGTCCCTGGTTTTTTTTTGGAACATTGTGTTCTTGTGCACAGAGAAAGCATCACTCAATTTGTTTTTCTATCAGGGAAAAGTGTGTTCGGAGAGACAACAATACTGTGTGTTTTGCCCTGACCGGGGAATTCAAAATCATGAATAACCACTGAACGAAGGGGGATTGTGTGTCACACTACTCATGATGATCCCCCATAGATGCGGGCTGTGGCTGCTGTATTACATTCTATTCTGTGTGGCGGCGCACTCTATTCAGCCTCCCATCCGGGGAGAAATTGCCATCGCTGCCTTTTAAGATGAATTTCCCCCATGATTGTGCACAAAATACTGAGTGAGTGTAAAGAAGGGCCTCCATTTTCAGGAAGGGATATCACAAATACATGATTACTGCTGGTAATCTTGTATGTGCCGTATCATCCAAACATCTGCTGTAGCTGCCGGAAATCAATCAAAGACTGTAGGGCCACTTATATGTAAGAATAAGACAAATTCACGCTGCAGAAAAACGGCTTATCAAGGCAAGTGGGTCTATGGTTTTTATGTAGCTAAGAGTAAAGGATGATCTTTGCAAAAAAATAAGAAGCTTGTTTTTTAAAATACAATATAAAGTTTGTTAAACTAGAAATACCGCCTGGCCGTTATATGCCTTTTCGAGGTATGCAATTGGCCAACTGTTAAAGTACAATGATGGTTGACAATGCGTTAAAGAATATCCCAGATATCCGAATATCCTAATAGAATATCCTAAGAAGCTCAAATATGGTACAAGGTCACTGCGACCTGACATTATGTATGAATACAGTGACATTGACCTTTCTGATCAGTTCAACATTGATTTATAGTGGACATTAGTGCAAAGTTTGAAGAAAATCCCTCCCGAGTGTTCACAAGATATTACTATCGCAAGAATGGCCCGGACAGACAGACAGACAGAAGTACAGACAAACCTTAAACATTACACATAGTACCTTGGGCAATGAACTACGCCAGTGTTGGGGCATAAGCAAGCAGATTTTCCTCTACTGATTTTAGGGGAAAAAAAACATATTACAAGTTTAATTACAGAAATGTCAGTGATTTACCTTGCAATTGTGGAATTTATATTGAACAGTATACAAGTGATTTGGGGAGAATTTTCCTGATCAAATGTCAGAGTGTCGGAGCAAGTTATGTTGCTGCAATTTTTGCTGCCTCACTCAGAGCAGCAAACTGTAGCTCATGTGAGGAGGAGTTATGAGATAGCGTGTTGTTTCCACTCACTTAGGAGAGGTCTGTTGATGGATGCCCCCCCTGCCTGCCAGACGGCCCAGCCAGGCTCTAACTGCTCCTGACAACCACTTTGTTCTAACACACACACACACACACACACTCACACACGCACGCACACACACACACACACACACACACACACATACACACACACACACACACACACATACATACACACACACACGCACCTACACGTACTACACACACACACACAAACACACGCACTCACTCACTCACACAAACATATATATCTCTGTATCTGCTGTAACTGATAGCTCCATATTACTAAGAGGTTGTTGTTCTGTTCTTGACATCAATACAGCTAGGTCACATGTTCACAATAAGGCATCAGGGTATTCGTCAGACTGACTCACAGCTAACTGAAACAGTGGACTGAACACACGTAACACTCATTTGATGCAGCTGAATGAATGCAGGCAGGCGGCCATAGAGATTATTGTCATATTGTCATTAGTGCAGTCACTCAATGACTGACAGAAAATGCTGGCTAATTCAGTGCATTCAACAGTGTGTTAAATGTATGAGTAGGTTTCTATAACCAGTAGTTCACCGGTTTTTATTCTAAGCCTGCCTGCAGCTATGCATCATATCCCAGGATACATGTATAATGATTTAACATAATAAATAATACATAATAGATAGGAACTCTCTTAATATACTGGAAGTTGGCATTCAATTTGATTAGATTTATTTAGCATCCCCATTAGCAACCTACTAAGAGAGCTGAGAGGCAACCAAAACAGTGGATTTAAGTCAGTCAGACCAAGACAATGAGCTCTCAGTCAATTAAGTTCAAAGGTAATTTGATCGTTTTTTTTTTCTTTCAGGTTATGGTAACACCTTTTAAAAAATTAAGTACTTGCAAAACCTCCCTATGATTAGGTAGGATTACCTTTTTCCTTTCTAGTCAGCACTGCATAATGTGCTGTAGTTGACTCAGTCACACAGAGAGAGAGAGAGAGAGAGAGAGAGAGATCCTCGAATTATCTTCAAAAGTCACTTCGTCTTTCGCTATGTATTGAAGGGAGATCGAGTCACATTAGCATATAAACTGCTCATGAGCTGACCCTGCATGGGCTGACGCTTGGCTTTTGTCAGACTAAGTTTCTGCCCATGATCACGGGTTGCTCTGTGAGGGTGAGATAAAGACGTACTTAAAGCTGGGGTGGAGGATTTGGGGAGAAAATGGCAGTTGGAATAGAGATTTGAATCAGAATACCTCAACCGCTCCACTTGTTCTCTTTGGTCCCTCCCCTATGGCCCCTCCCTGACACGCTTTACACCAACAAAGTCATGCCAAAGTGAATGGACAGTCCCAACAGCCAATAAGAACAGAGATTTGGAGCCTCGCTCTGATTGGTCAAAGTGTACAGCTCATGTTAACTTTGACCAATCAGAAATCACATACCCCAACGGAAAAAAAATTGATTTTCCTTTTGAGAGATTGTGAAAAAAAAAAATTAAAATGTAAACTTGAATAGTCCACTGGCTGCCTCAGTGTCCAATCCATAAAAATATAACGCTAAATCAGTATTTATCCCTTTTAAACCCTCACCATCTGACGATCCTATGCGTGCACTGTTGCCTTTCCCTGCGGTGTGCGACTCTGGTAATCAAACTCAAAACTCAAGTGTTGCTCTGAAGCAGATGTCTTCAAAGGTGTTTCTGTCCCCCCGTTGCTGACATTGGGGAGGATCAGTCCATGTCTGTCCATCTGTTTGCCGCAATATGGCCCCACACACGGCCCACACGCAAGTCCAGAAAAAAAGCATGTAAGTAATCGTTGCTATCTTGCAATTTAAAACCCAACTTTGATCAATGTCCGCTTTTACTTTGTCAACTTTTGTCAGAAAAAAAGCTTTCTTCGCTCGTCCTCGTGTTGAACTTATTTTCTCAGACACAACTGATCTCACGCTGATCGGCGCCGGCTGAACGGCAGGGGAACTAGATTTAGACAACAAAGAAAGGCCACCCGTCACCATCAGTCCTAGAACATGGTGTGTAAAGGAAGAAAAAGAGACAAAAAAGATTGCTCCCTTTCTCAATGAACAACCAGTGAAGTATGTGACTGTCCCCGCTCTCAAATTGCAACTTGCTGCTAGTTCTGAAATGATTAAGTGGATTAATCAACTGGTCCTCTGTTCCCCAACGTAGATTCATCTTAGAGGTCACAATATCCAAATAAGTGACAATCAAGATAATTACAATTCTACTGCTGGAAATAAGAAATATCAAAAGTCTTCAAACTTTTCTTTCTTATTTTTTTTTACTCTAAATGCGTTCCATTTTAGCCTCAGTTTATGCAAACTGTTTTCACCCCCGTGTGTGTGTGTCTCTTTGCATTCCCTTATGTTACTCCTATATCCTTTCTTAATGCATTTTCATGTCTTTGTAAAGCTCTTTGAGTTGCATTGATATGCAAATGAAACCTGCCTTGCTTTGCCTCTATACAATTGCAAACAAACCGTCTGAAAAGGTTAAAATTGCTCTTTGAATGAACATTTATTTCGATTCAGCTCCTCAAATTGGAAAAATTCTCTCTTTATATGCCTATGCGCCGTTGCAAATTTGGTACAAACTCACACTCTGACCGAGGAAAAACTAGATTAGATATTGGAGGTCAAGGTCACTGGGACCTCAAATCTTGTGAGCCGAATATTTTAAGAAAGGCATTGAGGGATCTCTTTGCACAAACTTACGTGGGTGAACTGATTTAGATTTTGGAGATCAAAGGTTACCTTAACCTTACATATTGTTGAGGGTGCAGTAACCTTGTGCCATAGTGTACTGCTAGCAAGAGATCTCCCTAAACTGTTGTATTGTATTTGTAAACCCAACAGCACAATGCTCTGCCTGTGCCAGCCATTTTCTCCTGACATTTTACAGAACAAACTAAATGCCTGGAGTTGGAATACATACAAGGTTTCAATACAGTGTGGATCATAGAACCTATTTCCTGTCATCTCTCATTAATATTTCAGATGCTCCGGAGACACTTGACACACTCATTGAAGTGTGAATATTGGTGCCATTGGTGTGATTTTTCCAACGTATGATCTAATACTCTTATGGGTCACATCCAGTTGAGAGATTGCATTGATCTGAAAGCTGACACAAAGCAGTGTCTACAGTGTGTAATGTGACGGTGCTAACATGACAGGAGGAAGATGTTTGGTGTCACTGTGTGTTGCCAGCCTCTGTGTGAACCGTCTGTCTGTATCCATCTGTCCGTCAGCTCTTTTTTTAAAGATGATTTTGACCCGACAGCTTCGACACGCACATCAAAACCTGCGTGTCACATTAATATGAAGGAACTATGAAGGCTTTGCTGGGGAAATATTTTGAGCTCTTCTTTGTGTGTGTGTCTCTCTCTCTCTCTCTCTCTCTCTCTCTCTCTCTCTCTCTCTCTCAATAACACAGGTCTCTCTCTGTGTCAGTTACCGCCATTTGATTAATGTTGAGTCCAAGTTTGATCAGTCATTTTGGACTTAATCTGTCTGAGGCCGCAGTGGTTTGCTAATGTGAATGCGAGTAGACATGTTGGATAATGGTTCTTCCTCGACCCCTGCTACATAAAACAGTCTGTGTATTTCTACTTTGATTTGATACGTTTCTACGTTAATGGTGTTTACTTACTGCGGAAGAAATTGTTTACCAGAGATACATAGAAATGGAACATTTGATGTTAGACAAAATAATTTCGAAAAAATGACATTCATCAAAGTATGTTTTCAAGAACTTCCAATTTTGATTTAAAAGTTTTCGGAAGCCGTATGTTTCTATCATTTCAGATAAGCAGGGCCTGTGCTGCAAGTATCTTTCTTCTCTTTCTTAGCATTCTTATCTTGTCTCAAATGTATGTCCATAGAAAAAAAAAATGTCTGATGCTGTTGCAGACCAACAAATATTACCTGATATATAAATCCACAGTGGCGGCAATGCCATAGATGGAGATATCTAAACGTATTCAACTTTACACCTTGTTTTGCTCAAATATCACAGCTTTTATCCTCATATCAACCAATGTGTCCATCAGGAATACTACGAACATAGTTTTTTAACTCAATATTGAACCAGAGACTTTATCAAAAATGAAGCATCGGGCTGAAAAATGCTTTCCCTGGATACATGTACAAGCCAGGGCAGGTTTTATTTGTAAGTTGGCAACACGGCGATGGAGAGTGCTATATGTGAGACATAAAAGGCGAGACAAAACAGAGGAGCTGCTGATATATTGCCTTTTCAGTTCGTATCCTCCCACAATGCATTTGGAGGTGAAAAGAATAATACGTTGTAGCAGGAGATGATATGATGAGCATTGATGGATGAAATTAGAACCCGAGATGAATTGCACGAGGCATCTGCTGTAAATATGCGTGCCTGGTCTTAATCAAAGGCCCGAGGGAGTCTAGTGTTGTTATGTTCAGTTTTTTTTTATCTACTCTCTCTATTCTTCTTAAGGAGAACAGCTGTTGCCTGCAGGAAAAAAGTTGTAAAGATGCGATAGGAGATCAAACATGTGTCGGGAAGATATTGTGTATTCTCTCGAATTTTGTTTGTCAGAAGCAGCAAGGAAAATCATTTTTATCTGTAATGCTTTTTCTCTCTCTTTATAACACCTAGATATATTTGGGTTCCATCTACTTTCTCTCTCTCCAAAGTACAACTACCCAACAATCCAAAAGTTACGAAAACGCATGTCTAACTCATATTATACTAAAGCAACCCTTCCGGTCCCATCAAAACAAGTCAGAATGTTTCTTCATTCCACACGTGATCAATTACTCTAAAAAAATGAACTAAGATTTGTATTTTTTAAAGAGGCTTTGATTTTCTCATGCAACAAATGTCCGTATTGAAGCTGGAGTACACTCGTCTTCACCATTGAATAGGAACAGTGCTACACCGAGTGTCAGATAAATTGTAACTGAAAAGATGTCCTAAGATGAATGAATGTTTTTTTTATCGAACAAATGTGATATTTCTCAGAAAATCTCTCTTACACAAACTCTCTTGGTGTTGTGTAATTTTTATATACAATGTAGTCCAATGTCAGATATGTGTCAGCCAGTTCGGTAACACTGCCCTCCAAAAAAAAAATGATGACGACAAACTAACCTTGCAAGAGTGTTTATAGAATGACTGCCCAGTGTCAATGTCAAACTTGTCTACAGAGACTCAAATAATGGGGACTTGAAGAATCAGTCCAAAAATGAACTCAAAGACATTTCGAATATATAATTTTTTTCTTTTTAAAATAAATTTTTTCCACAACCTTCCATATGAAGAGCCATCATTGTCCTTCCCTTCCTTTGTGCTAAGAGGTTTTATAACGCTTACAAAGGTTGTGTACATCTCTATTCACTCCAGGTCATGTGAAGAATAACCTACAAGTGAAAGCACCATTTTCAACAAGGAGATGTTTGGTTTTCTTGACGTTATTTTCTTTTCCTTTTGCAGGTGAGGATGACCGCCTAGCTCTGAAGGGCAAGGTGACCGTCGCAGACCTCTTCAGAAAAGACTTCAGAGTTCACGACCCCAACGCCAAATGGATCAGCAGTGAGTTAACATATTCAATTTAAAGTCAGTTTAGTTTATTGTTCTGAAACTGGATTCAAACATGCACATCAACAATATTTTTTTCACGCATTGCAAGACAACTTCAGAAGAAGGAGGCCATATTGTTTAGGCTTTGATTAATTTATTTTTGAGTCCATCTGCCTCGTATTTCATTAAATTGTGCTGATATTGGTTGAATGGGAAACTTTAAAAACCCTGCTTTGCAAGTTGCATGGAGCCTTATATTGCCTTTCAATTGTTCATAACATATAGCGGGCAATCTTAACAACTCGTTGACCAATCAAAATCAAGAAGAAAACTAAAATAAGTTTCAACGGTTGTACTTTCAAGGCTAAAAAAAACAGATTTACTGCGGCATAGACCATCTGCGATCAGTTGCAACACCTCGAGAAACAGGCAAAGGGAGTTGCATGAAGACTACAAAGTGACCAGACAACTGTGATTGCGTTAACATAGAGATGAGCCTCCGGAGAGCAGCTTCAAAAACCCGATAATGTCCCCATGAAAACGCTTGAAGCACCTGACAGATGTTTCATTAATGGTAATTGGTAATGATGGTGCACTTATTAAAGTGATGATCTAAGTGTCGGGGAAATTCTATATCAGTTAAACCTTGTGGGAATAAATGAAACTGAAACTCCTCAACATTTACACATTTAATGAAAGTAGATAAAACCAACAGAAATCAGAGTATTTTCGATTCAGCTGAAAAGGGTCAAGCCTGTCTGCCCATTGAGTGAGGGTAGTAGGACTGACAACGTGCTTGGTTTGCAGACAATCTTTATACAGTACAGTGTGCTTTCATCTATCAACTGTAGTGTCACTAATGATGTTGTCAGTTCTACAAAGGAGAAATGCTAAACAAAGGATCTGCTCCTAAACCAACTGTCCTGAGGTCATTTTGAAAGGTACAGTTTGGTGTCCCTTAAGATATAAATTCCTTAGATTAATATCTCTTTCTTCTAACAACAACCCCCTCATTACCCCATTGTAAATGGCAGCTGGCTTAGAGAACAACTCAAACATGCTCAGTGTGAACAATACAGGCAAGAAACAGGACAAGAGTAATAAAACACCAAGGGAAAATCATTTTCCCGTCACACTAAGTATATATGTTTTCTTGAAGCCTGTGTGAGTTCAGTTCATTTACTAAGAACATTGCTGCTGGGGACATCCAGTTTTTAAATAGGTGTAAATATGTACATCTTGCCCCATTTCAAAACACAATTTACTAAAACAATGAGTGTTGTTCTCTGTTTTGTAATCTTTAACGCCATCTGTCTCTCCTTCAAAAGGCCTGTTTCTTTACATTGTGTGTGTGTGTGCGTGTGTGTTTGTATGTATGTGCGCTTGTGCGTCCTTGCTGGCTGACATTCCCTCCCAACAATTTATTCCATATGCTTCAATAGTTACTCAATTACCTGTCACCACAACCCTCATTTTTCTGAGATCAATGACAGCTTGTGGTTGCTGTTGCTGTTGCTGTTGTTGTTGTTACTATTTATCAACCGGCAATTTTCAAACACTTTTATTTTATTTTTTATAAACAGTGGCGGCGTAAACATCGACAGATAAAACCACAGGGATCCAATGATAGAAAATGATATAGTTTATATTTGAATCGAATATAAACAGGCACCTTGATGCAGCCTCAAACATCTCAACTGTGGCATTGAAGCTCTGAGATGTGGAGGAATCTCTACAGTTGATGGATTAATGAGGTTGATTTTATTTTTATTTGTTCTCTCGTGCCCTACAGAGCTGTCTCCACCAATCACAATATGAGAGATGGATGCTAGAAACCACGAAGCAGTTAAATCTCTTCTATCAAAGCTTTACCCCTCTGTGATTGGCTGTAATTAGAAAGCCAACATAAAACTGTTTTCATTAGTTATAGTTTATTAAGATCCCTGTTAGCTTATTCCTGTCTTAAACAGTAGCTACTCTTCCTGATGTCTCTAGTATTGCATAAAATACAACATACATCAAAAAGGTACACAAAAGAACCACTAAATTACATACATAGCATTGTTGCAACAAAAGAACAGTTGACACAATACATCACACAACAATCACCACAAGCTCAAAACCTGTCTAATACATACAGTAGCTCACATTAACATTCATCTCTCCATTGAGAAATAATATGCCTGATAATGACTCTACAAACAGTCACAGAATAATGGACAAATAGCTTAAAAAGTACATTTTAAATATTCAAAATCATTAAAAAATACGTAATTTATAGTGTTCTAAACTATTTCTTGTGTAAATATTTACAATTTTAATTTGAATAAGTAACAGGAATATGCGGCTCACGAGCTGTGTAACAGTCTGGCCTGATTTCAAACATTTCTACAAGTCCCCATGGTCCTTCAGGATGAGATGTCTCTCCTGTGTCTGATTTGTCACCGTTCCTTACCTCTGACCCGTGAATGTTGTCAACAAATTGATCGCGCTCGAGTGGGCCGCAGTGAACATCACAAAACTGTGGTAGAACAGTCTGGGAGTACACATCTGGCAGATAGCATCTGTTCATCGGAGAAAGCTCCAAATGGCCATTAGATTCAGATTTCTAATCCAAACAGAGAGGTTGAATTACACAAGAACATTAGGATTGGTGATGTTTTTGTTGCTTGATACAAAATATTCCTTTTAAGCGTAAAGGTAGAGTCAGTGATTCTGGGGAACGCTATTTTACAAAATGAATATTTGTCAAAATCAGTGAATATTTCCACACAATCCTCTACTGTGAGGTACATTACCCCTTTGTTAACATACCAGTTTACCTAGGCTGTGTTTTCTCAGTGCACATATAGTGGGTTCAGGTTAGGGTTAGGGTTACAAAAAAAAATATTTTGGCAATAAGCATTCTCAAAAATGTCTGACTCCACCTTTAAGACTATTGTCCACAAGGAGAGGTAGTATTAAAAAAGGAGCTTTTTAGTAATCCATCCATACATACGTACCTCAAGACTATTCTTAAGAAAAGAGCCGGCTCTTTCATCCTTTCCTTTTAGTGCCTATTGACGGTTTACAATCCTTGATCTTTAGGCATTCTTTGTGTGTGATTAGATACAGAGGATGAGCAGGAGAGAAACTGCTAGAGAGATCCATCCGCTGATTCATTTTTCATATTTACTAGATTTGTGCTCGACCAACCTGCACGCTTTTAGGGATGTCTAAAGGATTTGCAATAATGGATTCCCTGCTTAGGGGCTGGAATTGATTTTTTTTTTCTAAACCTAATTTAGCCACGTTTTATGTTTTCCATACCCCAGGTTGTCTCCACCTATCAATCAATTCCCTGGAGACAGCCTCGATATATCCTCTCCAATCCTTAATGGTCGTATATTAGGCTATTTCCACCAAGGAAAAATTGCTTCCTCACGTCTTGTCGAACAGTATTATCTTAAATATATCCTGTGCTTAAGTATCATTAGGTGCCCTGAATCTGCCCCTCACAATGCTGTTAGAAATTGAGATCCCGGCCTTAGAAGCCAATGGATCATCATTTAAATGGATAATTTAGGGGTTATTTTAGTAGTTTGGCTATTACTCTTAATTTGCAGAGGTATGCATGTGAAGCAACTATGTAATTAAAGTCAGAATGATCAATAGACTTTCAAACAATGATATTGGTTCTAAACAATCTTACAGGTTGCTGGGAATTAAGACCAAAAACTGCCAAATGTTGAATGAATCCTCAGTGGCTGTGTTGGTTGCTTCAGGAACCGGTGAGGTGATGAAGAGTCCAGATAGGCTGGTCTGAAAAACAAGTGCATTAGTTTGATGGCGGAAAGCAATGAATAACAGTTGAAAGACGTACCATCAACAGTTGTTTTATCTTCTGTTGTAGCCACAGATTAGAAGTAAAAGTTATGTTCTTGTCTGCCAGACAACTAACAACAGATTAGATAATACTGTTCCAAAATTTAAATCTGCATATGTCACTGAGTGGAACTCATTGGGATAATTTTATGGAATCTTAGCAGGAGGCCAGAGATTGCTGTGGCACTAAAACTTGATTCAAGGACCCACTGTAAACGGAGTAAATATGAACTGACAGTAAACCACTTAATTTGAATCTGCCTTAGACAAAATCAAAAACTGTATTTAATGTGGATCAGGTACACCATGGCCAAATCCATGTAAAAGGTCAGTATGAGCACTGATGCATATCGGATCGGTACAGCCTTGAGTGAAGTGGATTTGAAATCTGGCTCTTTTCCAAAGTATCCAGTTTCTTGTCTGGTCTGACTTTGTTACAGCTGTGTTGACGTGTTTCCATATCTCATTCATTAACACGAGGGAAAAGTGGAAAGAGGAATTAATGTCCAAAAAAGGAACAAAATCAACCCGAAATTGTAAAAAATCTGACGTTATCATATATTTATTTGATGTATTCACCCTGCAGCAGCATTCTCATCATGATTTGAAGGCAATCCCTTAAAGTCTCTCTGGTTTGGTAATCGCACATTTAGCAGTCACCTTTTTAAAATGTCACATGCTCTCCGGTTTGCTTACCACTCGTTCTGAATCAGACAGACACAGCACCCGTATCATTTTCACTACACCAAGGTTAAGCCAGCCCTGTGGGACCCAACGCAGGCTCCCAGCAGCTGCTTGTCATTTTAATGGGGACGTTCCTCTTGTTTGCCGCTCCAGGACGCCTCTTGTCTCGCTGATGTTTGTTAAATATAGTTAAAGGGGGAAGCAATCTGTTAAGCTGTGTGGACCGATTGACGCTACCTTTTTAAAGTGTTATCGCGGTGACTTTGAGAGGGGAATGGTGACTTGGGATTTAGATAAGAGTGAAGCATTGTGGTGTTTGCTTTGCCAATGTCTGTGTGTAGACTCATGTGTGCCGGGGAATTACCTCGTTTGCGGATGATGCTCAACTATTCATCTTTAATGTTTATGTAGAGCAATCACTTTAGGAAAAGATTAGCCTGTTTGTTTCAGAGCCTTATTGAGTTAGCATAGCTATACGCTCCCATGGCACAACATGAGTAATGATGTGATCGTCATTTGTTAATGGAGTTCTGCAATGGGTCCCTTTTTTTACCAATGCGACGTATCAAATTAGCCCCATACATTCACTGTTAGTACGAAGTGTTTATTCAGTGTCACACACAATCAGTCTTGGTGAAATGGTAACATTGTATGAAGCAGCAGGTGCAAATATCCCCCCATTTGAGATGGCTCACTTTTTTTCTTCCAAGAATGACAGATGCTTAATCTGAGAGGACATCTTGGCACATACTCACAATTTAGATTTCACTTTTTAACCTGAAGAAAGCAGCAACTATGTGGGGGTGAAACATTTGTCTTTTGAAACAAAAAACCTGTCACAATATACAGAGTTTCACTGTTTTAATACCTGGGGAAGATTAAGTATGAGGAAGCATTTGATGTCGACCTGAACTGTGGAAGAAAGGCAGAATTTATATGTTTGCTCTGAAGTGTGTCTCATGACAAATTCAGCTGTCTCGTAGCTCCTAACATGCTAAAGGCAAGGCGGAAATCTGAAGAGTTGGATTTCATCTTTGAAAAAAAAACGACAATTGAAAAAAACTGCTCTTTCAGTCGTGTTTTGTCTGACTGAAGAATCTAGCTAAAAGTAGTGGAGTGCTCCTTCTTTCTCCCGGGGAGAAGATTATACTAGCTTTTATGATTCTTCTCTTGATGACTGTATTGTGTTGCTTCCTTTCATGAATCAGCAAAGGCACAGCGCTGCATTGTGCAAAACCCCTCAGAAAGGCTTTTTGATCAGAACTTCAAGTATGGAGAACCTTTCACTCGTTTTCTAGTTTTAGAATTGAATTCAAGATGCTATTGATTGAAAGGGTATGATTGAAGTCCGATCTTTATACTGGAGCCTTTTATGAGTCAATGCTAGGTTTGGAGAACTAAAGATGTTTTCTGCAGTTGCAAGGTCGAGGGCTGTACATGTTTGAAATGCCCCATCTTCAGCAGGTTTTCAACTGGTTTTATGACCACTATTATTATGGTTAAGGATTTAAAACACAACCTAATACCAAGTTGTTCAAAAGCCAATGACTACTGACTTACTAAATCCCATACTTGACATAATTCAACATCTACATCAACAATCAAGTAAGATAGATTGGCATTAGAATTGTAGTGTTGTTAAGTTATACTTTGATCAGATCGTTCCAATTTGAAGTGTGCAAGTTATATACTGGATTATTTAAACAACTGCCTGATTTCGGATATCATGTATTTAAGAAGTAGTTTTGCCTTCTTTTTTAATCAGAAAAAAAGACATACTCATAAAAACACAATAGGAACCTCAGTGGTGAGGATTGAACCAGGGTTAAATAAAGAATAATGACATGATGTGTGCTGAAGTAGCAATCTGGCTTGAAAAGGTGTCCGTCATTACTGATACAATTGAACGATGAAACTGATGGCACTGGGACAAACCATATTTCTAGCTGGTTTTCGTTGGAACTTTTGCCCTGAAAAAAGTGCCTGAAGGTTGTGATTTGGGGAACGACTGCAATCAGCTAAGATTTGGTCACTTAAGAGTTGGACTTTTGGGCTTGTTTGCAGGCTGTTATTTTACTACTACTACTAGCAGCATCAGTAGCATTATAATGCAGTTACGCCTGCAATTTCAGTCCCACAGTCATTTAAAAAGCACCATTTGTGCTGTTTGTTTGCCTGCAGAGAGAAGACAAGACGGAGGTGTTGTTAATTAAGGACACCCACCTATCCTACACACGCAGAAAATCAGACAAGCTTTCACATGCAAGACACACACACACACACACACACACACACACACACACACACACACACACACACACACACACACACACACACTAGGGGCGGCATTGTTTGGTACTCATTCTCTCGCAGAGGCAGACAGGCCCATCCTTACTGCAGCTGAATATCCATCAAGCTGCTGCTCCCACAATCCTAGTCCCTATAATACCCACCGCACAAGGCATTCAACATCCGAGCCGTGAAATGGACTTACAATCCTTTGAATTCACTTATCACTGAGAATTCATAGCTGAGCCGTGTTTGTGTAACGCAGCAGAATGGCTGGGAGCGTCACTTCGCAGCGAGGGGCCCCGCCGGATACATTTTGCCACAGTGATTCTACAAAGACATGTGCTCTGAGGATATAATTTTTTTTTAAAGAAATATTAAGAAGTATTGTAAGATATTCTGACTTAAGCTTATATGATTTTGGATTGGGAACACTATGAATAATTAGTATGTACAAGCGAATATGGACATGAGGTAACTTGTTTGAGATATGTTTTAGAGGAAGAGATAAATAAGAGCCCGATCAATGCATTGCTTCGATGTGTTAAGTGTTATTAGTATTGTTGTAATTGTTCTTTAACGGGTGCCAGCCTCTTTAATGATCTTCATATTTTGTGAGCAGGGTTTTTTTTTTTCAAATTTAGACATTGATTTGCAAGCAGAAGGAAACGCACAACTGTTGCACTAACACACAGCCAGAGCTAAAGCACACGGGCGTTATGGATTTATGAGGAGCATATGGACAGCTGGCACACACTGATGAAATGGCAGTGACTCAAATCAGCGACACAGTGGCTGAAGGATTAATTGCAAATGGAGGCTACAGGTTACAATAAGCACACAGGTTTTTGAAACAGGTTGATGGAGGGTTTTTGAGTACACTTGGCTGGCCCTAGGGAGTCATCTCGAAAGGGAATATGTTAGAGTTAGATGAGCGGCGGGCGACTCTTTGAGGACTTAATGTTAGGCAAATGGTCCACTCAACTGCTTTTAGTGGTAATACATTTATAAGGACATGATGTGTATCTTGGCTCTCACTCCTTTGTCAGTTTGCACACTATAGTCTGGGGTCCAGGCAGGGCCATTCATATAACCATTATGTGGCATTAGATGAAAGTTGGAGCTTTCTTTAATGCACCTGCTGGTGCATACCCTTTTTTGTTAATTTTTTTTCTTGGAGCTAGTTGTCCATCACATAACATTGTGTACCACTTTCAGCTGTGGCCTTCTGTTTTGTTCAAGTCTGGGTCAACTTGGGTTGTGTTGTCCTATATTTGAACTCAAATTAGTGATAGCTCATACTTCATTGTAATAGTTACTGATGTATCATGGTGTGCTTTTGCAGTTCACAGTAAGGAAATTGAAAATGTTTTGTTACTGTGTTTTTTTTACATTTGGAGGTCAGAACAAGGTATTTGAGTCAGTCTAATCTGTATGAATGAGGTTTTGCGATTAGCTAATTATTTCGAGGACCTTGATGTGGTAGCGAGAAGGAAGGTATGCCAATAGATTGCTCTTTTATTCGTTTCCATTATATCCCAAAGGTATGAAAGATTAAAGTAAAACAAATAATAAGTCAGATTTGTTCATTTTATTTGATTTAATAAGCGAAATAGCATGAAACAGAGCTGACTTGGCATTGTGGCATGTTTTTGTTGGCTATTTTTCAACCTGAATGGTGAATACAGAAGCAAAGGAGACAGCGGGCACTGAATGAACCCAGCAGGCTCACACTGATTGGCATTTCTCATAAGCCTAAATGACTTCTACTGTGAAAAGTGGACAGCAGCAGGTGGGCAGTAGCCTTGGGTGGTTTTACTACTTTGTCAGCAGGGTCATACTTGATTTATTATTATTTATTTTTTTTGTAGCTCATTTATTTGCTCTGTCATTCATTTGTACGCGTGCTCATTTATCAAATTGTTCAGAGAAATAAGTCAAATATAGTTGTGTTGCCCAGTGAAGCAACATCTCAAAGTAATCTGCTCTGTCAAGTTGTGCTTGATAAGTACATGGTTGTAGTTGTTGGTATGTATACAGCTTTTTTTCTCTTTATTCATACATTGTATCAGCCCGTTACGACGACTCCTCTCAGAATATGCCTGTTGAGGACTCTAACAAAACCGTCTTAGAGTGTTTTAGCCTTCTCAACCGGATCTAAAAACACTCAGGAGGACACTGAATGCAATGAACGATGTAACTACACTTTTGCTTTCAATAAAGCGTCAAGTGGGAATGAATATGTATGGAGGATTGAGACGGTGGGCACAATGAGAATGGTTTGAAACTCTGCACAATTAGTGCACATTCTAAGCCGCAGCAGGAACTCATTTCACTTCAAGGGACTACCACAGCTGATTTCCCTTGAATTACAATTAAGTAGTCCTTTTAATTCAGCTGTCATACGCCACATGAGGGGAAAAAAGGCTTAATGTAAGTGTCAATGAGGCTTATACAGTACAATGAGCCTTTTAAAGTGCCAGAAAGGGACTCATTTCCGAGGTGAGTAGAACTCGGAGGGTTTGAGTGTCAGAGCAGGTGGAAGGTCAATTTGATACAATGTGAGTCTTGCTGTAATTATTTTAACCATTGTTCCTATTGCTGAACATATTGTACTCATAAAGTGAGTTGCAAATAATAAACAAGATCAAGCATATGATTGTAATGGTTTTGGGTCGGCTTGACTACTCCGTTTTACTTTGCTGTCAATATGTTTTCATGTATGGTGTCGTAATTAACCAATAGAAATGATCCCCCAAAACCACAACTAGCAATAAATAAATCATCATGAACCGAAATTGTCCTGTAAATGTTGCAGTTTCCAGGGTAAATGACTGGCACAAAGAAATATGGGAGTTCCATGTAGGTGAATCCTACACACGTAATATATCAGTCCCTCTCTCTCTCTCTCTCTCTCTCTCTCTCTCTCTCTCTCTCTCTCTCTCTCTCTCTCTCTCTCTCTCTCTCTCTCTCTCTCTCTCTCACACACACACTTTTCTCTGTCTATTTGGTGTGTTGCCCTCTCGTCGTACCATCAATTCCCTGTAGTGAGGCTGGGTTGGAGCAGTGCCCTGGGCGGGAGGCTGTATTAATAAGACATACTGCCGTGGAAAAGGGATTGATCAGAGAGGAAAACAGCACCCTGGGCTAATACACAGTGAGTGAAGGAAGAGGGCAGAGGGAGAGAGACAGAGAGAGCTAGAGAGAGAGAGAAAGAGAGATAGAGAGAGATTGAAGGTAAGACATAATGCCTATGGTACTGTGAAGGAATAGAGGGCTCTCAGTCTTTTCAAAGAGGGGGCAGAAAAACAAAGAGTTGTAGAGGGATGATAAGGTCTGGAATGGAGCAGCCAGCAGGAGGGCTTATAAAAGAGCCGTGAAAGATGGGAGAGATTCCAGAGCAGGTATATCTGAGGTGTGTTTGGGGCCATGTGGATAAAAGAGAAGGAGATCAGTGATTTGAGGGGAAGAACGAAGATGAAGAAGCTTGGTGCCTTAAAGAGATGCCCGTCTCTGAATGGATGGATGGATGGATGGATGGATGGATGGATGGATGGATGGATGGATGGATGGATGGATGGATGGATGGATGGATGGATAGCTGGATGGATATAAAGACAGACAGACAGACAGACAATCACTGAATCATTGTCATGGTTTCTTTTTCTTTTTTACCACATTCAAGCCCCATAATGGGCAAATTACCATCTCGTATCTTAATGTAGATAATTTATCAAGATCACTAATGGGTAGGAAAATATACGCAGCAATGTTTTATGTATCACCATGATTTCCACCAAGGCGTTCATTTTGATTGTTGAAATGCCTCTGGTTATAAACGAGGAAGACTAAAGCTGTTGAGGGGGCGTTCGGCTATGCCAATCTAAAAAAAGAAAAAAATGTCTGAAACTGCTCTCCAAAGCACGTTCTGAATTAAAGCCATTGTGATGGTAATTGTGTCACCTCTAATGGTCAATTAGATATGCTAGCAGATAGACAGCGCTCTGCATAACAATATCTGGCTTCTAATTACCTCGCCCAAATGAGCGTGGTGGCTCGTGCGTCGGCGGAACACCAAAGCAATAAGACAAGAGGAGCATGCATAGATTGAAGGTGAAAGGGGCAGTTGCTGTATTAAACGTATCCTTCTCTGATAAAGGCCTGATGGATGAGGAAACATTGTGAACTCTCCCACCTCTGTCAAATAAAGACGCTGCTTTCAAGGGGATTCTCTAGTGGCCTGTACTTCTGTATTCAGTGACGTTGAAATCTAGTACAAGCTGTACTCCGCAATTAGCTTTTTAGTATGATCGATGGGGTCCTGCATGAATGCACTATTTTTTCTTTGTTTTTTTTTTCAACAATAGCCTGTTCTTAGTTGTTTCACATATTTTATAAAGATTTCTGTATTTGTGTTTTTCGTCCGAGCTCCTCACTGGTTCCAACAGGGGCGGTGTCATGTAGGAAATGGTGATGTATTGAAATGTTGTGCACCAGTCAGGATTTAGTAGTATTTCAATCAAACTGAGCACATTTTGTGGCAGTTTTCCATCAGTCGAATCCAATCAGACCTCAGCCATAACATTTTACTGAAGAACAACATCAATAGACTTTCTAATGCACATGCAGCCCTTGCAGACAGACCATCAGATGCAACTGTCATCAAGTTTCATCACATCTTTAACGTGTAACCTCTTTCCTTTCCTGTACAATTAGCCTAAAACGCTGATTCAGGGCTTACCCAAACTAAATTGAAAGCTGTTCCTGAACCATTTCGAGTACATACTGTAGTTGTTGGTCTTTCTTAAAAGGTACCGGTACATCTCTGATGTCTTTTGAAAGGTTATACAGTTTAAAGACAGTCAAGTTGTGTGATGACCAGATAGAACAAAAAAGGCTTGTAACTGGCCTGACAGATTATGGAGCAGGGAGATCACTTTTCTTTGACATACCAGAGCAAATACCTCAAACACAACCCAACTGTAGCATTGCAACCGATAAAGTTTGATTAGTTGTTGAAGCCAACGTTGTGATGTTAATCGTTACACAGTTAATTGGGCGGCCCTGTGATCCAAGCCCTGCTTTAATATCAGCATCTAAACATTTCTCTGCCACTTAGTGACCCATCGATAATTGTTGCAAGCGATGATAAAACTTGCGCTGTTATGGTTGCTTGTAGATTATTACAACTAAAATTGTGAAAGCATCCCCTTAAATTGAATTGTGTGGTCAGTGCTCAAGACAGCCTGTTTAATATTTGCTTTTTGTGCTGGCCGTAAAGGTTTTAAAGAGAAGATTTTGTGTTGTTAAAACAGACTTTTGATTTTTAGCGCTTTATTAAATCAATGTTATACTGCTGACATGTTGCACCTCGGACTACAACGGAGGGCCATAAGTTCATAACTGCTCTACTAGTACGAAGTGATCTTTAACACTCCCTGTCTCATATCACTGAGTTACAATTAGTCTCTCCATGCTTAGTGGAGTTCTATTTAAGGAGCTTAATTATTGCTCTCGTCTTTTGTAAAATGGAAGTGTGTGTGCCCAGTTGTCAGACTCATTATATTGAGAATATATTGAGGATAGTTGGTCATACAAACCCAATACCCATTCATTGGTCTGCTTTATTTTTTATTTTTTTAAGACTTGGGGCCTTGCTAGAATGCTTTCACAATTGAGCACTCTTTATTTGGAATCTTAGTAAATAAGGCCCGTTGATACTGGAGAGCAATATTGTTTGAGATGTTTTAGTATGGTTGCACGTATGTGTGGTCGTAAGGTTGATCTTATTATTATGTCCATAGAGTTTGAAAAAATGTCTCTCTCTCTTTCTCTCTCTCTCCCTCTCTCCCCCTCTCTCTACCTGCAGGTAATGAGCTGTTGTACCGTAGCCGAGAGGGCGATGTCGTCAAATTCAATGTGGACACGGATGAAAAGACCGTCTTGGTCCATAACAAGAAGTTTGTAAGTCTTTTGTCACTATTATCTTCTCTCTCAATTTCTCACAATCACAGGACAAAAGAACTGACTTCAACTGCCCGTGATTTAAATTAAAAACGTTTTCTTATACTGTCAGCAAGTCAAAGCTCTATTTTTATCACAAAGCTTCATCAAATAATCCATTTATTACTGTGAAATGTGGGCTGCATTGTTAAAACTCGGGGCTAGGGTTATGTAGAAAGAATGTGAGATGTAGATGTAGCTATACCATCAGAGCTGAAGCAGCAGCCTGCATTATGCCCGCCGTCAAATCACCCAAGCCCTGGTGCTAAGATTAATGCAACTCGCATGTGCTCCGGGAGCCGAAGCCATCCTTCAAACGCAGTCATTTAAGGACTAGTTTAATGAAAAAATAACACGCATGGTTAAAGGTCTCATCTTTTTGTCTGTTTTTTTTTCCTTACATCTGCGTTTGCTTTCCCCCCTAGGAAATGTACAAAGCCAGCAAGTACGAGGTGTCGCCCGACATGAAGCATGTGCTGCTGGCCTACAACGTTGCACCGGTGAGCTCTCTCATTTGTTTGCTTGTTTTTTGAATTAGCAAACTGACAGCCAAATATGTCACTGGGGGGTGGGTGGATGTGTGGGGGTGTGTGGGTTGGTGGGCTATGGGGCTTGTAGTGCAGCAGAGGCAGGGGAGAGGGAGAGAGCGGGAGGGGGGTGGTGGTGGTGGTGAACGGTGGGAGAAAGTAATCATGGCGGGTTGTGCAGGCCTGTCGCACACCGCTGCCTGTCTGCAATGGTGTTTTGCGGGGGCCAACACAGCAGAGTGGAACCGCAGCAGAAATACACAAACAAACCACTCCAATGTATGGAAGACTATTAGAGGAAGTTGTTGTTTTTTCATTATACACTTCAAGAATAGAGTTGAAATGTCGAGAATAAAGTGGAAATACAATTTTGTGTATGAAAACAAAATATGATGTTGAGAAATAAACATGACAGCTCATGACTCCTGTATTCTGGAGAGGTGTTGACAGATTTGAACTTCTGGGATAAATAACTCCTAGCAAAAGTTATTAAAACACAAAAAAATGCATCTTTCTACAACCTAATTTTTTACCAAAACGTCCTCTAAGCTCGACTAATAACTGCACTGCTCTGTTTTTATAGTTTTTGCTGCGTGTGTGTGTGTGTGTGTGCGTGCGTGTGTGTGTGTGTGTGTGTGTGTGTGTGTGTGTGTGTGTGTGCGTGCTTGTGTTTCAGACAAATAAACCGTCTGAAAGATATAACCTTATTGTTTCGGCGAGTTATTGCCTGAGATGAATCGTATATCAACACTCTAGAGATGCATAGTGTCGTGTATCGCATGGGTTTGCATTTATTATTCCATCCAACCCTCCATCACCTTGATAGATGACACTCATTCCTCCTATCTGATACTGCAGCAGCACCGATTCTCTCTCACACACACACACACACACACACACACACACACACACACACACACACACACACGCACGCGCACGCACACACACACACACACACACACACGCACAACCACAACCACAACCACACACACACACACACACATCCCATCCCTGTAACATGCTTGTGTACAGTGCATAATAAACAGTGGTTGCATACTAACAACATTCATTCAAACCATCCTCGATTTGAGTGTGTCCCCAGTGGGCTCTGTCTTAATACATCTCAGCACTGTTCATTAGTGGCGTAAATGAGATGAAACTGTTTGTGACACACACAGTCAGTTACTGTAGGAAACTGGTCATAGATCGTTAAGATGTAAAAGATGAAAGTTGAGTTTGTTAGACATCTTGCCCTAAATTAATATCACAGTACTGGTTTCAGAGAGACCAATGTAAGAACGATTAATTAAAGGTGGAGTCAGAGATTCTGGAAAACATTTGTTGTCAAAACCACTTTTTCTTAAAATCAATGAATCATGATATGCTACCTCTGTGCGCTGAGAAAGAAATCAAGTGTTAATACACAGTGTAAGCTATGTATACCAAGGGTATGTAACCAAAGGGGGCCCACCAGTTTACAGAGCCTAGGCTGTCAACTAACACTGGATTTTTCTCAAGCACACACATAGTATCGAAAGGTAGCGGATCGTGAGGAAATATGTAATGACCCTGCAAATTAATATGGCCAAAAAAAAATATATAGCTATTACTATAAGTGTGTATTAATGCTATGCTACATATGTTCTAGATGTTATGGCAGTGCTGAAGGTTTTGAGACTATTCAATGATGGGTATTCTTGTTTATCACTCATAAACAGGTTTTAATTTTTCAATTAATAGAAATTGTTACTGTCAGTGTCTGATGCCTTTTTCCTTTTTTCAATCTTCATTTGCGACTCTTTAGTAAGTCTTAACTGTGACATCCACATTGATTTAACTAAACACCAATTCAGTTTCAATTTGAGATGTGTAGGTAGAAAGGGTGTAATTTAAAGTGAAAATAAGGTGTTTTCTTCTACTCTTTTCCTCTCCCAGGTGTACCAGCATTCATACACGGCCTTCTACATCATCTGCAGCTTGGAAACTCCGTAAGTGAAGTCGCCATTTCAACCCGGTATCACGTTGCATTCTCTCATTCAGTAGCATGGCACCTGACCTTTCTGCCTGTGTCTCTGAAAGCGTATTCCCACCCTTTTCTCACAGCCCGCTCTCACTCTAGCTCCTACAAGGCACCTCTGACACCATCAGTTGTTAGTTTCCACTCCAACACCGTTGTTACCTGTGAAGTGAGGGGGTTATTAAGTCACCTGTGACCTCGAATGGAAACCAAGGTTGCCATATATATAACAATGTTCACTCATAGAAAGCTTACCAAGCAACGGCACATTTCGACAATTAGATGTGAGAGTATAGCGAGGTCAAGGGGACAGATTTAGTGCGTCAATGCACTGCAGACAGTAATAAAGATAATGCTGCTTTGACATTTCGAACAGTACGGATTCCTGGGGGAGGTATAAATGTTAGTGAAGCGAGAGAGGTCTGCTCTCTTTGCTGCAATTTAAAGTGACTAAGAATAACTTTCAGTTTCTGTTGATTCTAGCGCCCCCTTTTGGACCAAAGCGGTAGTGTTTTTTACGACACCATTGCTTACTCTCGTAAAGATCTTTGCTAGCATTTGTTTGGCAAGTGATTGAAAGAGAGACTGCAGGATGCATCACATTAGGAAATGTATTTGTATGTGACTGTCAGATTAATAATGGTAATATGATAATGGTCAGGCAACGTAAACCTTGATTTAGTACCATTCTTAAACACAGGATATTCTGGTCCGTCTGTTGTAAATCATTTTGTCTGAGTTCCCCTCGGAGATCGGACCCGAGCAAAGGCATCATTCAAAAGAACATAAGAATATATTTTCACTGATGGTCTCTTTTGCTGTTAAAAGTAATTAATTTAAAATCTGGCTGTTTCATGAACATTGATATCCTCTTTAACCTCTCAGATCTTCACTTGAAAGAGCAGCAGAAAATATTCATTATGACACTGAATGAATGACACAAATCCATGACACACATCTTGAAAACATTAGGTTTAAAAAAGCTACAACTGGTTAGCGCTTGATCAACTGGCACTTTTCAGCTGCCATGACTTGACCCATAAGTAGATAACTCACCTACCTATATCTCTTTTGAATCTCTTCCTTCCACACCATGTCACACTCTTAAATGACTGTCAGCAGCTCAACTCTATTTGTGTGCTGCCACCCAGTGGTAAGGTGCCAAACAACCACCTGAGCTGATGACCTCATTCATCCTGGGCTTTCAGACAAAGACTTAGTGGCAGTGGCACCTCTAATTCTGCAGCCTGCACTGCGCAGCACTAAGAGGTGACACTGTTATAGAGTGCTGGTATTTATGGATACACCTAAAACCCTTGCTAAAACAGACACTCACTCACTCACTCACTGGGTGCATGTGTCTGTACATCTCTGTCTGACAGCCCTGTCTGTCTCCTCTTGTCTTTGCTCCCCAGGGAGACTTGGAACTTGAACCCTCCAGAGGTGCGAAACGCTCAGCTGCAGTACGCCGGCTGGGGGCCACAGGGTCAGCAACTGGTAAGAACCACAATACACAGCAAGTCCCTAGAGTTTTCTCTTCAACCAACAATCATATTTTTAAAGATAACTTCCAACCCATTCTTATTGTCTAACATGCCGTCATTGAAACCTGTCTTTTATCCCCAAAAAATAGAAGAAAAAAAATCTTGACAAGGCACAGAATGACTAGAACAGAGTTAATATAGCCATGCAAGAAGAGGAAAGTGCAGTATTTCTGCAGTGGTTGCACGCTGCGTCCTTTACTGCCAGCATATAAAGTTAATGAAAGATATAATTCATTATGTTGGGGGTATTTGTGTCGGCCTCCTGATGGGAAGGAACCGGAATGACCGATGAAGGCGGTGTGAAAAGTAATTGTGTTTTCCTAAATGTGAACTTTAATTTATTACATTTTTGGGCTACTTGGGGACGGCGCAACAAGCTGTTAACACGACATTGACGGAGCACCACCTTATCATTAATAATAACATTTTCGAAAATGTGCTATATTAATAAATAAATGTAAAATTATGTAAGATTACATTTTGGGTAAAGACAATATAGAGTTATGGGTGATTCAATCAAAACACATTGCTGAAGGCCACTTAAGTCACTCAATAGAGTCAGATTTCTGTGGATTCATCACTATGAGCGACACCTTCTAATAAATGTCGTAATTTCCGTTGTTAATATGAAACTATTCATTAGAGCAGCTTTAAGGTTGTTTAATTTGCAATTATGTGCACATGCCAAGGTCAATCTTTTGTCCAGATGTCGAATCATTTGAAGGCAGCAGTCCATGAAGGTGGGTCAAGCCCTGCACAGTACAAAACTAATGATTCATTCAAGTGCTACGTGTCAAATTTGAAACTCAGATATGTCAAGAAATTAACCTTAGACGGGTGAGTAAATATGATTATTATGGTAAAAAGGGACACGGACCATCACAACTGAGGTCATAGTCATTGTTGTGATATTTCGCTTAAATACACAACTTACAACCAGCACACCAGGGTTTATGGGTAATTGTAAATGTATCCAAATAACACCCTCTGATTCCCAAACTGTCTAGGCTGCTAACAAGAACAAACTGCAGACTGTATGCTTGGTTTCCATTATTTACATCAGCCAGTGTTGCTTGTTCACCGGTCCACTTCATGTGATAGATTAACCAGTGAATGGTGAAAGCCCTGAATGCAAATACATGTCATCCATAACATTGACCAAATGACCAATGTGCAATGGATTGTGGGATACTGAGGGCTGAGGAGATACTGAGTTTTGTCTGCCATATTTAGTGTAAAGACTACTGAACTTCTTGGCCGCGAGACAATTTGACGTGGTAAAAGGCCTTGTTGGTCCGTGGAGACACATTCAGTCTTTAAAGGTCACATACTATGCTCATTGCCAGGTTCAAAATTGTAATTTGTGTTTCTACTAGAAACTGTTTTCATGGTGTAATGTCCAACACAAACGTTTAGATTCCCCACTGTCCCATTGATAAATCTCCTCTTTTCAGCCTCTATCTGAAACGGTCCGTTTTGGTGCATGTCTCTATAAGGAGAGATAATAGGCGCCCTTTAAATACAGAGAACATTGGGGAGGACCCAAGCAGCCATTTCCTGTGTAATCAATATTGCGGTTTAAGTTTGAGTTGAGTCATTAAAAAAAAACATACACACAAACTACTTTATTAAGTCAACATAATGACACATGCCAATAAACACATTTTAAATGAAACCTTATTGAATCACAAGAGGCAATGGTGTTTGATGAGTCATTTTCCGTCTAACTCTGTCAGCGCGCTAATGGGGCTTCAGTCTGTTGGTTGCCGGGGCCGACAGACAGGCAGACATTGATTGATAATATCCTGCAGCGATTTCTATTAATTACCTGGTATCTCATCAGTTGATAAATGAACAGAGTTTCTAGATTGATATGGCTTTAAGGTTCCCACCATTAGTCAGGAAGTGTGTTTTTTTTATATCTCCATCGGCATGGTTAGAGTAGGAACTGAGCGTGGAAATGAGTGGCAGCTGGTCGCCCCGAAGGTTCAGATGTCCTCTGGCAAAGAGGTGAAGGTTGAAGTGAGTTTTGTCCATCAGCTAAAACAGCAGAGTGTGTAGGCTAGATTATGGCAAAAATCATGAACAATTTAAAATAGCTGATTATAGAGATAACAATTATTGAACACAATAATAACTTATCATTTGTTAAAAAAACATTTCTTTCTTTTTTTTTAAATCTTCTCTTTTAACAGTTGATTTTTTAAAAATAAATAAAGTTAAAATTTCCAAGAAAAACATGACCTGGCTCAAAGGCTTGCTCTGACCTACAGACACTATTATAAAAGTTGTTTATCTTATTTTCATAATTGTTGAAAGTTGAAATTGTAATAGCGATTCAAATTCAATCCATTGCACAGCCCTAACAGTGTGCAAGCCAAGGCGTGCTTCGTCACATTCAGACATCTAATATACATAAATCAGCCCACCTGTTTTTTTCCCAGTTCCCGAATCCCTTATGCACTTAATTAAATCCCGTTTGCGTTCCCGTGGAGAGCGAGGACAGACATGCCCGTATTTACACCTGCAAAACACAGCTGTCCAGCCACATGCTAAGCTATTTGTTAGGCTAGAAAGTCAATGTAATTTGGTAAAGAAGTGACATCTTTTTGGCGCATGTCTACACATTTTATTTATAAATCTTTTTTGTGGAAAGGAAATCCCCTAGCGGTTGGAGGAGTTTATTTTCCCTGATCCCAGTAGGCTGCTGATTTTCAGTATGTGGCCGACAAAAGTTTCACACAATCAAAGTTTGGATACTCAGCCCCAGGAGGCCAAGGACAGACAGAGTGTGTGTGTGTTTGTGTCTGTGTCTGTCTGTGTTTGTGGGTGTGTGTGCGTGTCTGTCTGTGTGTGTGTGTGTGTGTGGACTCTGGAGAGTTCACTATAATGCACCTTGATAGCATCTTCCTTTAGACCTTCCCTTCCTGGCCAACACTCACATCTTTCAAACCTATACACACATTCCCATTTTGTAACACAAGCTTTTCCGCTAAACAACACTAGCGCCTGCAGCTATGCTAGTGGCTTTGCAAGGTTGTATTTGGAAACAGAAGGGCTTTAAGCTGAATGCTAACAAGCTCACAACGACAGTGTTAACATGCTGAGTTATTGTGTTTACCAGTCCCACTGTCCAAAGTAAAGCTGAGCCCAAGCTAAATTCTGACTTCATAATGGCGCTAGAAAAAAAAGGTTATAGGATCAAAGTGATTGCAGTTGATCCTAAGGGTACAATGAATGTCTGCACCAAATTGCTTGGCGATCAATCCAACAGTCGTTTTTCAGTCTGGCTTTAAGTGGTGGCCAAACCAATATGGCCGTCCCTAGTGCCATTGCCAGCGAGAAGCATGGCTATAAATTCCCTCCAATCCAAAACCAATATACAGGTAATGTCTCTTGGGTGATTTTCTCAGACCTGACAAAGATCCATCTTTAGCTTCAAAAGACATTATACAACTATTTCCAAAGGCAACATAATACTGCTGTGACTAGTAAACTGCCTCATCCTCAAATTAAGTATTTGAATCTAATTTGATTTAATTAAAACTATAAATTCTCCGACCTTAATAGCACGATAGTTTACTTGGTAAAGATGTTGAATCAGAATACATTTTCACATTGTTGTGGTGTCGTTTCAATTGCATGGCATCTTCCTTCTCAACGTCCAAAAAAACAAACTGAAGTAAAGTAAGCCATAAATGTGTATAATCTCCCTCCAAATATTCTTGCTAAGGATGAATTAGGATGGCAGCCATCGCTGGCACAGTCCTGCCTTCCTTGAGAGAACGGGGCCAGGTATCCTCTCTGTGCGGTGGCCTACATTCACTTCTATGCAGGGACCAAACCATCTGCACCAGACCACATGTGCCCTCCAGCTCAAGACTACTCAAGAGAAACTAATTGAGATAGATTTATGTTACCTTTAAACTTTAAGACGTGATGGGTTTGCTGCATAAACCTTTCTCTAGCTAAAGGTGGAGTCAGTGATTCTGGAAAACGCTTGTTGTGAAAAACAGCCTAGGCTCTGTAACCTGGTTTGTAAATAAAGGAGGCCCACCGTAGTTGACAACATGGTTGTTTACAGACCCTAGTCTGTGTATTAACACCAGTGTTCTGTTCAGCACATACACAGTACGGACAGGTAGCAGATCATGAGGACTTATTCACTGATTTTGACAAAAAAAAAAAGTGATTTTGACAACAAGCCTCCAACTCCAGAATCTCTATCCATCTTTAAGTTTTTCTCACTTTTGAAACTGTACTGAGACAGTGTGTACTAGAATATTGAAAAGGGCTATGTGCTGTTAGTTTATGTGTTAGAAAAGTGTTTTACTTTGTAGTGTTGACCCTTTTTTGCCCTACAGACAGAAGCAAAAAAATCAACATGTAGCAGCAAACAGCTACAGTATTGGATTTCCTGCTGTACATCATCCCACTATTTGCACCTCTTAAAGTTAATATTTTGTGGAGAATCAATCACAACCGTTACCACAGCACCAGCCGAGAGATTCCACCATCCTTGAGAAACCATTGCTTACCTCTTCTTTTTTTTCCTTTTTTTTTGTAATATCCTGAAATAGATTTTTTCGGCACTGCATTAAGGCTGCAACATTTTAAAATTCCAGCCCCCAATATCCGCCCTGCCTTACTACCACGCTCACAGTGCTTGCTGGTGATCTATTATTTTCTGTAATGAAAGAGATGACCTTCAGTTATCTTGGAAAGCCCCGCAGGCCTGAGGAGAAGAGTTCCAAAGTCAAAATGTAGTCCCAAGGTTTGCTGTCTTATCCAACATTCAAAAGACTCCTTTATTCTTCTTAGTATTTTTATTTCTAAAAACTTTGGTTTCCCTCTTGGAGAAAAAGGTGATTTTGACTGTGTGTGTGTGTGTGTGTGTGTGTGTGTGTGTGTGTGTGTGTGTGTGTGTGTGTGTGTGTGTGTGTGTGTGTGTGTGTGTGTGTGTGTGTGTGTGTGTGTGTGTGTGTGTGTGTGTGTGTGTGTGTGTGTGTGTGTGTGTGTGTGTGTGTGTGTGTGTGTACCCCCCCGGGGTGCGTTCTCTCTACCCCCCGGTATCACACTTAATAAATAGCGTGTCAGTCCTCAGGCGTCCTCGTATGCGTGTTAGTAACAGCTTATCCTCTCCGAGAAAGCTCCCTGCTGAAGGCTGTCAGTCGGGGTCGGACACAGACCAACATCACCAGAGCTGGAAGGGAACCAATGTGTAGCACGACAGCCACTTGAGCACGGCGTGGGATACTTGAAAGGAAGCTTTTATCGTTGAAGCTGTAGTCTGTGATTCTGGAGAACGATTGTTGTTAAAATCTTTTTTTTTTGGCAACATTGGTGAATATCTCCTCAGAATCGGCTTCATGCCCTTGCTGTGTGTGCGCTGTACACACGGTGTAGGCTTGGACCTACCCTCATTAGCTGGCAATATGCCCGTTTAACACTGTTGTTTTGTTCAATGGACACACAGTAAGGACAAATAGCTGATCGTGAGGAATTATTCACAGATTTTGACGAGAAGCATTCTCCAGAATTGCTGACTCGAATTGGTTTTCACAGCTTTTCTGTTGCCCAAATGTGATTCAAAATGTAATTCCTTTCTCTCTCTTTCTCTTATTCTTTAGATCTTCATCTTTGAGAACAACATCTACTATCGCTCTACAGTGGAGAGCCGCTCCATTCGTCTGGTGTCCACCGGCAAGGAAGGTGCCATCTTCAACGGGCTCAGTGATTGGCTGTATGAAGGTAAGGGTGGAAAAAAATTGCCATTTAAGGAAAACATTTTGACAACTTTTCTTCATGACACTTTATTTCATGAGTTAGATGAGAGGATTGCCACCACTTCCATATACAGTCTGTCTGTTGATTATGAACCTAGAACCAGTATAATGTTGCCAGTATTTATGCCATGCTATTGCTAAGCTAAACGTCTCCTGTTTCCTGCATTTCCTCAAATCTTGAACGGTTCCTTCAAAGTGACATATTGGCATTAAGTTCACAAATAACATTTTCTACACTATCACCAGTATTTCTACACACTTTATTTTGAGGTTGCGACATTAATTATATGATTGTTAAGATGACAAAACATCCACTTCCACTGCACCAAACAATACAAATAACTTGTTCCTTGTGAAACACTGGATACTTTAATCTCAGTGAGAGGAAAATGACCCTTTGGTAGAATAACAAACCAATCATCAGCATTATTCAACATGTGATGAGGGATCGCAAGTTAACAATTGTAAAGGGCCATAAGGCAAAAAGGCTAACGACCACTGAGTTACTGTAAGCCTTAGTGACCAATATGTAAAGCTTACCACATACACACACACACACACACAAACACACACACATGCATTAGCGAGTCATGACAGGAGGCAGCCCGATTCCCCGGCATCTGCAGCCACATTAGTATTTTTGGCGCGCAGCACTCCATTTTTCCTGCAGGTAAATTAAAAATTGGAAAGTGTCAATTTGCTTCCGCTTCGCACAGCTCACCCCCTCGAAAATGAATGGATGTTCTACATGGGTTGATTTGCATTAATTCAGCCTGGCGCGTGTTGTACACTCCGGGATACAGATGTCTTGGTGGCTCTCCAAGCGTCAACGCCACCCATCCAAACACCTGTGTGCCTGGCGGTAAAAAAAAAAAAACGGATGGGTGAAGTGTTGGAATTGCACTAATGAATTTCTATCTGCCGCCATGGGTGCACTGTCTGCTTCAGGGGAACAGGGACACTGCAGACAGAAACATTGTTATTCTGAGAACTGGTCAATTTGGGGGATGTGTAAATAAAAGGTCCAACATGTATAATTGGGGTTTTATTTTACTAAACCTTCTATTTATCTTCTATTTATTTCTCCTATACAGCCTTACATCAACTAAGCTTTCCATAATCACTCTGAGCACTATTCCTAAAGTCACGCATAATTAGTTAGATCTTTTCAAAACTTACCTATTTATTAAAACATTTCTGAAAAAAAAGTGAAATACAAAAAAGTTGCATTATGATGTAAGTGTCTGCAGTGTCTTGGCAAGCACATTGACAGTAAAAGCAGAACAAAATGATATAGAAGCAAGCTGCTAATCCTAAACTAAAATGTGAAAATAAATCAATATACATATGTGTTCGATAATGTGACTGCGGCCTTTGTGTATGGATAAGCCTTCTTGACATAAAGGTTATCTGAGGTCACCAGCGCAACATAACAAGAACTGTGTTGATGTCTCCTCTGCAATACTACTCTGTTGTTATTTAACGTTATCAACCCCTACATGCTCTTATCTCTGCATTAGCCAGACTTACATTAGCAAAAACCATGTCCACCCTTCATGAGCAATATCCATCCTTGGCCATTTCAAACATTAATCACAACCTTATTGCAGTGTCTGACCCCCTGACTCATATTAACGCTCTGCTGAAGGCCTGGTAATGTACACTCATTATTTATTGACCAGATTAATCTTTCACTGGGAAATGAAAACACAACATCAGCCTCATAATGTCAAGATGATATAAATGAGTTGTGTTTTGTTTATTCCGGTTAATAACTTTCCCAATGCAGTTGGTGCAATGTGATGTCATGTTGAGATTATTACAGTCCTTGTTTGATAACTGACAAATTGAGTTTGTTATCTTGAAGACATTGTGTAGTAGGATATTTCTATTTTATCTTAACTTAATAAGTAAGCCTCGTATTGTGAAATATTCAATTAATCATTCACTCGGATATTATTATTTCCTTATTTTAAAAGATTATTTTTTGGCATTTTTCGCTTTATAAGACCGATTTGGAGAGACAAAGTTGAAATGGGGCAAAGTGTATTGTATTAAGTTATGAAGTGGTACCGGAGCCCTGACCTTAACCACTCTCCATCAGCATCAGTGGCCAACCTCGCTTATGCTCTGTAAAAAGCTGCAGCTCGGGATTTCTTCCCACAGCTCTGTAGGCTGTTATAGCAGCACATAGTAGATTGCCAATGCCTTGAGAGGGAGAATCACATATGGGTGCAATGTCCACGTGCCAAAATTGCTTTGCCAAAATGCTGAATATCTTATCATGTTGATGATGATGATTTATTGACTTGATTTCGTATGGTTTTATTTCTTTGTTTTCGCCACTACACTTCTAGTCCTTTTCATTCCTATAAAATGATGAATCAATTTTGAAAAGTCTCTATAATCCAGTAAATAGATTGTTGGCATTGGCCCAGTATAGTGGCGTTGCCAGCTTCTGCAGGGGGAGTTTAGGAGCCGCGTTGCCAGGTTGTGTGATGTTTACATTCAGCAGTAGACAGAATGCACAGAGGAAGATTCTCCATTCTAATGATTCTGTGGCCAAGGTCAAACTGAGGCTAAGACCGCCGTGAGGAGAGATGAGGTCTTAAGATGTTGGTGTTGCGATACAGCAGATTTTGAATGATGCTGTTTGGGCCATAAGGTTGGGTGAATACTCTCCCTGGCTTGAATATCCTCCAGGCTTGAATCACTGTTTTAATCTGTGTGTTTATGTGTTTATGTGTTTTTTTGTGTGTGTGTGTGTGTGTGTGTGTGTGTGTGTGTGTGTGTGTGTGTGCGTGTGTGCGTGTGCGTGTGTGTGCATTTGTGTACTTTGAGTTTAACGCCTTAAAAGTGAGGACATTTTGGCCGGTTCTCAGTTCGGGACAGGCCTTTAAAGGGCTGTTTAAGGGGTTAACACTAGGTTTTAAGGTTCAGGTATGAATTAGGTTTAGATTCGATAAAGGTTGGTGTCATGCAATTAGTCCTGATGGTAAAGGTTAGGGTAAGGGGCTAGGGAATGCATTATGCCAATGAATGTCCTCACAAGTATAGCCGTACAAACGTGTGTGTGTGTGTGTGTGTGTGTGTGTGTGTGTGTGTGTGTGTGTGTGTGTGTGTGTGTGTGTGTGTGTGTGTGTGTGTGTGTGTGTTCTTGCGTGCGTTGTTAGTTTGCATGCAGGAGGGACAGAGAGAGAGATGCAAAACAATTAACCAGACTCAGCCAAGAAGCCGTGGGCTGTGAGTGTGTATTGGTCCAAAACGCCTCAGGAGAGTCTCAAGTGCGGCGTCATCTGCCGGCTGTCTGATTATCAATACTGACACATCGTGCACTGCCACGCAGAACGGGAAAAAAACAACTGGGCTCTGCTGCGACCAGATAAAAAAAAAATAACATTAAAATAAAAACGCCGTGGTTGCTTTGATTTGAGTCATATTTGCCCCATAGATGTGTTGGCTGGATGAGTACAGAGCGCCAGGCTTGTTTATGGGCGTGTGTGTCTGTTTATCGCTGTGCTTGTGGCGAAAACCCCGCAGGGCAAACACAGTAAACACAGAATCAACACTTGTGCTGCGCTGCAAAGGGAAAGATTAATAAAGGGAATACAAAATTTTGTTTTTTTACACGCTGGCACAGTTGGAAATAGTTTTGGAGGACTTTTTTTTTGTTGTGCTTGCAAGCTCATTGCCTGTAATGTATCAACTGTTTATTAAGGCACTGATTTGGAGCAATATCCAGCTATTTATTATTGCACTCCAATAAAGTAGGATGGTAGCATGAGAGATTGTTGTAGGAATCATGAGAACTGAACACAATGGCAGAGATACCCTGACTTGTCAAGCTCTAAAAAAAAAAATGCTTAATCCTACATTTACCATAATGCATTAGGACTACCCCTGCCTCTTAAATGCCCTCTACTTTTAAACCCCTACTCACCGTTTGTTACACAACGTTACTGGTAAACAGTTTGTCTTAAACCCAAGCCCGGATAACCTTATGTCTATGGGGATAACCCCCAACCCTATATCATTTTCAGGAAAATGTGTCAGAGCTACCATTTCAGGGTTATTATATACATGTATTTTCTTTTCTGCTGTTTGCTTGATATAGATTATAGCAATAAAACCAAAACAATAAATTAATAGCATTTTCTTGACGCCTGTTGGACCGAGGGTCTAAAGATGCTTAGAAGAATCTCACCTCACTTCACATCATGTGCTTGTTCTATTCCTGTGCAATTATCACCTTCACTGTTGTCTCAGTCTACACAGTGGTAACTGTACTGTATTTCAGTCAGTGAGTGAGTGAGGAGAAAAGGAGCATTTCTCAGCTGTTCTATTTTGTGTTTTTTTAACATACGACACTGCTGCCCTCTGTTGGAAACATGTGGTCATTCTTAATACATCAACAGTCAAGTAATCACTTCACTCACCTTTCTCTCCTTAGTTCTGCCAGTCTCTGTCCCCCTGCTCTCATTAAAACCCATTGGCCACTTGACTCATAGTGTGTCTCATGCATTCGTAATGGCCTTTACTATGTGAATAATGTAGTGTGCACCGCAGGATTGAGAACATGCAGACAATGGTAGGAGCTTCCAATTGTTATTACAATGAGAAAAAGAAAAAAGGAAGAGACACAATCTCATTATTTGAAGGTACGGTCAGTGATTCTGGAAAATACTTGTTGTCAGAATAACTTAAGAATTAACGATCCGCTACTTTACTGTGTAAAAGCTGAAAAAAAATCCAGTGTTCATACACAGCCTAGGCTACGTAAACGGGCATGTTGTTAAATAGGTTGGCCTTTTGTTTACATATCCTCAGTTTACAGAGCCTAGGCTGTGTATTAACATCAGATTTCTTTCAGCGCACACACAGTATGGGCAGGTAGCAGATCGTGAGGAGATATTCACTGATTTTGACAAAAATATTTTTGAGCTGCTTGAATGCCATTTGAATGACCTTAGGCCAAGTGGCAATAGTTTAGTGGTTAAATACAATGGTTTGAATGAAGATTGTAAATTGGGCGCGCCACTACTGCAGAGTTGCATTAAAGAACAATTGTACATGATTGTCTGTGCTGCTGAGGCCGTTTGTTGAGTGATGCTGCATATCACGTAATTCCACTAAGTGTGCACCGTTAATGAAAATGCTAATTGGTGGTTGATGTCTGTTAATTCCCCTAAGCCGGCACCCAGTCCCTCAGATAAACAACATTAATGGAATTTTAATTGCAAAAGTTGATTTAAATGTAGCTGGTGGCACAATGAAAACAATAACGCAAGCTGTTTCTTCGGCGTCTGCGGCGTCACTGCATATTTCATAATGAAGGAGAATAGTACACGGCAGTGGATGTTGTCAAAAAGTTTTCTCACTGTTCTTATGTTTGTAGATTCCTTAATAACTCACTGTGTGTGAATGTAACTTGTGAGATATTGCTTTGCATTCTGGGAAATTCAACCCATTTTTTTTATTTTGGTCAACGGGCTGCACCAGGATTAAAAGTGTGTTGTGATATGTGACATCAACATTTGGTACTTTTGTATGATTAAGTACAGGTTTTGCAAATGGGTCAGTGAAAAGCCGGTATAATGTATTAGGGAGTTTTTTTTTTTGTTTACTGCCGCTTTGACCTGATTTTTAGGGGAATTATTGTTTTTGAAAGGGTTTTATTCTCATGCTATTATTTTGTGTTTTCTGAGTTTGCCTTTCCTTCTGGTACTGGCTACTGTGGTTGGCACTTTGACACTTTTATCATGTGTTGACTGTTGAGTAATCCAATCCAAACTTTTCACATCCAATTGCACATGCATAAATCCAAAGCCATGGCCAAAATAAATTGAAAATCACACTTGAACGATTGAATACATTACTATGAACATATAGCGATGCAATACAAAGAGTGATTCTAATAATATCGCATTTCTATTTTCCCATAACGTTTGTTCATTTCTAACTCTGAAAAGGAATAACAATATGACTCTGTTGTCCTAGAGCAATGTAACAAACTTAGCTGATTAGCTCTTTATGCTAAGTTTTTCATTACTGTCATTTTGATTGATGGTCATTTTTTTTCTCACTCTTCCAGAGGAGATTTTCCAGTCCCACGTAGCCCATTGGTGGTCTCCAGACGGGGCCCGGTTAGCCTACGCCACCATCAATGACACGCTAGTCCCCAGGATGGAGCTGCCCATGTTCACAGGCATGCCCTACCCACTGGGGAAAGAGTACCACTATCCCAAGGTGAGCAGTTCAAATCCACTGCAAAACTTATTTTTTGGGCGGAAAATGTTGTTATGGTGTTTTAATTATTTCCTTTTTGGCTTATCATATTTCAGGCTGGTGAGGAGAACCCAGTCATCACTCTGTATGTGGTGAACCTCAACGGCCCCCTACACACTATAGAGATGAGGAGACCTGATGATCCCAGGATAGGGTGAGGCATAATAAAGCATATTTTAGACCTACTAGATTTATTCCATAAATAATAGTACAATAATAATACAAAACTGACATTTTATTTTGTGTTATCAATCTAGAATATATATACTGTATATATAAGTTAAAAGTTTTGAATGAAGTATTGAATTATATTGTTGTTGTTTTTTTAAATATGCACCAGTATTCTCGTGTGTGTAACTTCTCTATATGTGTTCATTTTCTGATGCCGTATCAGTTTGCATATCTTTGTAACTGTGTGTTCTGCCCCGGTCCTTGTGCACATTCTGCAAAGATTAATCTAATTGTATTTCTCCAATGATGCATGTTTACTTAATGTGGTCTCATATTTAGTTTCATTAAGTTTAACGCTCCCCCCTTTTTGTATTAATACACAATATTTTATTCCTCCTTCGTTTTGGCTCATTATTTCTCCGCCATAATGTCTCAATTCATCTGTAAGAGATCGTTAATGGCCCATTCCTTTTTCAATTGTATCATGATCTACAATTAGTAAATGGAAACACTTGGGCCCTTCATTGCACATTGTCTCATTTGCTAACATTTGTGTCTCAGTGATTGGTTGCTGACCTTTTAATGTAAATGGAGATAATAGCAGTTTAATACGTTTTTGTGTGTGTTTTTCAGTGAGTACTACGTAACTATGGTGAAATGGGCCACCACCACCAAATTGGCCATCAACTGGCTGAACAGAGCTCAAAACATCTCCATGCTCACACTGTGTGAGGCCACGACGGGAGTCTGCACAAAGGTGTGTGTGTGTGTGTGTGTGTGTGTGTGTGTGTGTGTGTGTGTATGTCTCTGTGTGTGTCTGTGTGTGTGTGTGTGTGTGTGTGTGTGTGTGTGTGTGTGTGTGTGTGTGTGTGTGTGTGTGTGTGTGTGTGTGTGTGTGTGTGTGTGTGTGTGTGTGTGTGCTACTATTATGTTCAGTCTAATCACGCTTGCATACACAAACTGAAACCTATCGACATTTTTTTGCAGAAACACGAGGATGAAAGTGAAGGATGGCTGCACAGACAGGTGAGAAAATCAATACATATATACATTATATTTTGAGCTGTAAAACTGATGTTGCATAGATAACTAACTATAGCTCAGTATTGCACCTCACGTCACGTCTTACAATTGGTATGGCAAAGTTCCATGCTTTTGAACAGTGTCATTTGTACATTGTAATGGGAAAACGTTCACATTCACTAATCCACTTATATAGTATTTTATATTTGGTTAAACATACGATTTGAACGATCTTGTGTCTGTGTCTTCAGAATGAGAAGCCTCTGTTTTCCAAAGACGGCCTGAAGCTGTTCTTCACCCGCGCCATTCCTCAGGGAGGCCGCGGAAAGTTCTTCCACATCTCCATGTCCATATCACAGGTAAGATATGTAAAATAAAATCTGAAATATTTTTTATTTATGGCTTTTGTTTAGCCATAACGTTTTTTTAATTTTTAACTCTTTTTGAGTCAAAAAGGCATACTTTGGAGTTTACAGTCAGTGAAAATGTATCACATATTTATTATACAGTCCACTTATTATATCCTTAGAACAAACAGTGGTCTTAATATTATGTCACAGTATGTTTCCACACGTTTCTATGAATGATTGTTGAAATTATCCATGAGACATTTCTGTTGTTAACCTTTATTAGTGTTGATATAAACCCATTGTAGCCCACTAGCCTTTGTTATTCTAGACCCACTTTAGGTATTAATATGTCATTTTCAGTATATGATAAAGTCATTAATTTCTTTCATTTTTCTTTCTCTCCAAAGCCCAACACCAGTACAGACACACTACAGTCCATCACATCTGGAGACTGGGATGTTACCCAGGTCCTAGCCTATAACGAAGACAGCCAGCTGATGTGAGTGACCCAACCAACCACAAGCCCAACCATACAATCATCCACACCCCACTCTCAGCAAAATACTCCAGTTTAACATAGTTCTGTAGCAGTTTTGCCCAAGTACACATTGTCGTTAAAAGAAAAAAAAAAGTGACATCTTTATTAATTAATAAATCATTTCATAGCTTTTTTGGTCATTCCAAAATAAATGATCAGAAAAATGTATGGAACAAACATTGCTGCAATATTTTATAGTCCAATAGAGTTTTGCTGAAGTTGAATGTTTCAGCACCAAGGACAGCGACATAATGTCAAGCCCTTTACAGATAGTTTGTAGCCCTGACACCACATTTTGAGACACTACATAACTCTACATATTGTCTACCACCATGCCATAGCTTTGTGTTGTTCCATCAGCTCATATAAAGCTCCAAAAATAACATCGAAAACTCTGACTGCTCTCCTTGAAAAAAGCTGCTATGTTACACCCATGGGGGAATGTGACTCATCTCCCATCGCGCCCGGATTATTTTACGCCCACACAAGGCAACTGTGATCTGACTGAGTTGATCTCACATGTACACACCCGCTATAACACACACACACACACACACACATGCACACACACGCACACACACACACACACACACACACACACACACACACACACACACACACACACACAGACACACACACACTCTCTTACCCTCTCGCCCAAAAACCCTCTTTACCCAAGAGAGCTAAGATTTGGCCTGGTTCTCTCCTAAAAGGATTCACCCCCCTTTTACCTACATCTTATATTTATGAAGCATCTATTTCTAGTAAGTTTTCTAGGAACTGCCTTTACTTAGTGATGAACACAGCACTTCTAAACTCACACAAAAAGACAAAACAAACCAGACTGACCTGTGTGGAAATATGTATACCTGTATATAGGCTGTATATATAGTTAAAAGCTTAAAGCTGTAGTGTGTAACTTTTTTTCATATAAATGAATGTCGAGTAACATCCACGCTATTGCCAAACAAGTTGACACAAAGTTGATAAAGCCTATAAGCTCCACACAACTCTCTGTATTTCTCAGTATGGCAGCTTTTACACCCTGAAAGTGGTTCAGGAGCTCCGAAAAGTTTCAAGAAGCGCCCAAGAAATGTTTCAGTTGTTGATTCTACTGCTAAGAAAAATCTTTGGACATACAGAAGGTATAAAATCCATGCGCGATCACCGAAGGCTTACCTCATGTAGATGCACCAACAGTGTTGTTGTAATTGCTCAGAATTCCTCATTGGGTCGACAGAAGTTACGCACTATTAGGGATGAGCCCGAATCCGAATATGTATTCGGATAAGCACGGATAATGAGTTAGATACGGATACGGATAATTTCCGAATAGTCCCGTTATTATTCGGGGATTTTTTTTTTATATATAGTATGCGCCTAATTGACGCAGCGCGTTCCGCCTCAATGACACAACAGGTAGAATTACACAGCTGTTCTGCGGTGGACATGAGAGGACCGGGCGCGTCCCGTGACCCGCGGTCTCTCTCTTTTTATCCACTGATAAACGCAGCGCGTTCGCCCTTTCCCTTGAATAGAGGGTTCTACCGATCGCATTTGCTGCCGTTTTTATGTGAGTTTCCTCGTAACCCGGCCGCTGCCGTGGCGGAGAAGAGACGAACCGATGGAATATGCTGCACCCCGAGTCACCCCGAGTCACCGTCAGCCCTTCCCCGATGTATTTACATTCACTAGGCCTACTGCTTAAACTCTATCAAACATCACAACATTTCCATCAAACTGATGCATAGGACCTGTTCTTTTTCAGCTGTCAATCAATGCGTATACGGCTAGGCCTACTTCAGGACCTATACAATAAAATCGGAAACTGCAAACTTGACACATTAAAATCACATGTGGCTTTGTGGAAAGGCTAACATATTATTTAGGGTTTATGAGATTGGTATGTTGATAAATATTGTTCCTAAATCTTAGTTTAGTAAAACAAAAGTAAAAAAAGAGGGAGGGGGAGAGATAGAGATAAAAAATAATCATGAAATACAGCTGTATTTCCCCCAGTTAAAGGGATACCTTAATTAAGTTAAAAGTAAAACACTGGCCCTCATTTACTAACAGTGAGTAGCCTATGCACAGATTTTGGCTGTTATTTATCAATATTTTCGTTCCCTGAATTTCTTTGTATTCTGAGAACAAAGAAGAGAGAGAGAGACGAAAAGGTAGAAATATATCTGACTTTTTGACTTATATGTCAACATTACATCAATGTGATGCTTTGAAGGGACAACAATTGCATTGACAATGAATATTAGTTTAGAAAATCAATTTAGGTGTGACTTCCTTTAATGTAGGCTAATGTAAAAGAAACTTCCGGTATACGCCACGCCCACTTCTTGTTGTGTATCCGGATACAGATACAGATACAGATAATTTTGTTGGTTGAACAGATACAGATACAGATACAGATAATGACGTCTCCGCACACCCCTACGCACTATAGCTTTAACTCTACTCTGGCATTGTATTTTCTCTTATTCTAATGCAGATACTTCTTGAGCACTGAGGACGGTCCTAAGCGAAGACATTTGTACAGGTAAAGGCTGTTTTTGTCAATTTTATATTATCAGGAGTTGTTGGCTTTAAAGTGAAAAAAGCCTCCCATTTTCACACAAAAAAATAAAATGTCCTCCTCTTTGTTGCCGTAGCGCGGACACCTTTGGTTCATTCAACCGTCGCTGTCTGTCGTGCGCTCTGTACGACAGCTGTGGCTACATCAGCGGCTCCTTCAGCCACAACATGAGCTACTTCCTGCTCAACTGCCAAGGTAGATAACTGGCTTTTTCTATAACTCATATGTCATGTTCCTTTGCACTAAACTATCTTCTCTCTCTCGCCGCTGTAAAAATGATATTCTTAATGTTGACATATGGATGTTGACGTATATGACATTAACATGACTTATTACTCTTTTACCATTTTCTACAAACCATAATGCCTCACTGTTCGTGTTTTCAAACTCAAATACTGTACATGCATGATATAGTGTAATCTATGCATCCCATTTCATAAGCTAAGCATTTGTTTCATATGTAAAAATCTTGATTTTTTAGACAAGTTTAGCCATAGCTTGTAAATGTAGTGGAATGAAAAGTAAGCTATATTTTATTCTGACATATATATTGGAGTATAACTATATGCTAACACATCTTAACACTCAAATATTCATTAAATGTGTGCTTGAGTGAATGTACTTAATCACTATTTTCTATTTAGCATTGTCATTTAGATTCTGCTCAAACTGACAATTATTGTGTGGAATCACTTGACGATCACATGAGTAACATTGTGGTTAAAATAAACCCGATCTCTGGGTGTCTATTCTCAGAGAAAGTAAACTTCTTCCACATAGTGGTGTGCTTCTCCTTCCACCTTTCATCCCTCTATGCTGCTGTGCCGGGCATGAACATGCCATAGGAACAGACAAAGTGCTTTTCAAAGATCAGACACACATCAGCTCTGTCTACCAGGCTGCCTCAAAAAACAAAAGACCAAAGAGTCAGGCTCCTGTGATTCCAGCCTCACGGCTTTAATATTTAACCACCGATTCAAAACTTTTATGTCAGTAACTTCTGAACCTCTCTAACTTTTCATCAATGCACTCGGATCACACAGGGAATGACCATAGTCCAGAAATCTCTTTAGTGTGGCGACTTTTTCCTCTGTTTTTGGCCTAGTTACATAACAAGAAAATATTTCAGCTATTGCATTAAGGCTGTTACATACTCCGCGAGAAGAAAGAACAAAGTTCTCGGTGACAGAGCTGCGAGAAGAAAATGACGTCATTTTCTTCTCTCAGCTCTTGTTTAGCTGTTCTCGCAGCTTGTTCTCGACACATCACCCGGGCCGAACTTTCTTCTCGCAGCTTGTCCGAGAACTATTGTGTGATTGGTCAGTCTGAAGTCAATGAGGAAAGCGAAGTGAAATCAGCTGGCGCTACTGAGTCAAATTACCATGGTAACAATGCGCCGCGGTGAGGAGTTCGGCAGTTGAGTTCTCGTGAAGTATGTAATGTCAGACCAGAAAGAACTTCTCGCAGCTCTGTCACCGAGAACTTTGTTCTTTCTTCTCGCGGAGTATGTAACAGCCTTTACACATATATGTTTCTCCTTGTTGTTGGCAGCCACTGGAGGAGACTGTGGCGTCATTGTGCAGTTGATAAATTGTACAGGCTTTGATCTTGCCATGAAAAAAATAAAAGTTGCATTTTACCTGAAGCGCATATAATAATTTTAGTGGCACAAAAAAAATAAGAAAAATAGGAAATGTTGCTGAAAATGTCAAATTCACTTATGTGTTTGAAATGAAAGCAATGTCCACACATCTGGGTCAAATGTAAAAATACACACATGTTTTATTCTGGTGATGTAACCATTTTTTTTTTAACTCTCAATTTTTGCGCTTTAGGACCGGACATCCCGTTTATATCTGTTTACAAGACGCAGAGGGACGCGGAAAGTGAGACGCAAGACAGAGAGAGTGAGTTTCTCCCCTGCTGGCAACATGACAGATTTTGCATTTACAAGACTCTACATTATGTTAAAGACATTAGGAGTGACCTTGTATTATAATAGCTGCAGTGAATATGACCTCCTCAGAAAGGGGGACGGGAGTGTTTCCGTAGCGGTTCAGAACTAACCACCTGTTCACTGTTCCCCAAGCCCAAACATGGAGGCAGTAATCACATTTGCTATTCACAATGGACGACCTCATCAAATTATGAGCTGCCCAACGGCAACATCAGCATACTGTAATTTGATTGTGTGTGTGTGTGTGTGTGTGTGTGTGTGTGTGTGTGTGTGTGTGTGTGTGTGTGTGTGTGTGTGTGTGTGTGTGTGTGTGTGTGTGTGTGTGTGTGTGTGTGTGTGTGTGTGTGTGTGTGTGTGTGTGTGTGTGTGTGTGTGTGTGTGTGTGTGTGTGTGTTCAGTGTGGTCTTTTACCAATACAATGTCCCTGTCCTGGTTATGTTAAAAAAAAAACAGTCTGTAAAAACTGGATTAAAATGTAATTACCGTGGATTTAGTGAGTGTATTAATGTTTACCAAATTTTAACCCACACAACTAGAAATGTTCCCTGGTTTTAAAAGGCTTTTGGTTTGCTGACAAATCTAAAAGTCAATGGATATTAACACGACTGACCTTCATAGAGTAAAGTATGCAGGGTTGTATTGTAATGCAATCAGGTTTATGTTACTATTAACAAAGTGAAGAGTGTACAGTTAAGGTAGCACCTGTGTAAGTATGTCCTAGCTAAAATCAGCACGCTAACATGTTCAGGATGGTAATTCAGACCTGCTGATGCTGAACTGTTTTAATGTAGTTAAGATTCACAGTGGAATAAAAAACAAACTGATGGAATTGTAGTTTTGATTTTATGATGAGATGTTCTTTTTTTATTGTAATTTAGCTGTACATTTTAACAATGCTCAGATGAATAATCCTGTCCAAACATTGATAGGCTGAAGCTTTTCAAACTGCATTCTCATTGGTTAATCCCCTGTGCCGTTTGCAGGTATCACAGAAGTGTATCAGCTAGAGAGCAACGAGAACCTGAGGCTGACCCTGGACAACATGCAGATGCCCACAGTGGAGTACAGGGACATCAACGTGGACGACTACAGTACGTGTCACGTCGTTTCAGAGCCACAGTCATGCATGCAGAGGAATACACTTTCAAAATAATGTTAGATACACACACTGAAATCCAGAGATATTAGGGTACTCACCCAAGTAGAACATTTCATTTTCAATTATTATTTTTTTTAATTAAGCTTTTCTTTCTTTCTTTTTTATCTCTTTTTATATGGGAATTGGCTCAAACAAAGAAGTTTGTCTCTGAGATTCAACCCTCTTACATTGTTTGATATAAATGATTTGAGGGGCCAGAATAGGGGAACATATCATAATATGATTGTAGAACATTTAGAAAAATAAACTTGATGTGCTGTAGCAATTTTCTTTCAATGTATCCATGATACTGTCATCATCAATTGGGAATTAAGGATACCAAATATATTAGACTTAGAAACAATACAATAGATGTGGGTTAAAGGAAATACATGTATTGTGTGTTGATTATATTATCTTTTGATTGACAACTGTTCTATCTGACTTCACAGCCTTGTCCATGCAGATTATCAAACCAGCCGGCTTCCAGGAGACGTCCCACTATCCACTGCTCCTGCTTGTGTATGTATGAGCACACGTTTTGAGTACAGTACATTTGGATCACACGCTCTCTCTTTCACACTAACACACACACACAAACATGCACACACACACACACACACACACACACACACTCGCACCTAGAAAAAAAAGTTAAGCACTGCTGACTCACGGTCTGCACTTCACTCCAAAGTTCCATGAGGACACGGCTGTCGTCATCAGAGGAGATTTCTTTGGCAGACTTTTTTTTCGGGCAAATTAATCTACAGAGACGCTGCTTTGTCCTCTACTCTAGCGCGATAATAATTACAACCTCCTGTCAGCCATTTGCATTTCTGTCCTCTGGGCTTTTCAACTATCTCTTACTCTGCGGCGCCAATCCAAGCTTTTCAGAATTTGCCCTTTCTACTCTGCCTATTGCATATTCCAGAAAAGCCACTGCCAAATTTTGCTGTATGCTTATATTTTTTAATCGTGTGACTGTAACGGCTTATCTACGCCATGTTAAACATAAGGGTTTTTATTAAGCAACCCATGGTCCTTTCCCTCAGTTTAGACACCTACAGGTCTTGAATAATCTGACTGTAAATTGAGGGAATAGAGGGATAATTAAAATAAATTAAATGTAGGTATTTTGAAATAATGAATTAGTTCTGCTGCATATTCAGCTTATTTTCATTTTTCCGTACTGCTGTTGTTGCATACTGCTGACTGCCAGCACAGATACCGAAAGTAAACAATTTTTAGGTAAATAAGGGGAACAAGAAACCAGCTCATAATTTATATTCAACTTAATTTTTATTCTAAACAAGAAAATAGTGTAGTTATCCTATTTATGTAATAAGGAGGAGAGAAAAAAAAAAAAAAAACTTCAGAAATAATACACCAAGCATTTAAGGACCAACGTTCAAAACAACAATATATTGAAAAAGTCAGCTTTTTTGCAACCCTGCTTTTCATATTTTTCTATGACAAGAGCAAAAACTTAAAATACATACATACAAGAGGGTTTACTATTTCTTCACTTGCTACAATGAAGTTGTTATTTACCCAACACTAAAATAATATGCATCATGTCTTCTGTGTCTCTGTCTGTGTAGCGACGGGACGCCCGGTGGCCAGACGGTGTCAGAGCGGTTTGATCTGGACTGGTCCTCTGTGCTGGTGAGCAGCTTTGGGGCCATCGTGTTGCGCTGTGACGGACGAGGCAGCGGGTACCAGGGAACCAACCTGCTGCACCGCATACAGAAGAGGCTGGGAGTGTACGAAGAGCAGGACCAGAAGAACGCACTCAAGTGGGTGGTGTTTACAGATAGGCTCCTTTTAAAAATATAGCAGTCATCGGAGTAAACATGCAATCGGAGGTTGCTTAGGTGCCGGAATTCACTGCTTTTTTTTTTTTAGACCCTTCAAACAAAACATATGTTATAGGATGCACTCTTTAACACCATTGACAAGTCTCAAAATACATTTTGGGTCCTTTTTCAGTATTGAGAAACAGTGAAAGATTAGACTCTTTGTTTATTCTCCTTGTGAAATAGTGTCTGTGTTTACATCAAGCCACATACCCCCCTTCCCCCCCCCAAAAAAGACCATCTCAATCAGCATGTGCAAATATTTCTGCAAAAGCCCTCTCATTACTTACAAGTTGCAGAATCTGTATCTCTGATTTTTTTTGTTTGCTCACACATATGACAAAAGTAGTCTAGGGTAATTCTTCAGAACTAATTAGATAACTGTAGCAAACAGCAAACATTTTACTTTGAAACTTTTCTGTAAAAAGTGATGTTCAAGCAATAATTGACACAGTTGTATTAAAACAGTATCATTTCAAATTCCTTGCAAACATAGACAAAAGTCTTCCTAACCGCAACCAATGCTTTATCTTTTGCAGTTTCATTTTGAAAGAGCCCTACGTTGACAAAACCAGAGTTGGAGCTTTTGGAAAGGTACGAATGTTCTCAGTGTGTCACTAAAAGAATCACGCATGCCTTTCTTTGCACACAAGGTGGACTCTGGCTGTTCAATAAACCCTTGTCTGTGATAATGTGTGTTTGTTTCTTACCTTTAGGTGTATGGAGGTTATGTGACCAGTCTGTTGGTCAGTGCAGAGGAATCTCCTGTGAAGTGTGGTGCAGTCCTCTCGCCTATCACCGACTTTGAATTATACGGTATGTTTGTGTGTTTGCATGTTACCCTTTCATCTGTGTACCAATATACAAAAAAAAGCAATTGTCTCTGCTGTATGTAGGGAACAAATATGTTGTATATGTGGTGGTATTGTTCAGGCTGAAGCAGTGCTGTCAGAAAGAATTTAAAAAAAGGGAAAATAAAAAACAGATTGCATTATTTTGCACCTTAACCCAAACAACTGGGACTCAAATGAGTGACTGTGTTATACATGCGTGTACTCCTGTGTGAAGTGGAGAGAAAATAAGCATACACACGCTTGTTCCCCTATGAATGTGATGTTGCAAAATGAACCCAGAAACCCAATCATAACAGTGCCAGACTAAGTTAACAACAAAAGCGTCACCTCCGCTACCAAAGGACTAAAAATGTGTGAAATGTGGTGATTGTGTGTGTGTAGCCTATTCGGGTGGGAAGGGAGAGCGGGAGACAGCACTCTCGTAGCCACACACACACAGCGAGTCAGGAAACTGCAAATTAAGGAGGAGCTGGTGTGACTGCTTTCTCATCTATTTGATTTATCTCGCTTTTTTTTGCCCGTGGGGGCCGAGAGAGACAGGCCACGACACTGTATACGTTTGGAATTGCAAATGAAGACGGTCCACCATTCAGTTTTCGGGACTAAAGAATATGTAGATGGGTGATGAATGTATTTGAATATGGAGAAGGAAAAGAATTGGACGGTGAACTTTCTTTCCTGCTTCAAAATGGCCAGTGAACAAGACAGGAATGATATATCAATCTTGTTAATAGTATGCAGTTTTGATTTGATTTTTGAGGTCAAAGCAAAGAACTAACCGAAGCCCCCTTTTTGTTGCAGCCTCTGCGTTTTCAGAGAGGTATCTTGGTCTGCCTAAACCTGATCCAAGAGCATACACAGTAGGTTTTGATTACAATTGTTATGTTTCAAATTCCACTTGTGATGGTTATTGTAGTATCTGATTGGTTGTTGTGTGTATCTCATCACTCCGCAGATGGCAAACTTAGCGCACAGAGCATCTCAGTTCATGGACAAGAAGTTCCTTATTATCCATCCGACGGCTGACGGTAGGACAAGGATTTTATAAACCTCAAAAAATCTATTAAAAATACTGAAAGGTGGAGTCAGCGATTTTGGAGAAGGATTTTTGTCAAAATCAATGAATATCTCCTTACGAACTGCTACCTGTCCGTACTGTGTGTGAAATTTTTATTTTTTTTTTTAATCCAGTGTTAATACACAGCCTAGGCTCTGTAAACGGGCATTGGATTATTTTGTATGGTAGCGGATCCTGCTGAGGCGACATTCACTGATTTTGACAAAAAGTAATTGCGTTCTCCAGAATTGCTGATTACACCTTTTAACTTGCAAAAAAAAAAAAAAAAAAGACGTAGTGTTTCTGACATTCTCTCGTGTTTCCGCAGAAAAAGTCCATTTCCAGCACACAGCCAAATTCATCTCCCAGCTCATCAACGAAAAGGCCAACTACACCTTACAGGTATACATGCTTTCACTTATTCACTAGACTAATTAGCGCTATCCACTCTATTCGCTGGTCTTTCTTTGTCTGGTTCAGTTGTTCTACGACCTGTGGGAGCTCTGTGATACCCATGGGATGCCTCAGCAGGCGGAGGATTAGCCCCCTCACAATGCCTTCGTTCTACATAATGAGATTATGAGACCTTCCTAACGCATCCTGCATTAACGCCAGGCCTAATCCAATTAGGATATAATGTTCCGTAGCCCAGTGTTCATTCATTGGAGCTTAGTGCTCACTGATAGACAGGTTACTGTGTGCACAGAGGCATCGGACTTGATTTATATTGGCTTTAATGGGTTTTGGTTCAGCCTATACAAACATGATAACTCACTTATTAAAGTGGCTACGAGTAACTTTGGTGGTTGGCGGCCCTTTTGGACAAAAGCGGTAGTATTTTTACGACGCCAGCTAAAGCTAGTCGTAAAGCTGTTTTCTAGCGTGTGCTGGCGGGTGCGAGTGTCAAATGATTAGGATGCAATCCATGTTGAAAGTGTGAGGGCACGGAATCTTTTCGGCTCTGTGGGAGAGGTTAGTGACACTGCATCAACTAATGCACACACCTGATTGCAATGAGTTGATGCAGTGCCACTAACCACTCTCACAAAGCTGAAAGATTCCGTGCCCTCTCAGAAAGTGAATGAACAAGAGACGGCAATATGGATCACGATGAGGTAATGGTTTATGTTGTTGTAAATAATGACTATTTCAGATGAATAATGGTCATCTGATGATGATGAAGCAAAGTAAACTTTGTTTTAGTACCGTTCAGGAGTAAACACTGCAGGACTAGTTCACTCCTGTTAAACTGTTTACACGTTGCTTGGCAACGCCCTCCTCCCGCCCATCTATCACTCTCCATTTTAGCGTTTTATTGTTCTTCATTGAATTTTCTTTTTTTCTGTGATGGTTCTGCCCCGTTATCAGCCATTATGACGACAAATAACTGTCTCAAACAAGGCTCCCCTTCCCTTACCTGGAGGCTACTTGTTTGCTGTTATAGGTAATTTATGATTATCAGAGAAAAAAATAGGCTGTTTTAAAGATATTTAAAAGTTCCTTGTAGCCACTTTAAGTTAGTGTGTTAAGCTCACACTCTGACTAACAATGAAGTTCAAGTCCCAATAAATGCTCAATTAATTAATTGCATAATTCACGAAAAATTAGCATTAAAATGTTCATGTATACATAGGCGTAGATTTAGGAGGGGAAACAGGGGACGTGTCCCCCCCAATAATTCGAAGAGATACATTTGTCCCCCTCAAAAAGTAAGGAATTCAACCCTATTCTCCACAAAATAGGTCAAAATTACGCTGACCCTCATGAAATTTACTCGACTTATTAACATCAGTCATGCAAATATACCCACCAAAGGATTTGATTCTCGGATGAAAATAAATCGATTTTGAGAAGGGTTGATTTTCAAAGCAAGCCAGTCTTGGCCTGTCATTTTCTCTAGGATTAGGGTTGGGCTAGGGTTGCTATCTTCCACAACGAAAGTCTGACGCTCATGAAACTTTCTCCACTTATTAACATCAGTCATTCAAATATATACACCAAAGGATTTGATTCTCAGATTTTGAGAGGGGGTGCTTTTCACAGCAAGCCAGTCCATTTTTTCAGTCAAATCTTAATGTCATCTAAAATAACAATAACATTATGTGTATGACAGAAAAAGACTCACTCACGTAAACCTACTCTGTTTGTCTCAGATCTACCCAGACGAAGGCCACTTCATCCACAGCGAAGCCACCAGGCAGCACCTCAGCCAGTCGCTGGTCAACTTCTTCGAGGAATGCTTCAGGCTACCGGAGACAGTGTTTGAGGAGGTGCTGGAGGAGGAGAGTGAGGACGAGGGTTAACTTGGCACCTCCCGACCATCACGTTACACACACACCCTGAATTGGAAATGAACACGTTTGACTCCCTTACCGCCATCTTGTCCCAACACTGGCATACAGTTCTCCACAGTATGCAACTCTCACGTTTTCTCTTCTCGCTCCGTTTTGGTTTTGCATCTGGACTCCGCATCTGCGTCCGCATGCTGAACCTTAGACTGCAATTTTTACTGCAGAAAAAGTCGATTCCACTCCAATAATCTGTCCTGCCATCTTCTTCCCCTGAGTTCAAAACCAAGATGGTGGCCCCCTCCTTCCTAGGGGAGCCCACAAAGACCGAAGACCTGACACAAGGTTTTTTGGGATATACTGATTGTTTCAACAGCTTCCCAAAAAGCAGGTGAGAGAAAGCATCGGCTCTCACACAGACTTGGAAGCTGCAAGGAGAAGGAACACCATTACAGCACATGACTGGTGGGCGTTGGCTTGTATATTTACGAAAATCAAAGACGCCCGGGGGGGGGGGGGGAACTATGGCCGCTGCCAGTGTTCATTCTGGCTGTCTGGAATTGTGCGGATACGGGGAAATGTAACTATTTTTAAAAGTTGTGAAGAACTTTCATGTTGGACTGTGGTTGTGTCTATTGTTCTTACAGTATGTAAAATAGCACACAGACATTCACTCGGCTATTGCGGATATCATGTATTTTGGTATTCACGTTTGCCCTGATGTCGGTTTCATCTCGTATAGCTTCATTTTTATGTGTTTTCAAAGTGATGCCTGCAGAATTCTCGAGCTATCAAAAGTGTTTGGAAGAGGAAGAAGAAAAAAATGGGTTTTTCTTAATGTGACTATTTTTATTGTGATGCAAAATATTTATGATTTATTTTTATTTTATTTTTAAAAAAAACAGTAACATGAACTTGTTTTAGTCACTGTGCCTTACTTTGTCAGAAAACATCCTGCTTCGGGGTTATTCACCTATGAACTACAACAAGGTTAGTTTTATAGGAATAGTAAGACATTGTGGGAAATAGAGGTATTCATTTTACATTGTAACACAAAGTTAAAATGTACTTAAACTCTGCATGCATCAGTCCTTAGACGATGTAGATGAAGAAAATGTATAACCACTACAACTTCAGTGCTTGTGAACATGCTGTGTCACTTTACATTTGGCTTTAATCAGTGAATACATTGTTACAGGTTAAAGGCCACAATACGTTTGGATCAGTGTTATACCCCAACATAATAAAGTATTAATTTGTATATAAGAATACACCCAAACAGGACAAACGAAAATGATGAATTCTCGAGGCACAAGTTTGATTTTCCATTTTTCTATTTATTTGATTTGAGTGGCCATTTGTGATGCGTTCCAGTGCATGTTGACATTTTTTTTTTTGCAGCACTTGAGCCCTGATAGCTTCCACATGGTATTTTTGACATCTTGAATGTTCCTTACTGGATTGCATTAATTACATTTCCAGTAGTATTGTGATTGAGATCCCAGTCTCGTCAGCTTGATGTGTAAATGTTATTCAAATATAATTTTATTCTAAAAAAAAAAAGAGACAAAAAAAAATGACAAAAAGAAACAATATTACCTAAGTGTTATTTGTGCATAAAGCATTTTGGAACTTACACTTGACTTTTCATTTCTGTTGTCCTGTTGTCGTCCTTGAGTTGAGTTAAACTTGGACTTTACAACGTCCAACTTCATTGCCGGTGGTTGAGGACTTTTTCCAAGACGCTCAACATTGTTATCCAAAGCTTAGCAGGAGATTGATGTCAGACTGTGGCATGAAGGTAAATGTTAGAATAAAATAATAGATATTTTATCAGCCTTTCGTCTTTTTTGGCTCATCTTATTAGTTGCTCTTGTGAATTTTACAGCTGTGTTAATTTATTTTTGGCCACTTTGGGGAGACAGAACCTACAGAAAAAAAACATTCTATCAAACATGTGCCACATTTACATTAGCATTCATATTATGGAGTCAAGTTTCTGCTGAATATGAGCCTTTAAAATTTTGTTTCTTTAAGCTTTGTGTTTGTTTGAAGCAATATTATGCCACAGGAAGCCAGCGGGATTTGAACCAGTGACCACATGGTTGCATTGCTCCCTGGCCCTGAAAGGACCGAAGGCGCCACTGAGACCCTTTGTCAATAAAAACCTTTCTCCGGGTCTTTTTATTTCTTTCTGGTTTGGGTATTGGACTCGAAAAGTTCTCATTGTCCTGATTAAGTTTTTAAGCTTCAATATTTGGGTCAATAAGCAAGTATACATAATAAATAAACAACTGAGCTAATCAGACGGACAGTACAAATTAGTTTCTTGGAGAAATTAATTCCTCCCTTTGCCATCATTAGTAATTTTTTAGCATTTTTGAGAATTTCAGTCGCCAAAAGAGCCAGTCGACCACAGAGAAACACATTCATATTAGACTCAGAGATGTGTAAAGTTTCACAGTGACTGCAATTTATTTAAATGAAAAAAATGTGTGTAACAACAGTGCAACTTATGTAATTTTTGTGTTTTTTTGTAAAGAAAAAACGTCAATGTAACCTATGTCGTTTTGAGTGTTCAAAACTGTGAAATAATTGCAAAGTCAATAAGGTGCGCCCTACCCACTGTGCCATGGAGAGAGAAAAATGCCTCACACAGAAAATGGCAAAGAGGGTTGAGCCACCGAGACTCTCCACGTCAAAAACCCAAAATAAAAGAAGAAATGAAAGCGCTCTTAGAAAGGTTTCTACGTATTTTTTACCTCAAAACGTCATAGGTTACATTGTCGTTTTTTTCATATAAATATTTTGCAGTCATTATGAAACTTTACACATCTCTGGGTCTAATATGAATGTGTTCCTGTTGGGTGTAGTGGCTCCATTGGCGACTGATGAAGACACTGGTTGCTGGGTGCCTGGTTCAAATCCTGTCCAGGCTTGACTAATGATGTTAACGTGCCGGTGACCAAAGGAAGGAATTGAAATCTCCAAGAAACACATAGTTTTTCTCTGTCTGAGTAGCTCAGTAGTTAAGGCCACTTGCTTATCAACCCAAAGGTTGGGAGTTGAAAACCTTGTCTGGACAATGAAAAATGTTCGTGTCAAAAACCCAAAATAAAAGAAGAAATGAAAGCGCTCTTATAAAGGTTTCTAGCGTGGAGAGTCTCGTGGCTCATTCGGTCCTTTCAGGGCCAGGGAGCGATGCAACCACAAATTACACAAATAAATATCTTGAAAAAGATTGTCTTTGCCATTTTCTGTGAGGCATTTTCATCTTTAAAAAAAAAGATATATTACAGGGGGCTCTCCATGGCACAGTGGGTAGAGTGTGCACCTTGTTGACTCAGTACTTAGTTCACAGTTTTGAACACTCAAAACTACGGAAGAGGATTAGGGCCGCACATGTAAAAAAAAATTTAATTCTGACTTTATTCTCAGAATTCTGAGAAAAAAGTCAGAATTCTGACTTTAATCTCAGAATTCTGACTTTAATCTCAGAATTCTGATTTTTTTCTCAGAATTCTGACATTAATCTCAGAATTCTGACTTTAATCTCAGAATTCTGAGAAAAAAAGTCAGAATTCTGACTTTAATCTCAGAATTCTGACATTAATCTCAGAATTCTGAGATTAAAGTCAGAATTCTGACTTTATTCTCAGAATTCTGAGAATAAAGTCAGAATTCTGACTTTTTTCTCAGAATTCTGAGAATAAAGTCAGAATTCTGACTTTTTTCTCAGAATTCTGACTTTAATCTCAGAATTCTGAGAAAAAAGTCAGAATTCTGACTTTAAAGTCAGAACTACGGGTACCTCTAAGGACAATCCTCCGTGGGAGAGACACTTTGCTTTATGCAGTAGGAGGAAACCACACGCAGAGTAGCCAGTAGCCTTAGCCTACTTGTGCTAAAATGGCTTCACTTAGCGACTTCTTGCGGGTTCGAGGGGTTCCAGAAGAAGACATTTCGTCAATGGAAGACCAAAAGGTGAGTGAAACTGTAATATGTGTTGTTTTGGTGCCTGGAGTTGTATGTGTTAGCTAATATGGTCGGACGAGTGAATGAATATAAGATAGCATGTGCAGGTTGAGCAGGCTACCGGTTAGCAGGTTGAGCAGCTGGCTAAGAAAACAATGCCTGGAGACTCTTGCTAAAATAGTAAATAGCCAGTCAGGCGACTAGACGCAGTTCGTACGGCTGACTGTTGTCCATGATATTCCCCCTCTCGGGCATGTGTTTACCGCAGGGATTCATAATCATATTAACCTCGCCATGACAGGAATATTATCCTGCTTTGCTGTCTGAGGGTCATGATGCATTTATTTTACTCTTGCATTTCCCACCTGCGAACATATGGCATTAACGATCTGTAGCGTTTGCACTGGTGCAATCTAATCGGCTAATTTCTTCTTTGTGTAGTCAAGTAATAATAATAGGCTAATACATTTGCATACAGAATAAAACAACAATGGCACGGTCACGTTCATGTAGCCTATTTACTGACCATCCCCACCTGCCTTCCCTTAGCTTCAGATGCTATTCCCGTCAGCCAAGCAACCCGGACATTAACTTATAAGAAAACACAATCAGTCGCCGTATAGCCTACATATGTGGTGCTTCTGTACTGTTCTTACTTGCAAACACATTAAAGCTCTTGGAGAAAGGCTATCGATCTATAGCGTTTGCGATCAAGCCGCTCATGTAACTATTTACAGTGTGCCGATGCTGATTTCTTCTTTATGCAGTCTACTATAGCCACTCAGTCACTCACATTTCTCAACCACTACTGCCATCTATGGGCGGAAAATGGTATAGCACGAGTTATTTGAGGAGATCGCAGGTGACCTACTCAATTAGAACAATTGTGACAGAAATCCAATATAATTGGAACAAACTATACATAAAAAATACTGTAATTGTGTTAGAGGCAGCAGTAGTCCAACACCTCCTATTTCACAGGTTTGTAGTGAGTATTTACTGTGCTTCTTTCTTTGCAGGATGAACTGGATGAAGTTGTCCGTACATGGAATTCACACAAAATCAGACCAAGATCAAGTAATGACGTGGGTTCGGGTCGGCCAGTGGTGATGTACTCGTTCCCAGAGTTACACAGTGCTGAGGATAGACTCAAACCGATTGCCATGGAGGAGGTTACTTTGTGTTTGGAAGAGTATACTCCCAAAGGCCAGTTTCCTTGCGATCAAACTGTTTTTGAACTATGTTGTCTCCTAATGGAAGAGAAAGGATGGGATGCTCCAGCAGATCCACTAGCTGCAGCTGATCTATACATCATGTTAAGAGAGGAACTACAGGGAAATATTTGATCAATGAAATCCACTATATGGACAAGTATTGCTGTGCTGCAGCTAACTCAAGAGTGTTAAGTTAGACCAGGGGTGTCAAACTCATTTTGGTTCGAGGGCCACATACAGCCTCTCTGATCTCAAGTGGGCCAGACCAGTACAATAATGGCAAAATAACGTACATCAACTCCAAATCTCTAGCTTTGTTTTTCAGTAATATGCTTTATCACTCAGCCTACATTTGTAACCTACATTATCACGGATCACAAGGGATCTCTGTACCCCCCAGGAAATGTCTTAGTAAAGGTTGCTGCTGGCCATGGGAATAGGAGGTGCGGCGCGCAGCGCCGCAGCAAAAATTTGGGGGGTATTTTGCTCAAAGATGCCAATACGCACTAATGAAATAAACAACTGTTTATTTGAATACACAAATACAACAGGCACTGACGTTACAGTTGTCCAATTTTGTTTACTATATGTACAGGGACACATTTTGTGCAAACATGCAGACAGTACAAAATAAAATTTAATAAAAGTGCAACTTCTACTGTTTTGATTTATTTTTAAATACAGAGGTTATTGGTTGTTTTGGAATTCGTTTTTCCCAATTTAAAACATAAAAATAAAGCAGCATGGAAAATTAGGAAATAAATCTTGTAGGCCTACACTAGCATGCTCCTGCTCGTTTCGCACGTGCAGAGCCGCGGACACATCGCGCTTGCTAGTACATTAATTGTTCAGCACTAAAAATAAAAATTGTTTTATTTATTTTTTATTTTTTTGGTTTTTACTTTGCCATAAAGCACTGGAGGAAACATTAATAGCGGTGAAGCAAGATTGCCATTTACCATTTCCCACGTTGCTAAAATGTGCTTTTTTTTTATTTAGGCTGCCCCCTAGCGGCTGGAGTGAGCATTTTGGTTATTTCTTTAAAAATTCATATCTCCTCACAGGAATGGGCTAGAGACTTACTTTTTTTTTTGAAATGCTCATAAATGTGTGCTCTACAAGTCGCGGGCCGGATTAAATCATCTCGCGGGCCGCATCCGGCCCGCGGGCCGTATGTTTGACACCACTGAGTTAGACAACTGTTCCAGATTGATGCATTTTGAGTGACGGCAAGTTCTCAGCAGCTAAGGCTGTAGAAAGAGAATCAAAGCTGAGACTCTTCCTACATACTTAATGAATTAGCGCAGAAAGAACGTATCCAAAAGCCGGTGTTCGTTATTGACTGCTGGAGGGAGATCACCCATCATCATCATCATCTCTCCCTCAGTCCAGAGGCATTGACATAACTTGCATACTGTCTATTAGCAGTGCCAAATCTGTCTCCATCAGATCCAAGTTCTTCAGCTGCACAACACAAACTTTCTGGTTGGACACAAATATTTTTTGTTCATGTCATTTGAAGGCCTATTAATGCTGCTAAGAAAGTTAAAGGCTTAGGTTTCAGCAGCAGCAAGAACTGTGGCAAGCTTCATCACTGCTGTGTGCAGGCAGTTATAGATTATAATGATAATGTATTTTTGCTACTTTAGTCATTTTTATTAGTAGCACAATGGTGAACCAACCAGGTTAAATATGTGCATTAACCACCATTTCCCAAAAGAGAAGCCAGCCCTCCACCTGTCTATTGACAGAAACCTAATGCAGTTGGACTAATTCATTCGGACATTTTTTCTACTAAGATCTGAAGTAGAACATTGGCACAATGCTGGCAGACCTTTTAACACTGTATTTTTGATTTAACAGTAATCTGTACAATGTAACCTATGTTGAATATAGTTGAGGTGGCCTGAACTTTGTATACTTACCTTGTTCCAACCAAACAATTGAATATGAATATTAATTGCAGGGCTTGATATTCCATGTATTCCTCATAAATGTTTGACACTCGTCATGTCCATGTTGTATTTTTCTTTCACACATTTCAAGAATACGTTTTTGTTGCTGCCCAAACTTTGCTAAAAGATAAAAGATTGATATTTAATAAGATCTGTTCTTTCCACGTACTTTTCAAGCTGTTTAATGGTGGCTAGTTGTAACCTGCTACTGGCGAAATGATTCACTGTACCTTTTAAATGAGTCACTTGATATTGGTAATTTCAGAGCCCTATTCTGGTTTCATTTAATGCATTGTGCATTTCAATTGTTTAAATTGTCCACACACTTCTTTCACTACTGTTTTTCATGCTAGCTGACTAATATTTTTCTTAAATTTGTATCCACTATGATTATCAATAAAATGCTTTGTAACATTCTCAAACAGCTGTATTTTAAACCTTATTTTTACCCATATGGATAGGGAGCTTGATCAACATTAGATCAACATTCAACTGAAGACCCTGAATACAAATGTGGTGAAAAAGGTAATATTTTATTAAAATTACAACTTCATATTAAAAAATAAAACATGTTTTAAGTATTACCAATAGAAACATGGTAAAATCTCATGACAACATAGGCTGGTCAATAAAGAACGCTTTTTAAACTAACATTGGGATGTTGAAAGGAGCATTTAACATTTTCACAAGTGGCTTTACTGGATATCTCAGCTAAAACAGAGCTCATGAGCTAAATGCAGTTACTGAAGGAAACATTCTACATAATCCATTCAGAATATGAAGCATGCCATTACATTTTTATGGTAAATAAAAGAAAAAGTTAAATGTGTAGCCCTAGCTATTTTCTTTATCACAACATATCTTCCACATCGCTGACTTAATATGAAATATCAAACACTTCAGGTAAAATTGGCTATTCAACTATGATCTGTAGGATCACAAAATACCAAACATTTCCTCCATAAACTTTAAGCAACAAGGACACTCTTGTACTATGGTAGTGAATTAAGACTAACTAAACACCTGAGAACATGACACTGTAGAACAAGTAAGAATGAACAATTATAGCACTTTGGTATTGCTATTATCAAAATGGTTAACAAGTGTGTAATGTAAGAACACACAATTATCAGACTGCATTGTGTAGTGCCTGTGCAACAACAATCATAGTGTCTAAAATAAAAATAGCTTAAATAATTTTTTAGTCGGTCAACATGAGATCACGACGAATGGCTGCAGAATAACTATTCTAAGATTCAACTGAGATTTGTGGTGTCACAAGATACTGTAAGATGCATCATCATTTTGGTAGATGAACAAGACATATCAAGGCAATATGAGAAAACATCAGTATAGCTTCAGGATTTACTGTATATAAAACACTTGCTTTCACTAACTAGGAAGTGATATTGTGGCAGTCATCACATATCCAAACTTTAAAGACCTTAATACAAATAAACCCAGTAATGGCATACATATAGAGGGACAGTTTGCAAGTGTGACTGATGCAAAGTCATGGGTTATTGTACAGATTACTTGTCAATAAAAAAGCAGTCTTAAACAACGACCAGAATATTTTGTTAGCTTGTGACAATGTCCGAATTAATTTGTCCAACTCAAACAAAGAGCTTGCTTTTGTCCAACATTAGGTTTCTGTCAATAGACAGGTGCAGGGCTGGCTTCTCTTTTAAGCAATGGTGGTTAACAGAAATGTTTAACCTGGTTGGTTCACCATTGTGCTACTAACAAAAAAAATAACAAAAGTAGCAAAAATACATTATCATTATAATCTATAACTGCCTGCACACAGCAGTGATGAAGCTTGCCACAGTTCTTGCTGCTGCTGCAAAATATATTTGCGTCCAACCAGAAAGTTTGTGTTGTGCAGCTGGAGAACTTGGATCAGGTGGGCACTGCTGATCGACAGTATGCCAGTTAGTTGAAGTATGTGAATCCAACGCCATAATACATGAAACCAGATATTATCTAGAAACTAATCAGAGTTATTAGAGCTTTTGTAGCTGAAGCTGGGCTTTCTTTTGCACAGCTGGAGTTAGTTCTCTCAAACTATTAAGGGCCATACTGAAGTGCTTAATGCAGGTCCTAAATGTTTATTCTTACTTGCCATTCTGTCCTTAGAAACGTGAACATGTCTTTAACAGTGAATGGTTGTTGTTCTGGTTGTGGGAATCTAAACAATGTCCATTACCCAGACATTGCTTTCCAGAACTGCATTAAATTCTGAACGGAAATCTGGGAAGTTCTCATAGGTGTCAGCCATGTGCAGAAGGTTACCACATGTGCGCCCAATTGGTCTTCTTGTGAACTCTGTCATTTCTACAAACTCCACATGGATGCTGTCTGTTAGTACGAGATCAGATCCGGTGCAGAATCGCAGAAATTTCTGAAGTCTGCTTTCATCTAGCTCTCTGATGAATTTCTTCAGATGATTTCCCACTTCCTTCTGTGTCGTAGTCAAATCAGTACCAAATTTGAGCATTTTACAGACCTTTTTGGTAGTTGGTTGAAGGTCAGAGAACAACTTTGTCAGTGCCTCTGGACTGAGGGAGAGATGATGATGACGGGTGATCTCCCTCCAGCAGTCAATAACAAACATAGGCTTTTGGATAAGTTCTTTGTGCGCTATTTCATAAAGTATCAAAAGAAGAGTATCAGCAGTGATCTTTGTTCTACAGCCATAGCTGCTGAGAACTTCCACAAGATCATCAGAGTCAACTGCGGAAAAATCAGTCATCGCTTCCATCAAAACCTCTCGTTCCTGGTTGCTCACAAACTGCAGGAAATGTTCTTTAAGATCACTGTACACATTGTTGAAAAGCACCTGTTCAAGGAAGGGGAGTGCAAGTTTGTTTGGCAAATATTGGCAGTCTTGGTAGCCTTTCACAAGGATTCTGCCAACTGCCTTCCATGTTTCAGCAGGAAAATCATGGCGAATGAAGGGCACTTTAACTGTTGCACCGAGTGAGCATCGATCGTAGAATTCATGCCAGAAGCAGCTGAGAACATCTCGCAGTACCCCAGATCCACTGCCTGCTTCTTCTGTGTTGTCTGGAAGAATGCGCGTCACTTTCAGTGTTTTGTTCAAAATCTCTGCATCAGAGAAAGCTGTTATCATGTCATGTAAAGTGTTAGCATGATGTATGGCGATTGTTATTACTTCCTCTGGATGAGTTGGACTGGCAGGCATAGTCAAACCCTCAAAGATCAACGTGTCCTCTGTGTCGTCTTCAACACCATAAATGGGACCAAAGGTTATTTCAGAAACAACAGACATTTCCAAAGCAGAATGGACTCCATCAAAATCACCAATGACATCTTCCACTTGTACTTCTGCTGAATGGTTTTCAAAACCACTGTGAGCTGAGACAAGGAGCACTTCTGATGTCTCACGCGCATCATCTTCAAGTTCTTTTGGCTTTGTTGCAATGTAAAAGCGTAACATTGTCAGCCTCACTGTTTCATACATAGTGCCAATGGACAGGCAAGTGTCATTAGTAAGACGGTTCTGTTTAAAGTCCCACACTTCAAACTCAAAATCTGATTCAGATCCTTTAGGAGATATTCCATCAGGAAAGTAAAGTTTCTTTCCCGCTTGAAGGATTTCTTCTAATCCAGCATCATTTTCCAGTTGAACTTTTCTGGTGCCACCTCCCTGCTTTCCCCTCACCTGTTTGGCTTTGTTTCTGTCACTGTGAATCCATCCTATCTCTACATTTCGAGTTGTTTTGAGTTTCTTTGTCCGAGTTGTCCAAGTTGTTCTTTTATCTGCATGTGTTGTGTCTTCATTGGTGCTTTCCTTCTTGACTTTCATTTTTTCACGAAGTTTTTCTAGAAGCCCATGTTTACGCTGTGGGAGGGACTTTTTACTTTTGCAAAAATTGAAGAGGGCAATGCGGTCTCCGTAGGAGGGAATGTAATTTGCCAGAGTTGCATCATCCATCAGTGATATGACTTGGCTGTCAATCTACACATGAGGAGAAAGAAAAAAAAGACAATTATTTTCTCCAAAGTGCACATTGCAAATATAATGTCATGGTAAAGCCTGTTAAGTCAGTGGGAAAATAGTGATCTATATGTGCAGAAAAGCTTTGAATGCAGAGGTCAGTACAATAATGGAACAACAATTATAATTTTTATTTTCTTGACTCTGTATAGCTCTTCAATAACTGGATCACCTTCTTCTGGCTAGAAAAACATTAAAAAGCTAGGGAGTGATAGACCTCTCAATTTAAGACTATACACACACTCACTTATGAGTATCTCAATACTGCAATCAAACCTGATATTATTTATTTGAATTCAGTCTAGACACTGTCATAGTAATAGCCATTAGGAAACTCATGGTTGACCTGCCAGACCCGATCACATGGGGGTGAATGGAGCTAAATGGCTAAATCATTTTAAAGACAACTTTAACCTAGTATCCAAACACTGTTCTGTTTTTGGATCAAACAACACTGACATACTCATTGACTTTTAGGAGGGAAATGCCTTTGTAAGTATTTAGATTAACACAATTACAGTATTTTTTATGTATAGTTTGTTCCAATTATATTGGATTTCTGTCACAATTGTTCTAATTGAGTAGGTCACCTGCGATCTCCTCAAATAACTCGTGCTATACCATTTTCCGCCCATAGATGGCAGTAGTGGTTGAGAAATGTGAGTGACTGAGTGGCTATAGTAGACTGCATAAAGAAGAAATCAGCAGCGGCACACTGTAAATAGTTACATGAGCGGCACATGAGCGGCTTGATCGCAAACGCTACAGATCGATAGCCTTTCTCCAAGAGCTTTAATGTGTTTGCAAGTGAGAACAGTACAGAAGCACCACATATGTAGGCTATACGGCGACTGATTGTGTTTTCTTATAAGTTAATGTCCGGGTTGCTTGGTGGACGGTACTAGCATCTGAAGCTAAGGGGATGCTGGGGATAGTCCATTAATCATACATGAACGTGACCGTGCCATTGTTGTTTTAGTCAATGCAAATGCAATATTGAAGTTACTTGCCTACACAAAGAAGAACTTAGCAGATAAGAACAGCCGTCTAGTGCCCCGACTGGTTATTTACTATTTTAGCAAGAGTCTGCAGACATTGTTCTCTTAGCCTGCCCAACCTGCTAACCTGTAGCCTGCTAACCTGTAGTCTGCTCACCTGCACACTGTCACCTTATTTACCATGGACCCATTATAAGATATGCACACTGTACGTTTGCAGTTATTCTAGCTAAAAGGGTTGGGCGATATGTTAATTTTTTTTGGCGCGATGTATTCGTTGACTCGTCCGGCCATATTAGCTAACACATACAACTCCAGGCACCAAAACAACACATATTACAGTTTCACTCACCTTTTGGTCTTCCATTAACGAAATGGCTTCTTCTGGAACCCCTCGAACCCGCAAGAAGTCGCTAAGTGAAGCCATTTTAGCACAAGTAGGCTAAGGCTACTGGCTACTCTGCGTGTGGTTTCCTCCTACTGCATAAAGCAAAGTGTCTCTCCCACAGGATTGTCCTTAGAGGTACCCGTAGTTCTGACTTTAAAGTCAGAATTCTGACTTTTTTCTCAGAATTCTGAGATTAAAGTCAGAATTCTGACTTTTTTCTCAGAATTCTGAGATTAAAGTCAGAATTCTGACTTTAATGTCAGAATTCTGAGATTAATCTCAGAATTCTGAGATTAAAGTCAGAATTCTGAGATTAAAGTCAGAATTCTGACTTTTTTCTCAGAATTCTGAGAATAAAGTCAGAACTTAATTTTTTTTTACATGTGTGGCCCTAATCCTCTTCCGTACAAAACGACATAGGTTACATTGACGTTTTTTTTTTTTTACTTAAAACAAAACAATTTCATATAAATATATTGCAGTCACTATGAAACGTTACACATCTCTGGGTCTAATATGAATGTGTTCCTCTGTGGTGTAGTGGCTCCATTGGCGACTGAAATTCTCAAAAATGCAAGGTTGCAAAAACACAATAAAACAACATAGTTTACACTGTTGATTTTTTTACCTCAAAACGTCATAGGTTACATTGTCGTTTTTTCATATAAATATGTTGCAGTCACTATGAAACTTAACACATCTCTGGGTCTAATATGAATGTGTTCCTAAGTGGTAGTGGCTCCATTGGCGACTGATGAAGACACTAGTTGCTGGGTGCCTGGTTCAAATCCTGTCTCAGGTTTAAGTGACATATGATGGCAAGGTGCCGGTGACCAAAGGAAGGAATTAAAATCTCCAAAAATCATATAGTTTTTCTCTGTGGTCCAAGTGCAACGGTGTGGGAGGAGATAGAGCTAGAACATGTGGCGGAAGAACTAAGATGTAAGAAGAAGTATGGTGGATAACAATACGTTACCATACTTAATTAACAGAAACAAAATAGCATGATTTGACATTTTAAAAATCCTGCCCTGCATCAATATGTACGCTGCTGGTAGAAATCTATCCTGTTCCCAGTTTACTATTTATTTAGTCTCAGATTCAACAGATGGACATCAACATTTTTCATTCGCAAGTTGATAAAATATTGAAACTCTACAAGCAGACATCAGAGTAAATCAAAAATAATATTTTTGCTGAAAGACACTCTTGCCCCTTGTGTCCTCGGGAGTGTAGTTGTATATCAGCGCTTGGCTCTCCACCTCCTCCAATTCAAATCTGTGCGTGTTCTTCCTGGCTGCAAGATTCACATATCACTCAGCTTCCAACTGTTTCATTAAGTAGCCAAATAAAAACACTGTGCTCCTTACCTTCACTGACAAAGAATTCTGCCATGTAGAAAGTGGTCTTGATCCCTAATCGAGAGTGTGAAGTATAAGGGACCGTCCACTCAAACGCATTTTTCTCCGGATGCCATTGTACCCCATAAATTGGGTATTGATAAGCTGCCGAGAGGAAAGGGCAGACAGATTACTTATTTAAACAGTTCCCTTCTGTATTTTACAGTGTACTTGATGCTGTGTTGTAACTACAGTACCTTCCACTGTTGAAACAAACTCTACTGTTCCGTCTGTGTTTGTGGAAAGGACTTTGTAAAAGTTCTTCAGCTCCTCGTTTGTGTTGTGAGTCTGAAACGAGCAGGCAAGAGGTCAGCCACTATGCACCCAAATAAACTAAAAACCTGATTTCTCCTTTCCATTGTTCGATGTTCGTAGATACAACACAAAGTGGCAAAAAAAAATGTAACTACTTGAATCCCTATGCTAATATGAATGTAGTTGAACTAGCACCTACTCCCCAGCACACAGCATTATAGTATATGACATACCGACAAAGCCACACTCCATTTGTGAGCATTGTCCGTCAGCGGTTCAGAGGCCAGAGCATCCATGAGCTCAGCTGGGAAGCCTCCAAACATCTTGCTGTTTCTGGCTTCTGGAAAATAATTCAAGACATTAAGATTATCAATAAAAATACTTTTTTTCTATATAAAATGTTCATATATATATTCTTTATAAAACAAAATAGTGTGTGTATTGTCTCTCTAACTAGAAAGGTGACCGGGGGCTGTGCATATACGCAACAACACATATGCCAATGGGGCACAAGTGATCATTGAGAGGGATTATTTGTGTGAACTACGTGTTTTTTAAGGAATATACCACATAGTAAGTCCTATGCCTTTTAGACAAAGCTGTACCGTCAGTGAAGTTCAGAGGCAATGCCACGCCCCTCGTATCGGTTAATGTCAGCAATTTTTTTCCGCTTGTCAATAGGGTCAGCTGTTCATATCCCAAACATGTGCCCCACACAGGGAAATAGTCGCCTTTGTCGTTTGCCTGAAACATCAAGTAACATGCAGCATTGCAGAAAAATCCAGCAATCAACACAATAAAACATACTGACTAGTATTTTACACTTTTACCTCAATGGCCATTTCATAGAAGGCTTTAGCTGACCTTTGGTAACCAGACGAGGTTATATTGGCACTTCCGCCCGGGAAAAAGATGCTGGTAAGAAAGAAACAACACACAGAAACGGAGTCACAATGTGTATTTTTATAATATATACAAATTTATAGTGCAGTTATTTTTCGACCTCTGTACAGTTTTAGCATAGGACAACAAACATAAGAATTGAATTGTCCAGTAAAACTGCCTGTTTTAATGTACGCGTAACAATAAATATCTTGAATCTTGAATCACACATTTACCCATTAATGGAGTTGAAGAGAGCCTTATACTCCTCCAGGGTCTGATTGATCCTGTAACAAATGACAAAGGCTGAAGTTAGAGATTTGAAGTTCAAACATGTGCACTGTGTGTAAACAGTGTGTTACTCAAGCTTGTGTCTCCAGTCAGTTTCTATTTTAACAATTAATTGGTAGCCTAGTCTGGATGTGTGATTAGAAATTGGTTGCTTTGGGATGTAGAAACACTGTCCATGAAACATATTTGCAAATATAATGTTAATCCAACCAGTAGTTAAAAAATAACATGGGATTGTTTGTTTTTTGTTTTTTGCTTATAAGGTGAATCAACCTTTTTTCTGTATACTTGTTTACAGAACTCAGTTCAGACAAAATGTCCTAACACTTAGGGGTAATTGTCGATAGTTAGCCTGCTATCGATGTATGAATGTGTGTGTGAATGGTAACGTGGGAAAGGAAAACAGGTCTCCCTTGTAAAAGAGTCTCCGGTCTCAATGGGATCTACCTGTATAAATAAAGGTTAAAGAAAGAAAGAAAGAATTCACTTTACTTATAATTTAATTACTTTAGCAGTAAAGTAGGCGACAGATTATCATGACCATCCATTTCGTCAAGGATTAAAGGGGGACATGAAGTTATGAAGAATAGGAAGGTCATATGTTGTTGTATTCCGGGTAGGGGTATCTTAAAAACTAAGGCCATTTTTGAGAGTTTTTTCCTCAACTATTTGATAAACACTCACATGATAGGAACAACCCTCGCGCCCGCTGACTCCAGATACTTGACATAAGAAGAAGCGATGTAAGAGGTTTGATTCGGTTGAGGATATTTAACATCTTGAGCCAGAACACCTTTAGGAAGAAAACACATTTATATGTAGCCTTCATTTTGCATGTATTCAAGGCCAATAACATCTTCCTTAATACTGTTAAAAAGTGCTTAACAAGACAAAACATATCGTATTCCCAGTAAGAAGACAGGCGCATACAGACCTAAGCATAGGCACGTTATAATAGCCAAAGACAGAAGAGAAATTAAAACAGGTAGCCTATAATACAGAAAAGGCTTAATAAAAGCACAGAAACGGTGAATATAAAATACATTCAGAATAAGTTCCAAATAAACATTTCCAAACGCTTTCACAGATGAAAGAAGTAGGCCTAATAAAAAAAAAAACAGCCCAGGGGCCCTACAACAACACAAATCAAACGGTTGGTTATTGAGCCTAACATTACAGGACAATAAAAATAACGTCAAAATAAAACTCACCAATAATGGGCCTGTCATTCCTCTGCACTGCAGAATAACATGGTAGGGCTAGCCTCGAAAGCAAAATGCTCAACAGTAACGACTTCATGATGTGTCCATTTGTGGGGTCATAGACTGAATTGCAAAACTGCACTCTCTGAAGTTGCGGTCCCTATTTTGCAGCTTGCGGTCTGAGCCTTTGTGAACTTTAGACGTAGGCTAGTGATGTCTTTAACGTCATCACGTCAATAATGCAACAGCACAGATTGCGGGATGATGGTAAACAGACTTCATGTCGTTGACTTGTTGCAGTTGAAACGCAACATCAGGTCATCATTCTAAAAAGGATAGTCAAACAGGACTATGATTGATTAGATAACATTTTATGTAGGCTAAGAGGTTATGACACTGGGCAGCTTTTTCAAACCACCTCTTAAATACCTAAATAAAACATTTTGATAAGCTTTATATGAATATTTGGATAGATATTCTGACCTACATTTTCAAGTAACTTTTTTTTTCAAGTTAGTTCCTTAGTGCAATGCATTGTTGTTCATTTAAATGAGTGAAGTCTGGAGAAGTCTGCACCCTCAACAGACTCAGTGGAAGTCTGCCAGTAAGTCATTTTGAGGACCCTTACCTTAGCCTACTAGATAAATTGTTGTTTTGGACAACCCTGAGGAAAGTCTGCGCAAAGTCCGCAAGTCCACCAGGGTCTGCATGTTTGGATTCAGCCAATACTAACCGAAATAAATAATAAACTTTACACATTTAAAATATGTTTATGGTTTTTTCTGGACAAACTGGTTGTGCATAAATAAGACATGCTAAGGTGTAAAAAAATAATAATTATGAAACTGATGAAAATTTGCCTTTATTCTTTTCCATTTTTTTAGAGGTGTAACATTAAGTGTTTAAAACGATTCCATACATATCATTTTCTATGTTTAAGATACAATTCAGGGACAATATGAGATACAATGATCTGAAATTGATACGGTAGCATAACTCTAGTTTTAAAAAATTATGCAAGTGAGGATTCCTACATGTTTTTCTTGTAAGGGAATTGGGGCTGAAATAATTATGGATATTACCAAATAAACACAATGATCGATGGCAAATCCATTCACCTTTTATTTGAACATAATAAAGTGCAGTGTAAGGAAAGTAGCTAGAAGTAGCTAGACGACGTCATCAACTATTTTACCCAATATGCAATTCTGAAAGTGGCAATATATGTGTGTGTGTTTCTGTGTGTCATCGAAAAGGCTGAAGAAGGTATTTAATAAAACTAACTTTCTACTGTATGTATTTACAAACTAGGTTTTTGTTGCCACATACCTATAGCTTTTTTTCATTCTCAAACATATGTTATCACTGTATGAAGTTTGTACATGCTATTGAACGTGTGCCACATTTACACATAGCAAAGCAAAAGCAACATTGGCTTTCAAATCAAGTTTTGGTTGAATGTTAGTTTTAACATTTCTGCTCTTATAAGCTTTGTTTTGGTCTTACATAAACACCTGAGAAACACTCTGCTAAAAACAGAAACAGCAAATCATGATTTTACATTCATATCCATCCATTCAAATCCTGCCATGCATCAATATTCACGCTGCTGGTAAAAATCTATCCAAGTCCCAGTTTAGTCCCAGTTTCAACAGATGGGAGTGAGCAACAAAATCAAACAATTAAAATCATCTGCAAACATTCACAAGTCGCTAGTTAAAAGAAAGCCAAAAAGTGCACAAGTAGACATCAGAGTAAATCAGAAATAATAGATTTGCTCAAAGGCCCTCTTGGCCCCAGTGTAAACAGGACTGTAGTTGTATATCAGCGCTTGGCTCTCCCCCTCCTCCGATTCAAATCTGTGGGTGCTCTTCCTGGCTGGAAGGAGAGAAAATCAAAGCAAGATTCACACATCACTCAGCTTCCAACTGTTGGAATAGGCGGCATTCACACCAAATGAAGCGGTGCTGCGAGAAAAACGCTAGATTTCCCATTCATTTGAATGTGGCCCATCCGTTTTCCTGGGACTACTGTAGCAGGGATAATAATGTATATTAGCCAATCATGGCCGAGGAGCATCTACTAGCAACAAACCTAGAGGTGTAATTAGCTGATAAAAGGTCTACTGTTGTGTTAGTGTATAAAGTGACTTTTCCAAACGCCTGATTTTGTGTGAACGCAGCCTTAACGGAGCAATGAATTTTGTGCTCCTTACCTTCACTGATAAAGAATTCTGCCATGTAGAAGGTGGTCTTGATCGCTGATGGAGAGTGTGGAATGGGTTTTTTCCTGGTCCACTCAAACGCATTTTTCTCTGGATGCCACTGTGTCCCATAAATTGGGTAATCATAAGCTGCCGAGAGGAGAGGGAAGACAGAGTACTTATTTAAACAGTTCCCTTTTGGATGTTAGTGTAAACGTGATGCTGCGTTGTAACTACAGTACCTTCGAACGTTGACACAAACTCTACTGTTCCGTCTGTGTTTGTGGAAAGGACTTTGTAAAAGCTCTTCAGCTCCTCGTTTGTGTTGTGAGTCTGAAACGAGCAGACAAGAGGTCAGCCACAATTAAACTAAAACCTGCTTTCTGCTTTCAATGTTCTTAGAAACATTACTCATAGGAGGGGAAAAGAGTCTTATGTCACCACAATCAAACACTATTTGACACTGATACTAATAGAGGACGTACCAACAAAGCCAAACTCCACCTGTGAGAGTTTTCCGCCAGCGGTTCAGAGGCCAGAGCGTCCATGAGTTCAGCTGGGAAGCCTCCAAACAGCCTGCTGTGTTTGACCTCTGGAAATGTGTTCATGACATGAAGATGTGTTTAGATAACTTGTTAAGGAGTAAATATCATAGTTAATGTTTAAAAAACTAAAAGAAGTTAGGACAAAGCTGTACCATTAGTGAAGTTCAGAGGCAAAGCGACGCCACTCGTGTTGGTCATTGACAGTACTGTCTTTTCACTGGTCAAGACGCTCAGCTGCTCTAATCCCAGACATGTGCCCCACACAGGGAAATAGTCGCCTCTCTTGTTTGCCTGAAGCAACACACCACACACAGTATTACAACAAAATACAGCATCAACACACTTAAAGGAGGAGTCAGAAATTCTGGAGGATGCTAGCTGTCAAAATCACCTTTTGGTCAAAATCAGTGAATATCTCCTCACTAGCGCTGAAAATAAATTGTTGTGTTTATACACAGCTGAGGCAAAGTCAACTGGTATGTAAGCAAAGGGTATGTCAACAAAGTGGGGCCCCCATAGCTAGCAACATGCACGTCCACAGAGCCTAGGCTGTGTATTGCTTGTGCATTTTTTTTTTCAGTGTACATACAGCACAGGGAACAAATCGTGAGGAGATATTTACTGATTTTGACAACAAGTATTCTCCAGAATTTCTGACTCCACCTTTATACATACTGACCAGTATTCCACACTTTTACCTCAATAGCCAGCTCATAGAAGGCTTTAGCGGCCCTTTGGTAACCAGACGAGATAATACTGACACCTCCGCCTGGGAAAAGGACGCTGGTAAGAAAGAAACAACACACAGAAACTGAGTCACAATGTGTATCTATTTGTTTGTTGAAATAATGGACGAAATAATAGAAAACCTCATCATTTAACATGCTTCTGGCCTTCAGGCTGGTTGATTCTACTCAAAATAGAATAGGTTAATGTGTTGCCAGGTGCTTTTTGTGATAGTTCACAAAACCGCCAAGGCACTTTTCAAGTTACGTGCTGATAATAAAGCTTATTTCTAGCCTAATGTTGTTATATTTAACCTATCATTTATTGTTGTATAACTACTAATGAACACTATACAGGGTCAAGAGTGTATCTACTTTTTCAGAATGGCTTTAAAAAATGTCAATTACTTTTTAACTAAATCTCCTATCTGCAGGGCTTGAACTTTGTAGTGCAGTTATTGTGTACAGTGCAACTGCATGTTTCACTGTACATGTGACAATGCAATATATTGAATCTTGAATTACACATTTACCCATTAATGGAGTTGAACAGAGCCTTATACTCCTCCAGTGTCTGATTGATCCTGTAACAAATGACAAGGGCTGAAGTTAAAGATTTGAATTTCAACCACGTGTATTTCAGTGTGTTACTCTATCTGTTTTAGTTATCTCAAACCTGAATAATGGATTAATGAAGTTATTGCAGATATCCACAATTCAGTTTTGACTATGCAACATGACGTTGCAGATACGAGTAATATGGGAGGCTACACGTAAATGGGAAAAGTGACGTCACTTCACCTAGGAAGAATGACAATGATGCTGCAGATATCATTGTTATTGTTGTCTACATAATTCAGTGAGTTAAGATAATTGACAATAAAGAAAAAAACATGGTGTTGCTGATATCTGTCATTTTAATTCCGGATAGGCAAATGTAGACATAGGACTAGGCTACATGTTACACAGCATGCGCCTTACAGGCACGTTCATTTAACACTCACATGACAGGAACGACCCTCGCGCCCCCTGACTCCAGGAACTTTACATACGAAGCAGCTATGTAAGAGGTTTGATTCGGTGTTGGCAACTCTTGAGCCAACACACCTGTAGGAGAGAAACACACAGCCCAAATCAAGTCATAGGCTACAGTCTGACTATACGCTGCAACTTCATCAAAAACTACAACAACAACAATATTAGGCTACAGCTGGTTTATTGAGCCTGTGATAACGTAACGGACCATTACATTAACGTGAAAATAAAAACTTACCAATAATGGGCCTGTCATTCCTCTGGACTGAGGAATAACACGGTAGACACCAAAGAGAAAAGCTAAACAGTAACAAGTTCATGTTTCTAAAAGTTAAAGGGTAATGTAGCATGTTGGACTTCCGCCATTTGTCCGCGAGGTTACTTCCGGGATACGTCATTCAAAATAAAAGCACCACATCTTGATCTGACTTCAAGTAACCTCGTTTATTGACTTTTATTTTCCACAAATACACGAATAATAAAACCAGCAAGATAACAAACATAAACTTTATTTATTATATATGGTATTTTTGCTTTGTTTCGTGCTGTAGGACTTTGTTAGTATAGTATTTTTTTTATTTTTTTTACTTTTTACTCTTGTGAAAAACTTTGTGAATTGTATTTATGTGAAATGTGCTATCTACTAAATAGACTTTTGTGTTTAGAGATACGTATTCCTATCAGAATGTTTCCATTTTAAGTGGACAATTCATTTTCCAATAGCAACTTTAAGTTGTAAACTTTTTATTTTGAAGTCTACGCGCAAAAACGGAAGTTATGTCTTTGACAATAATATAAAGCTAGGGTTTTTCTTTGTATGTCCATGGGTTTTTCTCATGTTTTTTATGAACAAACTGGCTGTGCTTAAACCATGGCATACACGTAATGTATTAAAGCACATGTAAACCCAAATCAACAAAATCCTTCCAACTATGTAATTTGGGGAATTAAAGCTATATCTAAGTGTAATGAAGTTTACAGAAATTGAGTTGAGTGAAACACATTTCCCCCTAAATATGATGTTATGTCTGTATTAATATAAACTAACAATCATACAGCCACATTGGTTTAATTTGATTAGAAAGTTCAAGTATAACATATTAAGTCTGATGTAAATTCAACCCTGAATCAAACGAGACATATTGCTGCATGTTGAATTTTTTATTAAATGTTTTGAAAGTGTTGAACTAAATACGTATGGCAGTACACACTAAGTAGTAAGCCAAGAGTCTCCACTACAGTTAAAAAAAAAAAAATCCATTTGTTTAACTTTGCTGACCGTGCCTATCAGGTCATGACATCACATCCTGTCTGATTGCTGGCTTTGAGGCGCTTAATGTTCACACCAGCTTCTGCCAGCTCGACATGTAACTGAGTGATTACGGCATTGGTCAACACGCGTGTGCGAGCTAGCATCCAGGCGAAGTCAACGTGGAAAAGGTTAAAGTAGGTGGAACACGAGTAGACCAGAGCGTAAGATTCGTAGTCTGTGGCGAGCACCCAGTATGGGCCATCTGGAACACCTGGATATGGATAAGGGTGATATTAAATCACATGGTGTAAGGTATTCTGCATTGTATTACAACAGTGACTTGGGCTATACTAGCTCAATTACCCCACATTATGTTTACCTTTAAAAAAGCTGACACCCAGAATAGCTGGCTGAGATGAGTTTTTAACTCTGGCAACTCCCTCGATTGAATTTATCTTCCCATCAAACCTGAACAGAGAGAAAGAAAGAAGATGGTTGATGTACAAACGAAAAAGGTTTTCTTTTGAAAGAGAGAAGAGAGTGAAAGAGATGCAAATCCATCCATATGTATTACTATTCAGAGTGAAGAGGGAATGAATGAATATGGCGTGTAATGATATTTTTAGAATTTCAGAAGGGCGGTTCAATCCTTACAGCAGCTCTGCATTGTAAACCTTGACTGTCCCATCAGGGAGAAGGGTGTATGTAGCTTGGTTACATTTCCCTCCTTCAAACACAGCTGGGAGCTTCTCTATCTCATACCAGGTACCCATGTACTAGAATCAGAAGAGTGCCAAGATTGTGAATTATCCTTTTGCCCTTTGTATCAGTTTCTTGCAGCCATGTTCAAACGGCATCTCCTTCAATAATATACTCAACTTCTTCCTGTGTATTACAACAACTTACACCCTTAGATATCAACACTGCACACGTGACCCAATATGCACAAAATAGATACAGAAATGGCAAAAGTCACATAAATTAATTTGAATAATATTATCCTTCAGTATTTTACCTTTGTAATGTTAAAATCCTCTTGAACTGGCGGCTGGGGACATTTGCCACTGTGGAAAGACTGACTGTCGACTGTCACAGCAGTCAAGAGAAGCACAAACACCACCTTCACACCAAAGGTAGAATAGTTAACCTGGCTCAAATCTTTTGCTTAAAGCCAAAATAACAGTGCAATGACAATGGATTTATAAAGACAATTCATATGCTTATAACAAATAGTGCTTGATTAAATGAAGAAATGTTCACTCTACCTGGTAGGCCTTCATGTCCCTCACAAAAAGTTGTTCGGATATTTAAAAAAAAAATAAAAAAATTAAGACAACCTCAAAAAGACCTTTATGTTGTCACTGTAATGCATGCGCTCTTAACTTATCAGCGTATAGTATAGTGAGAGCTTAGAGCTTCCTGGCATGGAAAGAATAAACATCCAGAACAAACAGACCTTTGGTATGTTTGAATAGCTTTATTGGGAACACCAAAAGAAAACTGCTGCTACTGCTCCATTTTTGATTGCTGAAGGGTGACAATAGCACTGGTAGGGCTGCAAAAAGCTATTACTTTCATCAACCCATTGATATTTTTTAAATTAATAGTCAACAGATAAATGAATTACTAAAATGAGAGAGAAACCAGAACAGGTTATGAAAAGAGAAAACTTTATTCAACAAAGCACCAAATATTTATACAAAAAACACGTGCTCTCACTTTTTCCCCTCGGTATTTATTTTTCTAGTCTGTTTGTTTTGCTTGTTTCAATTGTATCTACATTAGGTGGACTTTAGTTTTGACCGTTGAAACCAGTCTCCCGAAATCTATAAATGTAAAAAAAATAATAATAAACAAAAAAAAAAACTGTACAAAAAACAGAAAAAAAGACACAAAAAAAGTGAGAAGAAACAATCATTTGACAAACAACACGCGATAAATTACATTCTTAAATTTAATCTTCTGATTTCATGTTATGTGCTGTGACGGTATAAATAAATTGTTGGATTTTTCTTTTAAATTAAATAGCCTGTTGAGAGAACGAGCTGCTGAGAAGTGAGATCACCGCGATGTATGAAAAAGCTACAACACAAACAACAACAACAACAACAACAAGGTTTAAGGAAAAGGATGAAAATATTTTCAAAAGAAATAAAGTACAGTGCATCTTGAAATTACTTTGGTGGCAACACTGGCTGTCTGGTCCCTTCCTCTGATGGAAACAAACTTCTGGTTGTTTTTACATTACGAAAAATTCTACTGAATTTAAAAAAGAAAAAGAAGAAAAAAAAGTTTAAACTCTCCATGACAACCTGTAAACAAAATAGTGAAAGTAGCTGGTTCTGCTTCCATCACAACAGTCTTTGGAAATGTATCATTCACAAGTCTCTATAAAGACACAATACATTTGAAAACATAGTAGACAATGTATCCTGAACAAAGCCTTATGACAAGGGAAAATGTGTTAAAATGCATGTTTGGTTCTTGTAAATTGACTCCACTTCCCTTGAATTAAAAATCTTAAAAAGGTGCTGCGTGTTAAGGGTGTCACTATTCTTGTCAGGAGTAAAGTACAAGAAGACCGTTGGCTTCCATCAACCTCCATGTTGCATTTTACATTATGTGCCACCAGCTCGGATACAAGGGGAAATCTAAAGGGACAGTCCTTTGAAGGCACATATTTGGATTGCGAGAAACCCAGAAAAAAGGTTTCAGTTCAATAGCATAGCATTATCTTCACCTTAAAGCTATAGTGCGTAACTTATGTCGCCCCCATGAGGAATTCTGAGGAATTACAACAACACTTTATACCTCCTGCTGTACGTCCAGGTGTTTTCTTAGCAGTAGAATCAACAACTGAAACATTTCTTCAGCCCTTCTTGTGCTCATATTTGTATACACTGCCATACTTAGAAATACAGAGATCCTTTTGTGGAGCTGGTATGCTTAATCAACTTTGTGTCAACTCATTTGGCGAAGGCTTGAATGTCACCGACATTCATTTATATGAAAAAAGTTACACACTATAGCTTTAAGTTTTACCTTCCCAGATTGTGTCCTGGCATTTGTAAAGAGTTAGTCACTGCCTCTTTATCTTCTTGCGTCTTATGAAGAACACAGTGTTGTCAGAAGAAGGAGAAAATAAAAAAGTACTAACATCCTCTTTGCGAAAAAACGGGCTGTTAAATGTGGTCCTTCTGATTCAAAAACCACAAAAAGCTACACGAAGCACCAAAAATGTGTCCAACACCACATCCTCCTCCAATTAAGACAATCAAATATTTCCCCCCAGGAGTGTTAAAAGTTTTTCGGTGGCTGGGATGGGTTCCTCTGTGGAGCAGATGTTCAGGGGGGCAGGGGGGGGGGGGGGGGTTTAAGAGATTTTGTGTGTCTCGATGCAGAGGACGATGTACTGGTTGGAGCAGCTGCGTGTCTGTTGTCCCAGGAGCAGACCTGAGGTCAGACTGGAGGACTGGCCCGTCAAAGACACGTGGTCGGCCCGCCACGTCTCACAGTGTTTGTCCATCACTCTCCGACCCGTACCGCTGGAGCCGTGCCAGATGCTCTTCTGAGGCCTGGAGAGAGAAAGTAGATGAAAAAAATAATTCAAAATAAAAAATTATAGCTATATCGGCCTATACTTTTTTCTCTCCTTTTTATTTTTTCTTATGAATATTCTTGTATATGTGCTTATTGTATTTACTTATTATATTGCCTGTTTTTTTTATTTCATGTTTACATTTTGAATCTGTGATTGTGATTCATACAAAAAAAATGTGTCTGGAAGTCAAAAAATAAAGTTATATAAAAAATATATCTAAATAATACCAGACGGACACAAAGAGAGGGAGAGAAATGTAGGCAGGTTGAATGGGATTTACATACCAGAAGGGGTCGGCTAAAACGTCCCGGCCGTCAAAGGAGTAGATGGGTATCCTGGCGTTGACCGGTGCACCGTCACCTTTGAATATTGACCGCCAGTTCCTAAACATCACGTCTCCCTATAGAAGAAGACATGAGAGTCGGTTAGATGCAGCCAGCAGTTTTATGTCTGTAGATGGTTCATGAATGATAAAGGTTAAGTGTAGGGATTGGCATTTCAAGAAATGTCCTTGACTAATCCTTGATTCATTAATATTTTATTTATGTTCTAAATATTGCCTTTGGCAGAAAATACGAAATAAAGCGTACTTTTCATCTATGAAATCTTCATTCCAACAATAATCCTCTTAGCCAATAACGTCCAACTGTTTGTCACACATTATGCTCATGTTCAGGTTCAAATGTCTCTTTAAGATGATCTTCAATACCCGATCATCGATTGAGCATGCCCATTGCTAGTTGAGTGTAAGTAGTTATTTGACTTTGAAAATCAGCAGAGTATAGGCAGACTGACCCTGAGGTTGGTGACTGGCAGAGTTTCCCTGAAGCCAGGATAGACCACGTGGACCAGGTCCTGTCTGTGTGAGGAGATGAAGGCGCGGTAGTTAGGAGGCAGACCCATGGCTTTGGCCTGTTCATAACACATCCTGTCTGCCAAGTCCAGACCCATCATGTCTCCTGAGTGGGGCTGGTTCAGAGCCACTAGGTTGAGCTGGAGAGAGAGAGAGAGAGAGAGAGAGAGAAACGAACATGTCGTTGTTAGTCCACTGTATGTTAAGAAATGTTATTACATGGCACTGATAAATGTTGTGTTCTGATTGGTCAATCACGGCTTTCTAGGTCCGTTATTTCTTGATAATTATGAGTGACCCGTCCGCTATACATTATCCCTTACATACACAACCCCTTCACGAGTCTTGTGTCATCCCATTCAGTATTACATATTCCAATGTAAAGAGTTAAATAAACCCAGATACATTATTTCAAATACACAGCCTTATTAACACTCACCCTCTCTCTAACCGAACGTATTCTTTCCATCGTGTCTCCTCTTATTTGATATGCAGCTCGAGGCTAAATGAATAGGTGAGAGGAGATACGATATTAAATGGATAAATAATGCATTCACACAGTATCAGAATATCCCATTTTTAATGAGAAAAAATACATAAGACTGAGCAATAAGTACCTCATCTTGTGGAATAATGTTATTGGAGAGGTGGATCAGATTGCCAAGCTGTGGAAACAGAAATGACAGAAAACTTATTCAATAGACTTTTAGCACTTTTAAATGCATAACTTTAAGCATGCCATTTTCTAATACTTATATTCTTTTATACTTATATTCAATGTGTTGGGCATTCAACAGAAAATAGGGTTTTTTCATTGGTCAAACACAGGTTGTTCCAATCTTTATTTGGCCTTCAAACATGTTTCCAGTAACCAGCCAAACAATCTGACAAAAGGATCTGCAGCATTCATTCTTCAAAGGACATTCATTTTCCAGTGCCCACAGAACTTTGAAAATCAGGAACACATTCAAGGGGATTTTCAATGCAAATCAGGCAAATCACCAAACTCACCCAATGCCATTCTGACCATGTAAAGGTCCAAGTAATACACAGAAGCAATTACACTGCTGTTACAGTAGTTAGGCCTTGACCTACAGTACATGCATATATTTTTTAAATGGGGCAAGTTACTGGCTAATGTGCGCTGCTGCATAATATTTCAACAGAAAGGTTACACAACTTCTCTGTCATTCATTTGCATATGTTATGTTTCAAAATGATGTTTGGTATTGATATCATTGCATACTTTAGTACACATTTCAATACCAAATGTAGATGCATAACTAGTCCAAGGCAGTTACCTGTATCTCCTTCCATCCCTGTGAAACCTTAATGAATAGACTTCCAGTTTGTGTGACAAACGTCAGACTTCCCTCTGTGTCCCGGACTGTCTGCTGCATCATAGACTCGCGGGTTGAAAATGATTTCACCTAAGAAAATAAATAATAAAAAAATGTAAAAAGGGGAAAGAAATACTGTACCCACTACCACACTATTTCTGGAGACATAGGAATTGCCACATTACTAATGTTATAGCAACAATGGATGATGTGTATGTGATATGGTTATTATTTTGTTATCTCAAGAAATTGTGACCTTTAGCCAATAAAAGCTGTCTGTGCACTTCAAACTCTTTTCTCACACACTATACACTTTAAACATGTGTCACAAAATCCTCCACACTACAAATCATTATTTTTCAACATGTTTATGATCATTTGTAAAGCTGTATTCCATTCATATAATTCTAAACTGTATCTGCGCTCTGAAAGATGATGGATTGTAAGTAGAGACAACATGGCAAGAAGAAACTATGGTTCACTTACAGGTGATGTGTTGCCCGATGGTCCAGGAGGACCAGGTGGTCCGGGGGGTCCAACAATGTTCAAACCTGATAGAACAAAACAGTCAACACCATTCAGTATAACTTAATCGCATGAGCTACAACACTGTCATGTAAACTCAGAGGCCTATTTATAATGTGACTGATGATTGTTACCCGAGCCATATCTGTGGTTTATCGCAGGGGTTCCGGGCGGCCCCGGTGGCCCAGGTTGACCCACCGATCCTGGTCTGCCGTACCCTGGGATACCTGGAGACCCTGGAACCCCGGGGTGTCCCTGTGGACCAAGCACTGACTCTCCTTTGGGGCCCTGAGATGTGTCAAGAAGAATTTGATTGGTGGGTTTGGTAAAAAAAAAATATATATCATAAAGATGACAATTGGCGTGTGTCCATGTCAACTTGACTCACCACAAGTCCTGGTCTCCCTGGGATACCTGGTCCCCCCGGAAACCCTGACTCCCCCTTGTCTCCCTTGTCTCCTTTAAAGCCTGTGTCGCCTCTTGTTATCTCCTGTGATTACATGATCAGACACACACACACACATTAGACCTGAGTTTGATGGCACATAAGCCATACACATGTTTTTTAACAAAATGTTATGAAGTATTTGAATATGAAACTTACCCATCCTCCTCCCCTGGAAAATATGTCTAGAAAAATAAAGCAAGAGGAGAGAGTGGAAATTAATCATGACATTAAAAAAGCCCCAAAATATTTTAAAAACTAGTTTAAGCTTTGTGATTTTAAAGTAATTTAAGATGAGTACAGAGGAAATACAACATAAAATGTACAGTGGGAATGCGGTTACCACTGGATTTGATTGAAGGAGACATTTACTCACCTGGTTGTGCCGGCATCCCAGGAAGGCCCCTCTCTCCTTTTTCTCCTTTATATCCCGTCTGACAGTTACCTTGGAGACAAAAAGCCAAACTTTAATTGAAGCAGATTTTGGTTAATAAAATACAAACATCATGGATATTGCGAGTGTGTTATTAGCATTTGCGATTTTTCTGTATAGTCAGCCTATATTGAGTAGTTTTGATAAGAAAATTATAAAACCAACTTATTTATACTTTAAGACAAACAAAACAAATGAGCAAACATACCAGTTGCAATGGTTCCATTGGGATTGAGCTGAAGCAATGGAGCACAAAGATATTGACAGCAGTCAGTGATGAACACATTCAGAAATCATACCAACTTGAAATCTTGTATGATAACTCAGGATAATTATCAAATCAATAAAAAAATCCTACATGATTTAGAATAAAGACCAAGCAGGAGGAGGACAGGTTTTATAGTTTTAATCTGACATTAGAAAATAAGAAATGTAATTTAAATATGGTCACGGAAACTTACTGTCTGTTTGCAGTGGGGTCTGGGAGGGATGGGGAACACGGTCTGCAGAAACCAGGGAAGAGCAGAGTGTGAGTGTGTGTGTGTGTGTGTGTGTGTGTGTGTGTGTGTGTGTGTGTGTGTGTGTGTGTGTGTGTGTGTGTGTGTGTGTGTGTGTGTGTGTGAGTGTGTCTGTGTGTACTTACTCCTTTGGGACAGTTGAATATACCTGGGCGGCCTGGCAGACCTGGTCGGCCAGGAGGTCCCTAAAAAGAGCAGACACAGTAGACAAGAACATTTTTAAAAATAAAAGAAGAGGGTGAGATTTTTCCACAACAATACAGTGACTAAAAGGGGGGAAATAAACTGCTATGAGACCTCACACTGTTGTAAAACTGGCACAATAATACATGTTTAATTAAGTTTAGGTATGTGACTTACTGGCAGTGAAAGTGCAGAGTCCCCTCTCTCTCCCTTTGGTCCAAACATGCCTGGACGACCCTAAACAGACAGACATTTTCATTTTATTTCAGATTCAGACAACTTGTTTCATCCCCATTCAAAAACACTAAATAAGAATAAATAATTAAGAGCCATTTACAATGAGTAAAGTATGTGTCCAGCAACTTAATAGCAGAAGGAATAGAGGACTTTAAGTAACTATGTGTTCTCTTTACACATTACACCGTCGGCCTGAAGGCATTGGAGAGAATTCTGTAAAAAGAAAATTTGATCAGGTTGGCTGATCTTTTTTGCCTTCTCAGCTGCACGTTTCTACTAAATTGTGCCCAAGTCCTTTTGCTGAACTCCAATAATCTTTGAATACACATTAACTAATGCTATGATGCCCATAAGGAAATTTAGGTAAGGTGTGTGGCTAGGTGTGATTAAATATAACGTGAAAATTAACCTCAATCTCCCAATCAAAGAACCAATATTACCACCAGGAAATGTAAGTGTCTGTGTGAACTTTAAATCAAATGTATCATGCGTGGTGAGTTCATGGTGCTTACAGGTCTTCCAGGAAAACCAAATTCCCCTTTAGGTCCCGTTGGTCCCATAGGCCCCTGTTTGGAACAAGACAAAGTGAGCAACAGTATTTTTTAATAATACAGTGTTTAATATCAGAGTATTTAGCAACATCTAGTGGTAAGATACTAGACTGCAACTCTCCCTTGCTAACCCCTCCCTTTAGGAGAATGTACAGATGCAACATGGCGGTGCGCCCCGCTCCTATGTAGATATAAAAGGCTCATTCTAAGAAAAACCTTTATTTTCAAATGAGTATACACTAATTAAAATTAAATTTTCCTGTGGTCCATTTTTACCAAGTCTGTTCTGAATAATGCCAATAAATTCTACACACTGAATATTCAAATGCATTCTACAGCAGAACATGCTGAAGGTTGTGTTGCTTGCTGTTAATACTTACTGGAATCCCAGTGGGTCCAGTTAGACCAGTATCACCCTGCAAGCAGAAATACATTACATGGATTTGTCCATTGAAAGAAAGTACACGAAAAAAAATTATAATATGAGTAAAATTATTTGGATCTAAAAAAATACGAAAACAATTGCAACAAATATCAACCTTGGGTCCCATTGGTCCAGTCATGCCTGACATCATGGATCCATCTGCTGCCATGAAAACACTGGGCTCACCCTTTTCACCCTGCAAGTAACAGAAAAACAAAGCATATGTAGACAGAGAATAGCACACACTCACACACAAAATAATGCCTAGTAATTTTATGTAGTGTTAATTTTTTTTAGATCTCACAATGTACAAGTACTGCATGTGACACAGATGAGGCATGTCCCACTTACTTTCAGTCCTGTAGACCCAAGAACTCCCGGCAACCCAATGTCCCCCTTTGGACCCTGTGGTCCCTGGAAAACATTTAGTGAATAAAAGTTAGGATAACTTCATAATATCTAAGTCTTGGACTCTGTTATAACAGGAAGAACGTTATTATCTACATGTTGCCATATTCATGTTAGTTTGCTGTTCCTTGTGTTCGGAATAGGGAACTTGACAGATGAACATATTCACTTGTACAAAAGGACTTTTTACACTCATACAAACATAGAACAACAAACACTTTCCATGTAACTCATTTTGTTGTTTCCATGACATCTGAAGAGTAAGATGTCTTTGATGTGTTTTTGGTCTGATACTCACAGCGGGTCCCTGGGCTTCAAACATCCCTGAGAAGTTGGCGGCTCCGTCTGTGTCGTTCAGTAGAAGCTACGGAGACAAAACAAAAGCGAATGTTGTCAATTTGAACAAACTGAACCGCTGAACAAATGCATCATGTTGGTTACGTCAACGTCATGCAGATGCTTTGTGTAGTTTTACTAAAGATGTACCAATGAGTTGGTAGAAAGTTGCACTAAGACACTACTGTACAATTTCCCTTCTAAGCTAAGTAAGCTTAAGCCATGTTTTGAAAAGCTTTGGTCAGGCGCTACTTACCTCTTGCAGGTTGATAACAGGTCCTGGTGGTCCGGGGGGCCCAGGAGGACCCGGTAGACTGAGCCCGTCCCGTCCTGCCTCTCCCTGAGGAACAAGTTTAACATGTTAGCCTCTCAGAATCAGAATCAGAAATACTTCATTGATCCCCGGGGGGTGTTTCTCCAATTGTTCAGTAAGTAGAGATACAAAAAGGCTCTAAACTTCAGAAGTGGTTGGGTCTCATCGCATATCGGTGACAGCTTTACCTTTAGTCCGGGATCTCCTTTGCCCCCCTTTGGTCCCTGTAGATCAGAAACAAATTTGCAAAGTTAAACATGCAGTAATGTCTGTCTGTCTGTCTGTCTGTCTGTCTGTCTGTCTGTCTGTCTGTCTGTCTGTCTGTCTGTCTGTCTGTCTGTCTGTCTATATATCTATCCATCCATTTACTGACCTCTTCCCCCCGGAGTCCATCCAGACCTGGGAACCCTGCTCTGCCAGCAGCACCTGTCTCCCCCTACAGAGAACCACAAATACATTTCCATCATCCATACACATTACATCACTGGTATAATATAACTTGCTTTAAAAATAAGTTTCCAAGAGTAAAAATGGCAGTAAAAAATTATTTGATTGTGGCTAAGTCTACACAGTGGTTTATCCGAGTCATACACTGTATATTGTGTTGGTTCATTTCAGTTGGGAGGGAACGAGAGCGAGTCAGGGCACATTCAACGTGAACCAATAAGCCCGATAAGAGGACCGCCTCAGCTTGCTGCCAAAAACCCCTTGTCACACTCTGGCCTTTGACTTTGCAGCTGTTAATAGTGACCCTAAGGTTACAGGCGTTTTAAGAAGTGTGTCTGGTTGGTGCTGAGATAAACCCATCAACAACAACAACAGCAACACAGCAGACCAGAACAGCGGAACTGAACTTGACAGCAGACTCACCTTTTGCCCTTCCATTCCTGGGAGGCCGTTGATACCATCTCTACCCTGTGAGAGGCAGAGAAGGAAAAAAATATTGTACAATGTTTGTAATCAAGCAAAAGGGATAATTTAACTGAATCTACTTGCCTTTTGTATTATGCCTAACCCCAACCCCAAAAGTCTTAAGTCTAGATTGTTTGGTATAGAAGGGGGCTGATGCCGAACAATTACATACTGTAGTAGATATCAGGGACACACAGATATCTTACCTTGGGTCCTTCAAGACCAGGGATTCCTGGAGGACCCTGTGGAACAAATACAAGTAAAAAGCAGTCGATGTTATGATGAAATGTATAATGATGATTGATGATGGGAAATAACATTAAAGTAGAAAATGATGGTGTGTGTGGTCCTTTCCATGCTAACACACTCAGTGCAGTTGTACCTGTGGGCCACTGGAGAGAACAGCTCCGAAACCACTCTGAAGACCAGATCCTTCCAAGTCCTATTGAATGTGAAAAAAAATAAATAATCATAATGATCAAATTGTGTCATAGAAGCAGTTTCATAAAATCACCATGCAATGCTATACATTTGTTTGTATGCATTATGTGTGTTGCTTCTTTTTGACAGAAATTCAATGTCATTACTATACTTTGCAGTATTAATCTTTTTTTAGTTTGCCCACTTCAACAACTAATGTTGGGTTTTCACTCCATGGGGAAATGTCATGCAATTTTGAGCTATACAAAACAGAAAACCTGACCTAACTTGACATGACTACTAATAGTGTTAGTGAAAGTTTGGACTGTACTGGAAGTAGACTGTTCATTTTTGAGTAAAAACAGGCCGTACCTCAAAGTCCATGGTGTAGCCTCTACTGGGGGGCCCGGGGGGACCAGGGGGGCCGGGCTGACCCCGGGGACCAGGCTGCCCCTCTGGACCCTCTGAGCCCGGCAGGCCTGGGAACCCTGGAGTGCCCTGATCTCCCTGTGACAAAGATGGGTTAGATGACTATGGTCACTATTCACTATTCAAAATGATCAGGAAATCAATCAAGAACATGGAAATAAGAGGAGGAATAGGGGTAAGGACTTCACCATAAACATAATAGATAGATAGATAGATATATAGATAGATAGATAGATAGATAGATAGATAGATAGATAGATAGATAGATAGATAGATAGATAGATAGATAGATAGATAGATAGATAGATAGATAGATAGATAGATAGATAGATAGATAGATAGATAGATAGATAGATAGATAGATAGATAGATAGATAGATAGATAGATAGATAGATAGATAGACAGACAGACAGACAGACAGACAGACAGACAGACAGACAGACAGACAGACAGACAGACAGACAGACAGACAGACAGACAGACAGACAGACAGACAGACAGACAGACAGACAGACAGACAGACAGACAGACAGACAGACAGACAGACAGACAGACAGACAGACAGACAGACAGACAGACAGACAGACAGACAGACAGACAGATAGATAGATAGATAGATAGATAGATAGATAGATAGATAGATAGATAGATAGATAGATAGATAGATAGATAGATAGATAGATAGATAGATAGATAGATAGATAGATAGATAGATAGCTTATATCAATCATGTGGGTCCAATAAGGGATGACATGCGATAAATAATACTCAATATTTTACCTTTAGTCCTGGTTGTCCGCTTAAACCAGGCTCTCCCTGTAAGGCACATACAATACAATTAAAATCATGTGTATACAGCAAAGAGGTAGAGTGAGTATTTCAACACAGACTTGTTTACACTGGAGCCCAAGAGCTTTAATAGTCCACAGGGTCACTTCATTAAGAGCCTGGCTCCTTGTGTGACAATGGTATTAAGTTTGTGTGCAATTATTTTTTCTTGCTGAGAGCGCCCTAAGAGGCCTGCTCAAGGGAAATCAGCATGAGCTCAAACACTAGAAGGTGGCAACGTATAAAGTCACTAGTCACACATGCAAGAGGAAGCTCCTGGTTGTTGTGCCAGTTAACATGTGAGGAAATAACAGAGGTAGGTCGCTTCATGGAATCAAAAATGTTCAACAACAGTGTATTGACAGCTCTTTGTGGTTAGGAAGTGCACTTCTGAAAGCTAATGTTAATACCTTGTGTCCATAAAAAAATAAAAGTTGAATGAGGCTTTCTTTGCCCAGAGAATGTAAGAACTTTCCAAGAACGTAATAAACTTCAGCTTTCAAAATTGTAATAACTTCCCAAAAAAATTAATAAATCACTAATTGAATCAAAATATACAGCTATAGGTTGCTTACTCAAAGTGTTTTCATGGCAGGGGTTAATTAACTCAGTATGGACTCCTCCTACCAGGGGGCGGGTCTAACCACTTCTCATGCTCTGGCCCCTCCCCCTTTCATATCTTTGGGTCATTGGATTTGTATTATGTTCGCAGTTTATTACGCAAATGGCATGATGCTACGTCGTTAGCCTCACCTTGTCTCCTTTGTCCCCAACAGGCCCTGGATCCCCGTCGTTTCCATCAACTCCCTGCAAGATTGACAACAGCATTCATCTTTACCAGATACTTTTACCAGTGGGACGCTGTTAACTAACTTAACATTTTCTGTGAATTTCGAGGGTTATTCAACTGTTGGTCTCATTAATATTTCTGAGCTAAAGGTGAAAGCTAACCAAGCTAATGGCCGCCAACAAACAGAAGTGAATCAACCCTGTTATGCAACAAAAACAATGCTACAGTAAATATCGTAAACCAGTGAGTAGTCCATTCGCACGGTTAGTAAAAAGCATCTGGCATTTTTGAAAAGAAAAGACACATTTCCCCCAACAGATTCTACAGCTGACCATGTTCAAAGGCTCCTTACAGTGTTTTCTGCCAAAGCGCTTTTACAGTAGCTTGAGGGTAAAAGGAAAGTACAAGACTTCTTTGAACGTTTGGTAAGTGAGGGGCGTATTGAAGAGGTATGTAGGTTGTAGGGCATTTATAGGCCTACTTCATACCTCAATCGACCACACACACAATATGTTTACTGGTCAATACTGTACAGCAAGCAATGGCAGAAAAGTAATGAAGAATGAACATAGGTTTTTTTAATAAAGTTAGGGGTAAATACTGTCTTTTAGGCCCGTTTGGATCTAACAGGACCCATTATTAATACCTGACCAGAACCAGACCCAGACCCAGACCCAGAAACAGACCCAGAGCCACTAAACCACTCCTCAATCACCTGAAAACAGAAGCTAGTTTAGCAATTAAAGTGCTCTGAGGCCAAACCAAGGTCATTAGCTTTAAGAGTCACAAATCTCTGCTGCATTGTTCAAGAACAAACATGGTACTCCATGCAGTGAGACAGTTGAGTTCTCAACTCAACTGTCTCACTAAATGGCTTTACAAGTCTATGCATAATGTATAATAGAATTTGAACCTTCTCAGTGTTGGGCCCTTTTTGAAGGAACCACACATTTTATATGATTATTTGAGAGGATGAGAGAAAAATCATGCAAATCATGACACAAGAAAGAAATTTGGTGCATTTGTTCTCAAGGGCCTGTTGAACAAAATCTGCCTGATTGGCCACTTGAAAATCAAAGATGGCAGCCATGTTTTTTCAAGATGGCGACCAAATTGGTCTGAAAAAACGTCACAACCTAGTGGTTCTACTTACAAAAATTTCTGTGATATTAACTTAACTTTTGGACTTTGCTCTTGTCGATTAAAAATACGATTTCTTATCTGCTGAAAACAGGAAGAATTAATTGATCGTGGAACTTACAGGCAGTCCAGGTTCACCCATATCTCCATCCTTCCCATCTCTTCCAGGTGCCCCAGGTTTTCCAGGGAAGCCGTCCCCAGATGAGGCACTTCCTGGGGGCCCGGGACTTCCTGGGGGACCGGGTCGCCCTGGAGGCCCCTGATGAAACAAGGCAACGTATCTCAGTTAAAGTACAGGGAACAAGTTGTAAAGTGCTGCTCTAGCAAAATGGTCAACTGTTAGTGAGTGTCCTCCTAAAGCGTCAACATTGAACAACTTTATAATTAAAATGCAATAAGCTTGAAAGAGCTTGTTATAGTAAGTATATCTGTACAATAATGCAAACAGATCCAAAGTAACATGAGACAGAGACAACATCAAAACAAACATTGAGCCAGACATAACAACATAGGAAAGGGAACAGGGAAGTAATGCTAAGTAGAAGGAAAAAACTTCACTCACCCTCATTATCTCTGCATCACTGTCAAAGTCATCAAATCCTGACCCCTCCTAATGCAAAAACACCATAGGACCAGGGTCAGTCAAAACAACATTATGGATTTCAGCTTTTTTTTAAGGTCAAATGTCCCCTGAACCATACCATGAACACTGAAGACTTGCTGGGTCGACCTGGAGGTCCAGGAGGGCCTGGAAGACCTGGTTGTCCAACACTAGTATCGCCCTTAGAAGAGACAGAAGTGGGTTTGTTACTCATTCATACACCTACTGTGTGTGTGTGTGTGTGTGTGTGTGTGTGTGTGTGTGTGTGTGTGTGTGTGTGTGTGTGTGTGTGTGTATGCTTGTGTGTGTGTGTGTGTGTGTGTGTGTGTGTTTATGCTTGTGTGTGTGTGTGCGTGTGTGTGTGTGTGTGTTTATGCTTGTGTGAGTGTGTGTATGTGTCACAATTTACAATTGAGTGATGTGTCTGTAAATACGGTACATTCTGAGCATATTGACTTCCAACTGTATCATTGTATTAAAGTTGTGGTATTGTTTACCTTGTCTCCCTTGGGACCGGAATCTCCCTGTAGTCCTGGGAACCCGGGAATCCCAGTTGCACCCTGGGAAAAAGGAAGTTACAGCTGTGTTCATAAATATACCACATTATGTAAGACTGTTGAAACTGACATTTTATTTAGTTGTAAGTGAAGTGAAAGAAAGAATGAGGCCATCAGTCTCATGGCAGAAGTTACTAAAGTTAACTGTTGGATCAGCATTAAGTCAGCTGATAAGGTGTGTATGTGTGTGTGTGTGTGTGTGTGTGTGCGTGTGTGTAAAAATGGGTACACCTAGTTTCCCAAGAGACACTAAAAAACAACCTATAAATCTACAAGAGACTGCAAAGACTTTACTTACTGGGTCGCCAGTTTCACCTTTGCTTCCCTGGAGAAAAGACAAAAATAGAAAAGCAATCCATAATTTTACATTTTAACCTGTAAAATCGGCCTCAAACAACAGAACTGCTCTAAATAAGTAAAAATCCAGTATTAATACACATCCTAGGCACTGTAAACAGGCATGTTAAGTTAACAAACTGTATGTTAGCAAAAGCTGCCCACCGTAGCTAGCAAAATACCTATTTAAAGGGCCTATGCTAGGTATTAACACTGAATTTCTTCTCAGTGCACACACAGTACAGACAGGTAACAGATCGTGTGGAGAAATTTCCTGATTTTGACTCCCAAAAAAAATCACTGACTCCACCTTTAAATACTGAATATTCTGAATGATTCTGAATATGTCAATCTACTCACAGTCTGTCCATCTTTCCCAGGAGTTCCAGCTGTTCCTGAAGGTCCCTGTGGTCCCTGTGGCCCTCTGGCTCCCGGCTGCCCTCCCTCCCCGTCACCTGAGGCCGGTCCAGGGGGGCCGGGGGGGCCAGCTGGGCCTGGGTCACCTCGCTCACCTTTCTGACCTGGAGACACCAGCAGGACCTGAGGGTTAAAGTGATCTAGCATTGTTAATATATTCATTCATTCACAGGGGATATCACAATGCTTCGGACAGTGTAGTCAAAGTCAGTTGTAGTTAAACTCAAACTAACTTAGTGGATAAGTTTGGCTTTGTTATGAGAAGCCAATATGCGTTTGTTTCTTCCTTTTTAACAAACAAAACTTATTTTAACAATCACAAGTCATTTCAGCATCATCATTTTTCTATCTCCAGCTTGCTTTATAATTTTTCTACAACATGACACCAGAATTGGTGTTTATTGTGACATCCTTACTCTGCAGGATATAGCGTCCTGCCTATTACTGATCTAATTGAACCATATAATAAAGCAATTGTTAATTTAGGTTGGACATCACTTAACTACCATACAGACACATGTACTGTACATGTGTAAACATCTTAAATTAGTGTTGAACTCACAGTATCACGTATGGTGGCTGGGATGTCGGTGGGCACTGGTTTTACTGTAATGAAAGACACAAAGTGAGGAACAATTAAAACATTTGCTGGTTTAGTTTTCAGTCATTGAAACGTTATATACTTTCTTAACAAGATTTGAAAAGGTGGAACGATTCATAATGGTAACACATATGGCCTATTTAGGATATGAAACCTTCATTTAGGGCAAGGTGAGCTGACAGAGATAAAACAAAACTCTTCTAGCACCATCTGGTGGCTAATTAGGGAAATACAACACGAGGGGAGCAGCCTAGGTCATGAATTACAACACCACTTATATGACTTCAAATACATCCAACTGTGCTTGTGTGTACGGGAGAGGATAAGATATGATTTTGGTAAACAAATGTAAGAACCCCATACATGTGTTGCCACCACACACTGATATTCTAAAAGATTAGGATACAGAAATAAGATTGTTTTAGTAATTTTATTATTTTTTTATTTCTACCTCTTTCAGTGGTCATCTCCACTTCCTCTCCAGATGTCTCCTCCTCTATATCCTCATCATCGTTGCCTAGCGACATCTCAGTGGGCGGGGCTCGGACCGGGGAGCTGTAGGTGGGGTCTAGCTCTGGGAGGGGCTAAAAATGACATCACAATCTCCAGTCACCACACAAAAAATATTAAGAAAATCTGGCAATAGTTTTTTTTTAATTAAATGTAAATTAGAACTAAACAGAATAGCAAAATGTATTATGTATATAATCTAAATGGAATTCATTTGCATATACTGTATATCTTTGAGGGCTTGATTTTAGTAATTCATCCCGTTATTATCACATATAATGTTCCACAACCATGCATAGATGAGAGGATTAACTGAGCTGAGCTTGGGTAAATATTAGCATTTGACTTTATTCAGAATCAGCACTTGGATTATCTGTTAAGATCCAGTGAAACAGTTGCTCCATTTTTCAACAGATGGTAGAAAATAAATGTCCGATCCAACTACAGTATCAGGCTGAAAGCAACATTCCTCATATTGTATTGAGCTGGCTGCTGCATTACTTCACCATCATCTCTGCTATTTTTTTTTTTTTTTTGCTTTTTTTTACAAGACCTGCTGCAGTGATAAAATATCTTGACCTCACGCCACACTGTCCTCTTTATCAATGATCCATGGCAATAAAAAAGCAATAAATCTTTTTTTTTTCCTAAAGAGTGTTGGCTATGAATCCTTCTTCTGTCCATATACAGCTTAGGAGGACATTTTTCAAATAGTTCAGAATTGGCTGTAAAAAAGAGCTGCCACACATGGTCCCAGACCATAGTGACATAGCAATGTGTCCCTAAGAAATGAATAGGGAAAATAAATGTAAAATAATTCACAATTTCAAAGCCGTTTTTGTGAAACTACTACGTTTAGCACTATGGACCAGTGTTGCTATAACACATTTCACTGTGAGACTGGGTTGAGCACTGAGGTACCATCGACAAAGTCAGAGTAAAGTATTTCATTTAAGTCCACTGTTGCTTGGAGCACAGGAAGGAAACCTGGTTAAATGAAGCATATATTTCTGATCTCCAGATGGTGTTTATCTACGTGCCCTTAAGCAAGGCACATTAATCTACAGTGTATCTCCCCTGACCAACGAGGTGGAGATTAAGATATTGAACTCCCCGCTTGAGTTGTAAAATAGTGGAATAAGTTACACACTGCTCTCACCATATTTCCATACTAAGTGCCTATAAATTGGATTTCAGGACTGGAAAGTAGTACTCTTGGTACTGCAAATGAGTCATTTGTGAGCACACTCTTATTACTTTGAGTACAGTCCAATATATATTATTCTTCAGATTACTTATGGCAAATTATAAAATGAAAAAGGCAGTTGTATGCATCGTATGTGGTTCATTTTTGAAATATTTAAATGCCTCAAAGAATTCAATTTACCGTTAAAGAATTATTTTGCTTATTTTCCAGAGTGAGTTTAGAATAAAATAAATGTTTTTGTGTGAATTACATATACACCAATACCGAATGTAACCAATCCAACCCAAATATGATACTGACAAAGTTTTACTTGGAGGAACTATTTCTTGGCCCGGGTCTGTCTGCATTCTCCATTTCTCTCCTGGCAATCTCAAAGTGACAGATTTTTCAAACTTTAGACAGAGCCAGGCTAAGCTGTTTCCTGCTGCTCTTAATTTCTCTGCTCATTGTAATGTTATTCACCAGCCTTCTCATATAATGTAACTGGAGGCATGAAAGAAAGAAAAAATAAATTGTAAAAAATAGCCTAAATTGTGGAACTATTTATTTAATTGAAATAATCAAGCATTCTTTCCTATTGCAGCACTATACAGTATCTCTATGTTCCAGTCTCCACCAGGCCTGGAAGGATAAGAACGGTTTGCCTTGGGCTGAGTCCATCTTTTTCTAAACTGGGGTAGGTGAGCGAGGATAGCATGTGTGTATATGTACCATAGACATAAACGTCCCATAATCATTCTTTGCACTATTCTGAAGGATATGACAGAAGGCTTTGGTCATATGTTGTTAATGATCTGATTTATGATACAGTTTGTTCTTGATAAAATACCAAAAAACACATATTAAAGACCTTCACATAGTAGTTTATGAGCGTGTGCATGTACCATAGACTGTATACAAAAAGAGGGATGTACGCACCATGGTGTACTCTCTCTCCTCCACCACCTTCTTCACTTCTTCTCTTCCCTCCATGTCTTCATAGGCATCGTCACCGCTTCCATATCCAGACGCCTGGGTGGAAAATAAGGGAGGCATAAGATAAATACATAGATGGACAGAAATGATGGATTGCTCTCTGACAGACAAATGCAATCTGGGTACAAGCTGCAAAATGAGAAAAAAACTGAATGAAAGCAAACATGTACCGAGACTTTACGGAAGCTACGGTGGCCTACAAGGTCAAGAAGCTAGCTTGACTTAAGTTGGCAGCATCCTATCACTGCCTCAAGTCTTTCAACAATATGAAGTGATGTGAGATGTATTTGTTTGTTAATTTAATATAGTGTGTCTTCCTCATCTTTCAACAAGTACACCAACGATAAATGCGTAAGGCCGTTAAGTTTGTCCATTCTGTGCAGCTGTAGAAACATGGCAGTGCAACCTAGCGGCGCCCCCCCACTCCTATGTATATATAGAAGGCTAAATCTAAGGTAATTGAATTATACACTTATTAAAACATTTTTATAAAGAATATATTCCATTTCAACCAAGCCTGTTCTGAATAATACCAATTTGCTTAACACACTGCACATTAAACTAAATGTGTAGTGTGTGATGTAGCTTTAAGCTTTCATTACGTAGGACCAAATCACCCAAAGTATGTAGGTAGGTCTGCCCACATACTTTTGTCCATATAGTTTAACTGTAGTGCACTTTGTCCACCACTAGAGGGGGGAATAGTTCCTTTACCAAGCTGCAGAGATTGTCTACATTGTCCTGTCAGATACAATAACAAACTAAACATTCTGTCATACTCATTTGTGCATTTTCTTTTTGTTTTTCTACACACTCACATATGGATCGTCCTCTTCACACTGGTCATCTGGGGCCGTGGGATCGGACTTGAGCAGCAGCTGCTGGATGGAGCCCTGCAGACAGAAGGGGAGAGTCCGTGTTAAGTTTGCGTGTTAATTTAGTTCATTCTGTGTCATTAAAGTTTTATTGAAGCTCAGCGTGCATTTCCCACACAACAGCATACCGCCCTTATCTTTCTCCAAAACAGTTTATCCACTTACACGTCATCTAGCACATACACAACTGCACACACACACACACACACACACACACACACACACACACACACACACACACACACACACACACACACACACACACACACACACACACACACACACACACACACACACACACACGCATGCACTCACTCAAATGGACAATCATGAAAAACATCTGTGCAATAAAACAGATGTCGCACACTCATCATCACCGTTTGTGCTCCAAAGACAATTCTCACATCAAATTACAGAATGGATATTTTGATCGTTACATACAAAATACATTACATAATTTCATTGAAATGCCATGATCTATCTATCTATCTATCTATCTACCTACCTACCTATCTATCTATCTATCTGTCTTCAAACAACAGTCCTCGAAAACCCTTATATAATACAGTAATTGGTATCAAATAAAACTCATCACATGATTCACTAGTCATGCCATTATTCCTCAAACAAAATCAAACTTAATCAATCAAATAAGTAACCTGGTGTCACCTTACACCACTGTTGCTAAGTAGTAGGTGTAGCAACATGTGTGTGCGTCACTGTTTCATTTGGAATAAGTGTAAAGTTGGCTGACCTCCGCCGCAGTGCAGTCATGGCATTCAGAATCTTCTCACACACATTCACACACTTGGCCGGCGCCAGCTAAAGTGACCCGCGCTCTGTTGCGTTGGCAACAACACTTTTTCCTCAACACGAGCCACACACTGCCAGTAACTGCAGCCTCAGAACAGCACCTTAGAAGTACTTCATCTTTTCTCTCTGCCATCACTGACGTCTCAACACTCCCAACTACCAGTCACTGGACAATAACAGGGTCTGCATCAAGCCATTGTACACAACAAGCCATTCATTCAGATCCAAGACTAGCCTACCATCAGTTAATATGTTGTAACACTAGCTCTGAACTGTGGTTAAATTATGTGGTTCAACATGTGGTGTATTAGCAAGAAGGTTTTGAGGACACGTCAAGGTTATTAATGAACAGTTTGACCACAAAGTTTTTAAGTGGAAAATGTCTGAGGCAGAGAATGTTTCAGTTAAAAGGTGCTCCGGGGAACTTTCAGTTTGTGTTCATTCTTGCAACCCCTTTGGACAAAAGCAGTATTTTTTTTAATATGCCAGCTGTAGTTCCTGGGTGAGCGTGCCCATGACAAAGGCATTAAGAACAACTATACAAAATTAGCATTGTTTTTAACACTGATGCTCTCGTTTGCTGTTACATGTAATGTATGATCATCATAGCAGAAATTAGACTGTTTCAGAAATATTTTAAAGTTCCTCATAGCATCTTTAAATAAAAGGGTATAAGCGTCTTCAAACACCAGGACAACAACTTGTCTTATGAAGTGATATAAATGTTTAATAGCATTTTCATCCCCCATGTGACAACACTCAGGCGTCTACATTAAACTATCTCTTGTTTACCTTCTCTGTGTGCATGCATGTTAGCGTGTCTGCGTTCTGAATGAAGAGCCCCTTGAAAGGCACATGTTAATGCAGTCATGTGTGTAATAGGCATTGTTCATATATGCATGAAGGTATAAATGTGTAATTGAAAAAGCCTGGCACTCACAACAAGCGTTTCATCAAGCCTTTTTCTGGCTCAATTATTGTGGGGAATTCTTGCATGAAATGTTTGAAAGATGTGAAAACGTTTGCGTGACGCATTGTTTTTTGTTTGTTTGTGTTGTTTACTTCACAAACAGCTGTCTTGGATTTGGTTGCTACTCAGACTGATATCCACCCATTCTCTCTCTCTCTCTCTCTCTCTCTCTCTCTCTCTCTCTCTCTCTCTCTATTCTTTCCCTACCTCTCCTTTTCTCACTCCTTCACCACAATTCAATTTGATAGACCGTGTGCCGTTCCATTAAAAACAGGTGTTTGTTATCTGGCCTGATGTCAATATGAATAAAACTTGGCTAAAATCGAACTGATGTTAAAGAGAGGACAGGCCCATTGAATGTCAGATTTAAAAGGTATTTCGCATATTCGCATATGTGCAACGCAAACTCATGAACACAGATCATTGGGAAAAACATCTCCTGTCAGATGAAATTCTTCCACTTATTATGGCATAAAACATTTCCACACATGCTTCTGAACAGATTGAAGGCTGTTTAAAAATGCATTATCACTTGTTAAATAAGTGACCACTGTAAACATTTGAGGCCAGAACGTGCCAGACATAAGCACCTTTGACTAAAAAGAAGCATGTGCTTGAAAGTTGAGAAAAACCCTTGCAGAATGGTAATACAACATTTTTTTTTATCATAATAAACCAAAAAGCATATTTTTCCTGTTGCCAAGTACATTTGACTAAAGTATGGATCAGAACACACCACTATATAGGAATGAATCTGTTAAAGTGAAGAGAGTCTCTTTTTCTCCACAAGGTGTCAGTAGTTAATTGGATTATAACAGAATGTGCCATGGCTTGAGGTGAGGTGATTAGACAGCAATTTGGTTATGCAAGTGGTTTGTGGACGGCACTCAGAGCTTTCCACTGTTCCATCCAAATATTTAACATTTAACAAAGCTGTCTTACATTACAGTCAACATGCTTCTGTCTGCTAAAAGCTTAAAAACACAAGACAGAATTATGCACCTTTAAAGTTGCCAATCACACTGTTTCTGGTAATCAAAATCGCCACGAGAAGTTGAAAATTCATGTCTGTATTTGTATTGCCTAGTAGCTGCATGATTAAATATGAAGCAAGTAATATTGAACACACATGGACACAAGGTGAACATGAGCATATTTATTTGACCGATTTTTTCCTCAGCATCATGGGTAAGAATACACAGTACACTGTGTTGCTTAGAGAGAATCCGAAGTTGCCAGCCACACACACATTTTCCAATACTCAACATGGGGTGTGTTTCAGTGCAACTACAGACACACAGCAAGAAGGAATAAGTGAATAAATCAGTGTGGAGGAAGATATTTTAGTCTATTTGTTTGCATGTGTGTGTGTGTGTGTGTGTGTGTGTGTGTGTGTGTGAGTGTATTAGAGCTACTAGTGCTGCGTGGCTGTTGTTTCTCTCTCTTGGAGGAGATTGAGGATCTGTGCGGGAGCTGCCAGTTCAAACAGTGAACAGCTGGAAAGGCACAGTCACTACTGGTCCTCTTTGTGTGTGTGAAGAGAGAGGGATGATGGGAGTATTATAAAGAAAATTGTGCTTTTTGGCAAGAGATCGGAGAGAGGGAGAGAAAGCTATTGAGGGCCTGTGGGTGATGTCTCTCGGCTTATGATGGCCACACTGGAGGGAGGCACTCTATAGCACTTGAGCAATGGTGGTTACAAAGGGGGTTTTCTGCAGGAGAGGTACTCTGCAGGATTGCTGTTGATGTAAGGTCTGAGTGCCTAGAAAGGGGGTATGTCAGTCCTAACTTTAAAAGTTCAAAGTATTTTAGCACTTAAAAGTAGCTCCTAAGTTTGGGGGAAGTTAGGGGTAGCCCAAGATACTCTTAAGTCACTAAGAGCTGCTTACAAACAGTCAAAAAATACATAAAAAGTACAACACTAATTAACTTTTAAAAGCATAGTTTGATGACAAGCGAATGAAGATCCACAGTAAATGGAAAGAACAATGGAATACTGTAGTTCACCCCGTTATGCAGGACATAGGTGGAAACCTCAAGTTGCTGTTGCTTTAAGGCCGTAGGGTTTTTATTATGGAGGTTTTAATATTAGCAAAGATACAACAAATGATATGTTGTTCCCACAAGGCTTTGACATAATGCCAATGGCTAAGACTCGTGGGATGATACTGTAGTTGCTTTATCAACATTTCAATTACACACAATTGAATTGTAATACTACGGGGAGCACAGCTTCCTGTTGAGTTTATTATCCGTCTGGAGTATCTGCTGCTACTATACCAAGCCTCTATGAAGTCAATAAAGAGCCCTTCTATTAAATATTACTGTTAAATTAAATGCTCACCTTTGCTCTGTAGGGAAAAAACAAAATATGAAGAGAATATCTTTGTCATTGTAATTGGTGGTAGAATGAAGTGATTATGGCCTGAAATAAAACTCCTCAGGTGTAAAAAAAAACCTAGTCATACTTGGTTTTAAGTAACATATAAAAAACTTATTTGATGAATGATTCCAGAAAATAAAAATGGACTCCCCTCTGAGACCAGAAAAGAAATACAGTATAAACACTTACACCCCCCCCCCCCCCCCCTCTGCGACTACTTGGGTTCCTCGAAACTCCTGTTAGATTTGCCCATTAAAACCTTAAAGAGAGGTGGAAAAATACTACATGGCAACAAGAACTTCTTTCCACTGTCCTGGAAACAAAACATATTGTAGTTTATCCATCGCATGAACTTAGATAACTACAAATAAGTGTCAAAGGAATGGGAAAAAGTTGCAGTCAAGCATAGAGGAGGGCTTTCTTTATTTTCTTCAATGTCACGGGTCATGTATTTTTTATAGTTAAGCCCACGGCCATCATTAGAATTGTTGGCATTTTGTTACAATGTCTACTCAGCTCTTCTCTCATGTCCTATTCTCACAATGGTGTGGACAGATTTAACATCTTGATAACCCTGAAAACTCCTTTTTTACATTTATTCCTGACCATCCCCCCTTGTTACATAGGGACTAAGTCAGTTTTTCCTGGACATTTTCAAAAACAGCAAATCATAGAAGATTGGGGAGAAAGTGCTGAAGCCTTTATGGGTTTATTTCCTTTTATTAGCGCATTGAGAGCAGAACACAGCGAGGCATGTGTAACTACCTCTCCCCCTGGATCTGAATGTGTAGGACTTCCATATCGCACACCCTCATTACAACCACACTGGGGTATTTTTTTACACTTGCATTGGATTGGAACTTCCCATCGTAACAATTGTTTGATCCAATTCTTTTTTTTTAATTAAAGAATTGGCATTGGCACATTGACTTTCACAGTTGCACTCGGCACTCTAAGCCATTCAAAATGAGATATTAGCGTTGTTCCAGAAAATGTAAATCACATACAGCTTGTCATTTATGAGCTCTCGCAGGCACAGGCAGTGCTCGTGAACACATGTGGTCATTCATTCCTTGTCTCCAGTGGCGGTCATAAAACTGCTAACAAAGATTATTGTGTTCGTGTATCAAATGTTAAAATAGGCATGTGCCCAAACGCCACGTTTTGCTTTCTGCAACTAGAAATGTATTTGATGTCTTTTGTCAGCCGATTGATCCAAACCACAAGACACCGCTCTTTCCTAGGAATGGGGAATCAAAGCAATAGTGTGTGACTTTTCGAATTCATATTATTCAAGCCATCGTGAAACGAGGTGACACAAAGTTGATTAAGCCTACGTCAGCTCCACAGAACTATCTCTGTTTTTCTCAGTATGGCAGCGTTTACAATCTGGTGTCGCTCCCCAACATTGGCGCAGGAGCTACCAAGAAGAGCCCACGAAAATGTTTCAGTTGTTGATTCAGCTGCTAAGAAAAGCCTGGAGAACAGAAGAAGGACTCAAATCCATGCGCTATCACTGAAGGATTACCTCGTGCAGATGTGCTCACTGTGTTGTTGTAATCACTCAGAATTCCTCATGGGAGCAACTTTAGTCATGCACTGTAGCTTTAACTACAATACAATGCAGTTCTCATACAGGACTGATGGCTGAGAGACAGAACATCCAGAAACGCTTGTTTTGCCAAAGATGATCATATACATAGACAAAAAGCAAAGCATGCGAAAAAATAAACCAGAACTTCATCCAGACTCACCACAAACCTGTCCAGGCCCGTGCCCCCAGCGTTCCCTACAAAGATCCCTGAGCTGGACTGGAAGGTCAGAGGCTCAGGGCTCCTGGTGAAGGCAACGCGGTGGTACTCCTCACAGTCCATGTACAGACGCACCTGAGGGACAAGGGAACATGTCAGTGGAAGACATATACATTGGCACCATCATCAATAATCATTCGATCGATGATCATTCGACTAAAGGCAAGACTTGACCAATCAGATTCACCTATGTTAATTCTTAGTCTGGGACACCCCTATTTGGTACCAAAACTACAGCTGAAACAAAAGCTTTATTTCCAAGACTTTCATACTGTTTCCGGAAAGAATTGCCAAGGCAAGGCAATCCTTATTGTCTCCAAATTTTAAATGCTGTCTAGAAATGTGTAGATCCAGCTGATATTATGATAAAAAAAATGCATATATTCATGATTTACTGATATTGAACAAAGCCAATTGAACACTGTTCACCCACCTCTGCCCCCTGTACAGTCAGGGTAAACCTGGCCCATCTTCCCGTCTGGTCTCCCATTTTGAAGGAAGCTGCTTCCTGGGTGCCTCCCTCTGTCCCTGGGTCGGTGTAGTACAATATGACCCTCTGAGAACCATCCTCCACCTCGGACAACGCTACACCCAAGTGGACAACCTTGAAAAAAATTCAAGAAATGTAAAAGAATAAATCAATACTTATAATTGGTGCTATAGAAAAAGGATATATCAGGTCAAATACACATAGGAGTTGAGTTTTAAAGGTGTATGTCACCTACCTTTTGGTAAGCATCTGTAATGGCGAAAAGTACCCCTCCCCGCCGTGTGGTGGGTTTAGCTGTGACCGTGATGGCAAAGTCATGGTAGAAGGGGTCAGGGATGAAGGACTTTGTGAGACGGCCTACGTTGGCGTCAGGTCCAAAGCTATAGGCCGGGTAACCCTCGAAACCAGTGACAAAGGAGACAGAGGGAGGGAGGGGAACGCCTATCAACTCCGTCAGGTCCAACTCGCCCTGAGAACCAGGGTCTGAAAAACACAACAACAGAGGTGGAAAAACATGTTAATTCATCACTGGTTAATGGAGACCTCAGTCTACACAAGAAAAATGACCTAAAAAAAGGTTTTCAAACAAGGAATCCAAATAATCAAAAGGTACAAGGTGTTAACGGTTACAATGATCTACTGTCCCTGAAGGTCACGGTAGCTTCTGTACATTCTCTGAATGGTTAGGGGTAGAGATGGAGCGTTGTAATCCAGAACGTTCAGCACTGGTTGATGCCAAAATACAAATTCAGACACACTGCACCTTTAATGATGTATGGTCAACACCGCTAAGAGCACCTGGGTCAAGATCTCCTGGCCCATTTTTATAGTCACACTATATCACTTTCTTGTTGGTCTACAGACATATCCTTATATGGTTTGTACGAAATGCTACATATCTGGTAGTCCTTGGTAATTTGACTATATCATAAAGATACACTTGTTTGGCAACATCAATTACTGAAAGACACATGAAAATGATGAATACCTTCAAGTTGTTGGTATTTACCTCACGTTAAGGATAGTTTGAATTAATTAGTTTTTACGTTTTTTTTATATCCTTAGAAGATTGTGGTTTGATCTAAGTACCTCAAACTAATTACATAAACAGCAAGCAGGTAGCGGAAGCACAGGTTGGCATCTGCGCCTAGACGAAACATAATGAAGCTGCCATGTGTAGTGTGCAGTGCGCTCAGTGTTTGAGTGGTGCTTGAAAGTGACAGTGTATACAATCCATAGAGAGGAGGGGGGCCAGGGGGGGGCCTGCAGATAATTGATTTGCCCTTTGGCCCCCTAGTGGGTTAATCCAGCCATGGGTCAGATGACGGATGTGTTATCGTAGAAACTAAAGCATTCCACAGCAAAGACATCTGTGAGAGAGTTGATAGTATGAAAATGTGAAGTAATCCTTGATATGTATTTTATGTACAGTATATTTGACTTAATTGACAATGGAGTTGAAGTTCCGAATCATAGTCAACCACAAACCGCTCTTTGTAAAACCATCATTGCCGGCCTCTTTAGACAGTTGGAATGTGACAAAAAGTCCGTTCCACCCCATAACGTTTGCCAAGAGGGTGAGGACACCCCCCACCTATATTCATCATCATCATCTACTTGTTCTGTAAACTCACCATTACTGTCTGTACACACGGGTGAATGCACACTTTAACCTCTGAAGCATGGCAGACAGCATGCACACTTATTATCTCTCCCACAGACACGCAAGCACTTTGTGAATGTGGTTCTCTCTCTTTCTATCTGTCTCTCTCACTCTCTCTCTCTCTGTCCGTGTCTCTCTCTCTCTCTCTCTCCACAGTCTCAGTCCACTCTACACCTGGTTCCCCTTAGTGTGAAGACCCTTTGGAACAATCGTCAGTTCTTTTCAGAGCCTATGGGCAGCAGCAGCAGTATATAAAGGCCGGGCATCTGGAAGGCATTAGGTTACACTAATACACACGCGCTGCGCAGTGGCAGCTCCCGTTAATTAGGCCCTGCGCCTGGCGTGTGCGTGGATGCCTGTGTGTGAAAGAGTGACAAAGACTAAAAGAATGGGGGAAAGAGAGACTGAGACTGAGACGGAGAGAGTAAACATTAAAACATCAATGAGAGCAGCATGTGTGTTTACAGTATGTGTGTGTGTGTGTGTGTGTGTGTGTGTGTGTGTGTGTGTGTGTGTGTGTGTGTGTGTGTGTGTGTGTTTGTAGTACGGCTCCCCAAAGGAAGAAAGGCACACTTGGTTCCCAATGCATTAATTGGATAGAGACCACTGCATAACAATGAAGTGCAACTCACACCGTTCTGCTGTACAAACTCCACTGCAGTTGAATACTGTCTGGGACACACGTTTCCTGTATTGTATTTCTTTCAGACATCAATGACTTTGGATGTTAGCATCATGGTTTTAGAACTATTCTTTTTCTTCCATAGGCTACATCCACCGACAACTCAATTGGGAAAAATGTGGGACCACATTCAGGTAGCTTTCGTAAAGATCTCCATTCAACTTGTTATTCATAAGGGTTTTCAATAGGTTATTTCTAACTCCATAAGAACAAAAAAGTATTCCATAAAGAATTGGTGAAATTATGAAGGTTTTGTGAAAAAGTATATCGAACTTATTTGTGTCTCAACTCAACAGACCCTGGTTTTATTAAGCTGTTGGGAGTAACATTTAAGCTAGTTTAAACAAACCCTAAAAAGTATTTTTCCAAATACTCTTTGCGAGAAACCTGAAACATCAGACATTGGCCCTAGACGCTGCCTTCACTCTACAGTATATCGTCTTTGAGATGTCAGAGGTAACAGTGCTGCCAGAGTGTGTCGGCCTAACGATCCCACAGCTCGCCATGTCACTACACTCTGTACTGTGCCCGAGAGTGACATCACTGCAGATGTCCTAACAGCTGGACGGATCACCATGGCAACTAAGACACACTCTCTGCACTCGCACAAGTTCTCATGATACAGCGGGGACCTTCAAGAGCAAGTGTTATTCGGAATAAGTTATTCCTCTGACATGCATCAATCCAGAAAAAAATGTCAGCCAATCATGTTGAAGAAATCTGGCTGTGTCATTGAGAGATGGATGCTGTCGTCCTAAGAATACTGTAATTAATGAAAGCTGTGCAATTCAGTTATGATGCCCCTAGACTGTGGAATATCCCGCCAGAAAGCCTCAGAACGGCAGAAACTCTGGTAAAAAAAAAAATGTAATCTTGCCATTTAATGTGTGTTCCTACTTTATTCCTTTGTGTTGTCTGAAAAGCGCATTGTGACAAACGTGCAATAAAAATAAAGTTTGATTTTGTTTTGTTTTTTTGTGAAATTTTGAAATCCCCGTGCAAGCCGTTGTCAGCTGTAAGAAACTTGTGAGGTATTCGGGGTCAGGGTGTGACTTCTCCGTGTAATCAGACTTGGCTCAGTGTGAACGCCATCTGCACTGGAACGGAGCAAAGGAAAGAAAGAAAGAAAGGAAGAAAGAAAGGAAGCAGAGGAGAAGACGAAGGCCCCGGTGATACAGTACATGTCCAGTAATAGCTGTAGAGTTGTAAAAGATGCTGCTGCCATGTGATTTAGTCTATGAGTCGCTGAGGAATAGCGCTGGCTTTAGTGAGGTGAACTCCCTTGCCTGGGAAGAAGGTCAGGGTTGTAGGTGTCTGTATAGATCAGAAACAAAGAAAGGACTTCTTTATATGAAAAGATTTAGTAGGAAAAATGAAGGAGATGCAGCCATATGGAAGAATAATAAGGACGATTTTGTTTCCTGTTCCAACATGAAAAATGCAGTTTTGCCACATCAGAACATTTTGAATGAACAGGTTCATTGTCCTACTACGTTTGTGTTTGTGTGTGTGTGTGTGCGTGTGTGTGTGTGTGTGTGTGTGTGTGTGTGTGTGTGTGTGTGTGTGTGTGCGTGTGTGTCATTGTGTCTGTCTGTTTGCAGGATATCGAGTGTTTACATGCCCGCTTCCTCTTTTCTACACAAGTTAAATCTGATCCAAACACACTGCCGTCTCCGCAGGGCTGTCTCCTAAATACTTCAGCGTGTGTTGGGACTTTGTGTTTCCGACTTGAGACTGTCCCTGTGCGACACACAGCGCTATAAAACCCAGACTGTTATGAATAGCAGAAAGCGCAGTATCCCACTATTTCATAAGCACTATACCTGAAAAGGTTAGGAAAGAAACCTTTCAAATAAAACAACAGCTGCACTTGCGGCCCTTTTGTTGATCCTTTTACTAAGTGGATGATCTACATTTCAAACATTATAGGTTTAGCCTTTGGGAAATACCTGACTTTTTAAACCTTTTAAATCAAAAAGGCATTTCTTTTTTTATATGTCAAGGCAATGTTAAAATGCAGCATATTCCTGGAGAGTTAGTTGACTTTATGGAGAAGCTTGAGGATCCATCAAGACAAGAGAAAGTTCAGCTGTACAAATGTACGACTTGGCTTCAGTTAGAGTGGAAACAGGTGAAACCAAACTCCACAGCACTCGCTGCACAAGTGAACACATGAACAAAATACTGCAGATGAGGCAAAAAACTCTGCACTACTACTGATATATTTTTTTAGCTTGAAGAGGTAGACTTAATAAAGCATACACACACGCGCACACGCACACACACGCGCACACGCACACACACACACACACACACACACACACACACACACACTGTACACCATTAACACTTGCAACAGCTAGTGTTTATTGGGAGAAACTCCAGGAGCTTTCCATTATAGTAAGCATTGGACCTTGATATGATGACAACCATTTCAGACAAGATCAGTTGCTCAGCTTTAAGATTGGCTAATATATAACTCTACTATTTATTACTTGGACTTCAGATATTTTAAGATATAGTATAAGAGCTTGACCAGAAAGAAAGAAAGAAAGAAAAATAAAGATCTTAATAACGTGGTGGTGATGGACACAGCATTTGGACAACACTGAACGGAGCCGGCCAAAGCCCCTAGGCTGTCCGTCAAGACGTAGCCATTTGTAATGAGCCGTCACATGTAATGAAACACAGTCAATAGAATCTAATCATCAACCCTCTATCATCTGTAACTCCACATTACAGATACTTAGATATGGGGACATGCTCTTGCACCGGGTTTAAAACCGTATGTGTGTATGTGTGTGTGTGTGTGTGTGTGTGTGTGTGTGTGTGTGTGTGTGTGTGTGTGTGTGTGTGTGTGTGTGTGTGTGTGTGTGTGTTCCCATCCATGCAAACATTTACATGGACACTTTGTTTCGGCACAAACACTAAGAACAAATAGCTCGTAAAAGTTGTTCACCAAGTGTTAAGAGATGCAAAGCCTCTCGGTTACACAGCACATCCTCTGTGGCTGTGGTCACACCACATCTTACACACACACACACACACACACACACACACACACACACACACACACACACACACACACACACACACACACACACACACACACACACACACACACACACACACACACACACACACACACACACACACACACACACACACACACACACACACACACACACACACACACACACACAGTTCTCTCTCTCCCAGGGTCCAACACAATGGGTCCTGTTCACCTTTCTTTCCAAAACTCTTTGAACTGGGTTGACTTGAACTTTGACCTTATACATTGAGGACATCTGCAAAAAAAAAAAAAAAAAAAACATGACAACATATTGTTAAATTATGTTGGGAAAATTAAGCCAAAATATAATGCAGACACCGATTTGAGGCGATACAAAACTAATATTGAGATAGCAGGGAAAGCACTTGATAGCAAATGCATCACCAGGCTACAATTATAATTTTTTTTCCTGACAAAAACCATAACCCAATAAAAACTACATGTGATTTTGATTACATCCAATTGCTGCATTGACACGAGGACATAAATGATAGACCAGCATTATTTGAAAAATAAAATGCTTAGTGGGACTGTTTTGCTGACTCGATTTATGGTTGATCGGCTTAAAGTATTTTTTTTTAAAAGAAGAGATATGGTTTTGATTTCATGCACCACAGCAGTCATGTAGTCCAACACCCGTTTCATTTGGAAGAGGCTCACTGAAGATAACCAGATGTCCTCCTCAGATCTGCGTGTTTTAAATAAACAAATGTAGTTGAAATAGCCACACACTCAAAACAGGGATTTCCTTTCTATTCTATTCCATTCTACGACTCAAACACTAGCCTCTATAATGTTTCCCTGTAGTTAGACAAAACAACACACCTCCCATTGCTTTCATTCAGAGGCTCAGAGACTTTGATTGACAGGCGGAGGAGGTGATGTCAGCCATGTGTTGCATTGAAAAAAGTAGGAAGTTCTAAGTAAATTGCCGAGACCACACGGCCTGTGTGTGTGTGTGTGTGTGTGTGTGTGTGTGTGTGTGTGTGTGTGTGTGTGTGTGTGTGTGTGTGTGTAACTGGAGAACGTACACAAGCGTGCATGTGTGACCAGGTGAGGCTAGAGAGCAGGCCTCCCATTTAGTCACAAAGCTGCTCTGTTGAGTGTGGAGCTAAAGTGCCAAGTTAGCGCGCAGTGATTAAGAAGGAGAGCGGGGTTTAAGTGTTAACGCTCTAGCTGTGATCAAAGCCTCTTTGAGTGCTGAGCTCAGACCGTGAATACGTCTTGTTCAGGGTGATGTCAGAAACAAAAAGCTTTTTTTTTTCTCACTATAGACAGGGATTAGGCCTTTGTGTGTTAGTGTGGGGTATGAAAGGAAAAACACTATAAGTGCCCCATGAATGACGTCTTAATTGGCTTTATGGGAGGCTTTGCTTTGGCGTAAGTCACACTTTGCTTAAACAACAAATAACATGCAAGTTTTAGTAAAAAGATAATGCAAGATAATCCCATGTATTGATACTGCTGTTAAAGAAGTGTCGCCTATATTTTTATTCAAAGGGGAAGTCAGAGATTCTGGAGAACGTGTGTTGTCGAAATCACGTTTAATCAAAATCAGTGAATGATAAATCCAGTGTCAATACATAGCCTAGGCTCTGTAAACTGGTATGTAAACAAAGGGGCCGAGCGAGTAACATGCCCGTTTACAGAGCTCAGGGTGTGTATGAACCCCAGATTATTATGTTTTTCAGCGCACACACAGTATGTACATGTAGCTGATCGTGAGAAGATATTTACTGATTTTGACAAAAAGTGATTTTGACAACAAGCCTTCTCAAAAATCACTGACTCCACCTTTAAACTGAACTGCACATTATCCACTGAAAGATAAAGTCCTATCCCACTGTCTCATTCTTTGGACTCTAACAAATCCAAAAAAAAATACATGTCATGTTTGAGTCGAAATGTAAGCCTTAGGAATGAAGTAGCACCTGCATACTTGACTCTCCTGTATGTAAGGAATTTGATAAGGGATAAAAGAGGCCTGTGTGCCTTCCGTGTACACAGAAACAGACAGTGTAACACATAAAGAATGTCTCAATGTCAGCAAGCTGGCAGCCTGGTTCAATTTGATGCAGATTTTTCAGAGAAATGTTATCAAAAACAGGCAGTTTGTGGTTGATGTTGCCTCCGTTTATTGATCCCCTGAGGGAAGAAACGGGTGTTGCAAGAAGCTAACTGTAGCAACTGTATAACATATGAGCCACACATGAAGAAAAATGTGCACTTGCGATGATTTGTGTGTGAGAAACTTTAAAAAAAAAAGTGTCTCACTTCTTTCTAGTGGCAGCTATGCATATGACTTTGGTTTTTCTTTCGTTTGTACACATTTTGAGAAAAATGTATCTGTCTGTCTCCACTCCTATGTAATGTACAGTATAGGTGAATGGACATTTGTCTGTGATGCACTGACAAAAAGCAATGTGCCGTTTAAGAATTTGGACTCTAAATAATCAGAACTCACGGTTAATGCTTGGCTTCTAGGCTACTGTAAACACAACTAATGTTTTCTTTGGAAATAGATTTTAACTTTGAACCTAAATCACAAATCAAGTCTGCAACACAGAACTAAAAGATACGCCCATTTGGTGCTGAGGAAGAACAGTTACAATGGAGTCCTTCATAGATGCTCAGAAATGCAAATAGATATCTGGAACTGCCTTGTGGGTTTTCCAAAGACGGGGGTAACCTAGTGCAAGCTGTAATGTACAGCAGAGGTATAAAAAGAGCTTGTTCCCCATTTAGTTGAATGCAGAAAAATGGTCAGAATTGTCAGGAAGCTCACTAAATGTGAAGAGACGTTAAGGTCCTTTGAACAAAGTTTGTTTCGATCTCTCAGAAAACTTTGCAATAGATTAACATTTGTTCACAAGATTGTGTGTAGGAGGTTTTTTTTTTTTCGTCCTGCCCTTGAGTACAAACATTTGGCTCCAGCAGTCCTCGTAAAGCAGAAGGACATTTTCTCAATAAAGCCAACATGAGTTAATGCTCCAATGGCCTCGCAACTGGACATCAACACAACACAAGCACAGCTGATTTTACCATAAAATGGAAACAGCTTTTTTTTAACAGCAATTTTAATTCAAACTGCTGTTGAGATGAACCAGATGGTTTACGAGAATCTGCATGAGCTGCTTTGAACTTTTGCTATCCCCGCTGCTGGAATAGAGCCAAGCATATTTCCACATAATTGTATAAAATCTCTTGTTTCTGTCTAAGCTACCACTACCATTCTTATCAGGGCAAAGGCAGTTAAAAGCATGGTACTAATTTGAGAAGCCAATCAGTCCAGACTGGACAGGCCACAAGAGAGTATTTGGGGTATGTAGTGCTCAAACTTTATGAGATCATAACATTTGGGAAGTGTTGAAATGGCAGAATGACAGTGTTTTAAAATGAGTTTCACAAGAGCCTGTTCCCATTGTTGCATGCCATGTTTGTAAACTGGCACCGATTAGGTATGCTGCACATTCATTCTTTATGGGTGGTTATTAAAACAAAAGTATTCCTGATGCAACTGTCGAGAACATGAACCACAGAAATATGCAATCGTTACTCACTAAAAGACAAAACAGAAAAAGCCTGTCTGCAATTACCGGCTGTTACCAAAAACATCACCACCAATCACTTCCATATTCATATACAGAATGATGATAACCGATCACTTTTCCATGAAACATTATACTCTTGGCTCAGAAGCACTGCTCTGCAAAAAATCTCAGTGCCAAGGACTGACTCAACTAAAACAGTGTCCATGTCCCCGGTTCACCCCTGTACAGAGAAACTGAGAAAAGGCTTTGCTTCAGCACTGTGCTAGCTAGGGGCTAATGAGCAAGGCACAAGCAATAAATTCCTGGAGTGGAAAATAAATAAATAAAAGAAAATGCAATTACCTCGTCGGGTAAAAAGGAAGCTAATCTTAAACATAGAGTGTTTTCGGGGGAAATTCCACAGTAGCCAAACCAGGATGAATAATACATGATCCTGCAGGGTGGGGAAGTGATAAGCTGAATGGAGAGCTGAATGGATGTTAAGTGGCTTTCGGTCACAGACTGAGTAATACTAATATCCGAGGTTAGTATCTTCAAAAGTCAAGTATGCAGGAAATTTCTCATAACATTTCAAGAGCTGGCAACAATGCTCCTTTGAGTATTTCTAATTAGGTATTGAAAATGCATTGTAGGTTTTCTTTGCCTTAGGCTCATCTAGTTAGCTTGGATGACAGGCCCAAACAAATATGAAATTAAAATCAATCATTATTGCAACAATTATGATTGTCCCATGAGAATGACCGTACTATGCTTTTCTCTTTTCCCATACGTGTTAAGTGTGCAGACAGCTTAACACTCAGGACTGACTTAACTCCTTTGAATTTGTTTATTCACTTGCAGAAGTTTGTAGAACATTGCTTTAAAATTAAGTTTGACCACCATATTTCAAGTGTGCACCCATTGTTGTGGAACAAGAGAATCTCACATCTGCCCATGTCTGCTCATAGAAATAACTCTACTGTACCCACCGCAGCAAAGAAGAAGTAGAGCATACTGTCTCTTTCTTATTGATGCCAGCTGCAATATTAAAACCACCAAGCAAGACTACCAGATGTGAAGAGATTTGATTTATTATTACACATACTGTGGGCCTTGTCACTGTTTGTATTTGCAGTTGAGTAGTCTACTTTTTTGCTGATGATGTAGTTCTGTTCACATCATTGCTTTATGACCATTGGTTGACGTGGTTGTGATTAGAACGCATTGTCTCAACAGTTGAGATATTGGACAGTGTCGCCAAAAATAAATGAGATTCAGTAGCCCAAGATCTGTTTCACCATTAACCACAACAGGTGCAGCATCAGCTGTGTTTTACTGTAGTTAGGGGAAAACGAGGATCCTGCTCCTGAACATAACGATCCCAATTTGCTAGACATATCTATAATCCAAACCCTCAGCTATGGTCATGAGTTTTGGTTAGTGAACAAAAGAATTAGATCACGAAAACAAATTAACAAAATAAAAAAGGAAGAGAGCTGGTGGTTCAGGCATGTGGTCTTGTTGGCGCCATGTTAAGATATTGTGGGTACCTCAGACTCGGAGAAAAATACCTTTTGGTAGACCAAGAACACTATAGATGGATTATATATCTCACATGGCCTGGCAATACTTCAGGATCACCAATGATTACCAGAATACATGGTTTTAGAGATGGTCTCCTGGTGTAACAACTTTATTTGCTGCCACTAAATCCAGTTAAGGGGGAACACATAGGTGGATACAATGTATGTCCAAGCTACACATGAACCATAATTTTGGCCCCATATCTTTTTACTACTGATGCACTACTTAAACTTAGAGAATAATAAGGTTAGTAGGTTTCAGTGGACAGAAGTCAAACCACAGTATAGAAATCACTGTCGTGGAATTCTTGGTATGCAGAATGGATTTGGCAGTAACTGTCACTGTTGAGTAAAATTCATATCCAAAGAAAATGGTCTTCACTGCTGAGCTTCTGCAGGATTAAGGAATCATAAGTCACCTAGTTTGGGTTGTCTTCTTCTTCTTCTTCTTGATTGATGAGGTTGGATTTAGAGGTTCATATATCATTTTGAGTGTCCAGATTTATTTTTGCATTTTCCTCTTGAAATGTTAACCATATGTGTGCTGGAAGATGTTCTGCCAGTGGCCAAACCCTGTAAGAAAATAGTATATACTATGAGGGGAAACATTGCCAACCGAGACCAGACAAGTTGGAAGCTGCAACAATAAGTGCATTACTACATAAATATTCTGCTTAGTTCAGCTTTTAAAAGGATCAGTCTTTCTATAGCTCTCTCACACTGCACTACACACACACATACGCATACAACGGGCGCCTTATGTGTGACAGGTAAAGTGAGGTCTGGACCGGGGTGAAAGGGGCTGAGTGGTAAGCGGAGCGCATTCTTGTGCTCCATCCAACATTTATCTTGCGGAGCAGAGTCGACTGTCAGTGAGGCGGACCAGCTTCTTCTTGGCCGGTGGTCTCACAGACTACTGTCCATTTAATGTACGAACATATATACAGTGGAAATCTGTTACTGAAACACTCTGGCGTTTAGTGTAAATCTGCTATGTAATCAACTTTCCCTTCTAAGGAAGAAGGGTCAATGGCAAATACAAACAGTTTATGGACGATGTAAAGTTGAGTCCGATGGCGTATGTGTTTCGTCCAATCCTACGTGTGCATATTATATAGTTAGATCGCTATTAATCCCTGAACCTTGACAACAAGTAAGGGTAAGTCGTAGGTACAAAACAGCATCACGCAATTAAAAAATTAGGAAATGCCTCATGATCTGACTTCAATCTAATCACGATTACCACATTAATGCTGACAACTCTCATAGATACTGTGTATACCAAAGAAGAATGATCTCAACTTTAAAGTCCACTTTTCCAAGTCCAATTCCTACGTTCTGAGTATGTCTTGGAAAAACCAAGAAGTCTGCCAGAAGGGACTGGCTGACGCTACACAGCACAGCACTGCTGTAGGTTTCATAAGGGGTTAAAAGGTCCCAGTGTGACTAGCAGACCGTAGAAAAGCAGCTTATAATGACTTCCTAATGACAACATTGTAATTGTAGTGTTCAGGTGCATGGTGGGTCATTGCAGGTCAGCACAAAAACAGGATTGTATCATCATGATTTATGTCCATGATGTTTAACTGTTGTTAAAAATGAACTTCTAAACATGAATGGGCTGATTGTTTAGGACTCATTTGGTTCAGACTTAAAAACAACTCATGAAATCATTTATATATCCACTGCTATACCTTTCACACACCTCCCATGTCGTGTTACACTTTTAAGATAATCGTTTCTTTCTACCAAAAACGTTACAGTGAGCCAAAACTAAAGTGAACACCAAGTTCTGGAATGTATTTGGCTGAGTATTATGGGAATTCTAACTGTCTCTGCAGATTTAAAAGGTTGTTTTGGTGAGAGTCTGGACCCTATGAGTCAAAGTCTTGGTGTGTGCCCATATAAGCCAACACTCAACACTGGACAGGACTGGGGTCAATGATAAGGGTCCTTTTTCTCCATGTCTGTACAAGCCCGGAAGGTTCAAGGCTGCAATGAACCAACGGCCAAATAGTTTAGTTGGTTATGTCAGTGGAGCTAAGTATTCCTCCTGCCTGTCTCACCAGAAACACACACACACACACACACACACACACACACACACACACACACACACACACACACACACACACACACACACATTTGGACACATATACACACATATAGACACGTACAAACACACACACACACACATACACTGTACTGCCAGCTCCCTGCTCCTTCAGAACCCTTATCTTCCATCTTACAGTAATATGGAGGCAGCCTTGGCAATAGAACAGTACCACCTTTGTAACGCAGAATTGTTGCCTTGTTTTTCCTTAATGGTTCACTTTAAACCCCTCGGGTCACTTTTCAGCACAATATTGGAGTTACATGCAATTTTAAGGTTCATGTTTTGCCCAGTTAGAAACACAAGAAGAGCTGAAACGTTCTATTTCACGGCTTAAGTATACAAGTTAAGACAAACATCTGTATTACTTTAGCTCAACAATATCCCAGGCCTTATTCCCACCATTAAACTCACTCTACTTTAAGAATACAGATCATGCAAGTGACTTTTTATGCACCATTCAGCATAGTTAAAAGCATCTTGGGCTGATTAGAAGAGCCGAAAACAACAATGGCAGATCCGATGTTCTGTTGTCATGCCAGATTTTGGTTTTGCTTATTGAACAAAAACATCAAATACAGGATCATAAATAGTTGTAACGAGATTGTATGCAGCTTGGAAAGGGATGTTGGTGCAGGAATTTCTTTAAGATGTAAACAGAGCCTGGTCTTTCTATAACATCTGGCTTTGCAACCGTCCCACTTGTCCTGATCCCGGGTGTGCTGCGTACTTCCAGTGACTCTCAAGAACCTTGAATATAGGTTAAGCTATTTAGACTTAAAGTTAAAGCTGCAAAACCTCAAAGTACCTTATACAGATGTAGCATCAAACGAGGGAGCTTAACTGCCACAAATGTATGGAAAACATTCTTAAAAGATTTACCTCTCACTAGCAAATGGATCTGTAGATAGAAGTGTTACCTTATAGTTTTTAAAAAAAAACGTTATTGAAGAAATTCTCCTTTACTCTGCCTGCAGGGTAATTAAAGCAACTAAAGGGCGGTGCTAAAAGCGGATGTCCACAGGGGTCAGATGTCACGGGGCTCCGTGTAAACGCCACGTTGTTTCGGCTTACCCCAAGCTGTGTTTGACCAGCTGTAGAAACTGCTCTCTGACCAAGGTGTCAGAGGAATGATGGGCTGACTGGAAAAAAAAGAAAACATTGCCTGTTTTTGGCAGCTTGCCACCACCATGTCCGAGAGAAGGTGCACAGACTCTTTCATAGTTTATTGAAAAAAACAGTGGGGTTAAGATGAAATGCAAGAGAGAAAGGAGACAAATGAGTATGAAAAAAGATACTAGCAATCAATCACCAATTAAAAAAAGAAGCAATAAAAGGGATTGGGGAAAGCTTATTTTCCACTAAATCAACAGGACAACTGGGACCTTTTGACAAAAGTGTTCTTACAGAAGAGAACATTGGAGAAAAGGAATGGAATGGAAAAATGCTGAGTGTTTGAATGTGAAAAAAAAAGACTTTGAGAGAGAAAAACTTGAACCGCAGCAAATGTGCTAAGGTGCAACTGAGCGATTAACAATTGAACGACTCACTATGACCTTTTCATCTTCATCCACATCAGCTCCTCAAGCCATAAAGAATAAAACCCCTAGAGATCCCCTTTCCTTCTTTTCCAGTGATGGATGCCAAGGCTTTCGCTGTCAGGCAAGAGGTTTGGCATGTTTGTATTCATCACATAGGAGATACTCGCGTAGCTTATCCAAACTGTTCCTACGGAGGGGAGTGTGTGTGTGTGTGTGTGTGTGTGTGTGTGTGTGTGTGTGTGAGGGAGGAGCGGGGTGGGGGGGGGGGGGGGGGGGGTTTGTTGAGTGATACCATCTGCTTTGGCTCCGCAGTGCGAGTTGTTCACTACAGTCTGAAGAGCGGGCGGTGGGCCAATAGGCTCGCAGCGTTGTCCATTCACTGAATGGAGTGTGTCCGCTTGCTTCCACGGCGCCTGTTGACTGTCACTGTGTAAAGAGTCCTGACCGGCAGAGCTGGTGAGATGGGAATGACCCGGATGACCTCAGCCCAATGTGCTAATGTTAAGTTTAGAATGATGTTTGTTCAGTAGAGATGTTTGCACTGTATTCATAGAGCAGAAACTGTCTGTAAAAGGTTCCTGTTAGTCATAGAGACAAGGGCAAAAGAGGGCAGTGTGTTTCTTCTTGAGACATCTTGTTAAGATCTGAGATAATCATCTTGTATCTTGCAGCACATACACTTGCTTAGTGGTGTGTGACAACTTTTTAGTGGAAGAGGGTGGATTGGGGATGATCATGGGGGATTTTTTTGTATTTGTTTATTACAGTTGAAGTCCTGCCACATACAATTACCTTGTTTCTTTCTACTGAGCAATTTGGTTTGGTACGGTATGGTTTTGGTGAAAATTCCTGAACTCCAAAGTACAGTGATTAGACACCACCGCAATTACTCCTCATTACCAAACGTGCCAAACCACACAAAGCAAAATGCTTCTTCAAAAAAAAATTAAACTCTGAGCAATTTACGGAATGGAGTCTTCTTCCATCCTTACCTCCCTCAAAACTTCATTGGTCAATTAGTGTCTTAATTGGGTCAAACAGCAGCCCCAGGAAATGACCTCAATCCTTGACCCTTGTGTCCTACAACAACTGGAACACTCAGCAGCTGTTAGCATCATTTGTCAGGGCCAAAACCAGGTCAAGCTCATTGGCTTGTTATTTTAACTTGGAAAATTCCTCTTGTCTCCCAATTACTTGGAGTGGTGTGGCAACAAAGAAAAAATTCCCAGCAATTTTCGGAGCACTCATTTAGAAGTGGACAGACGTGTATTTAATACACTGTGAAGGGAGTGGCTAATTTTATTCTTGTGGGGGGGGGGGGAGATGTCTGAGAAAGCTAAGAAAAGTATGCAAACTGATCAGAGGGAAGATTCACAACCCAGGCGAATGCAGGCAAAACTAAACAATATCAGTAGTGCAACATTTCAATTTACCAGCCAGATATTGATGGTATGACTAACCGTTAAGATGCTTAAACCACATGTTCTTCTCTTTGCCTGCTGTGGTCTCCACTTAAAACCTGCAAATATTGAATGAAATCGGAGCAAACATTTTTTGGTTCAAAACAAACACATAAAACTAACACAGACAAACAACTTCTCCAAGCTTCATAACCAATATCCCAACAGAGCCATTTATTATAATGTGCACTGTAACGGTCCATCTCCTTTGTACCCCCCAAAGCCTGTGATGTTTCCACTCCATCTGCTAGCTCCACATGATGGAAACATCTGCACACAGTCAAGGCTAGTCGCTTCCAAACATGATTCTATTAGCCGATTTCACACTGTGACCATATGACTCCGCAGGGAACAACTTTGACTTTTTCGTATCGCCACAATAATGTCAACTTCTCAATCAAAAGCTTGCATTGTGTTGGAAGCTGGAAGACACATTTCTTTTGAGTAATGCCAGAAAATCAGAGCTATGAAGACTTCTTCACTTCATTTCATTTCAACTCTGGCATTTTTATGGCAAAGATGAAACAAATGAGTTAAAAAGCTATTCATCTTTATTATAACCGGCTCTGACGCCATGCAACTAAACGTTCCACTATACATTTTTAACACTATTCGGATGGTTATTACAGAAGGATGTGTTCTTGTGTTGTTAATTGTCTGATTTATGCTAAAAAATTATGGAAACTGAATAACTTAAATAAGTCATTAAACTGGACATTAAGCAGTTAATTTTGACACATACACACACACACACACACACACACACACACACACACACACACACACACACACACACTAACAACCTCTTTCTTAGCTCTCTAATAATAAATAGCCTCAGTGCTTTCGAGATTGAGCAGTTTGATTTTAAAGAGCCAGTGTTGACGTAACCTAATCCAGAAAAAAATGTTACGACGACTCAACCTTGGTCCTGCCGGTCTAAAGATGTCTGCATGTGGGTATACAGTGAGTGTGTGAGAGTTCTTGCATGGGTGTAAAGCTTTCCAGATTTAGAAGCTGGCCTCTCTCCCCACTAAACAGTCATCCTTTAACTGAGGAGATTGCACATGGACGTTAACCTCCATAAAATCCTCAACAAGTACCTGCTGGCACACTGGCAGAGCCTTTCATCCATGAACATCTGCTCTCAAGTTCATTTCCTCAACTGGGAGATAAACCAAAATCCCTGCCCACGTCACACTTATAATCAGGAGTATTAGGTTAATCAGGATATGCTTAAGGAATTCAGGTTTCAAGATTTCTTATACTATTCATCATGTGGTGAGAGATACATGAGCAATTGACTTAGTTTTGAAGAAAATGGAAAATGAAGTCGTCAACTTTGTTTGGTTCGTCTTACTGTTATCCATTGCTTTAAATAATCACAGGTGCATTTCAGCTCCAATTCAAATGGAATCCGACCGCCTTCATGGAACTGTTTACTTGACGTGCTGTATATAATTGTGAATTTCTTTTCAAAGTAAATTGCTTCCAGATCCTCCGGATGGGACTGATAATGCATACAAATTGCTAACAAATGCGGAAAACCCAAAACACCTGTTGTTGGGATAGTTTGGGATGGGCAGCCACATGTCTTGAACATGAAGAAATACGTATGAAGCTGCTCCTATCTGATTGTACAGATCTTATTGTGGGATGGTTGGATTTAAACATGTTTCCATTTCTGTTGGTTTCTTTACCAAAGTCACATTTATCTCTGTAGTTTGACCTGATCTGATGAGGCAACAATGAAAATTACACATGTGTGTCACAAATGATTGGGATCAGTAATTATTTTCACATTTGAAAAAGGTGCTCAGAAGAACTTTCAGTTTGTGTTAATTATTGCACCCCCTTTGGAGAAAAGCAGTAGTGTTTTTTACTACACCAGCTCTAGTTACTGGGTGAGTGTAATGTACTCATGACAAAGGCATTACGAAAAACTATATAAAAAATAGCATTATTTGCACTGATGGTCTTGTTTGTTATTAAATGTCATTTATGATCATCAGAGGAAACTGATGTGTAACTATATAAATATTGTATATTTTCAAAATGAACTTCAATCTTTCCTTTACACTTCTTCCCCATAAACTGAGATTCAAAGCCTAATTCAAAAGACAAGGACATCATAAGACACAACTCAATTCAAGATATTCTATGTTTATCTCTAGGGTGCCTCACAAGGTCGAGTTATAAAGAGTTGGATGTCTGACTTTTCTTTTGCCTTATTTGACATTTATACAATGTACTTTTTGACGCTTCAGAGGCCAGACCTGTTCCTGACCCTAGGAATGGCCAGCTTCTCTTGCCATATTACATTAAATACATTGTTATAGACTGCCAGCTTTGACTGGTCCATCTGGTGTGCACACAGATTTTAACTAAGCTTCCTGTAAAAAAAAAACAGGTTGTGTTCCAGAGCTTGTTATAAGTGAAAATGTTCCCCAAACTGTAACGAGGAACAGTCCAAAAATGTACAGTGTTGTAATTTAAAAGAGAGATCTTGACTCTGTATAGCCATCAATATCTTGTGCTTAATGGTTGGGCAAGCCTAACTGTATTAGTATCACCATGTATCAGCATGATAGGTGTCCACATTTTTGCTAGACAGCTCTTTAAGTCAATGTACATGGAGGAAACATGTTTCTGAAACCACAATCCTTCCCCATAATAAGCAAGTGGCGACCTCAGTCCACTCATAACCCTGACAAATACCATGTCACCATACACTTCAGAGCTCCAGGGTTACCACACAAGCCAAACGCTGTAATAATAATAACAAATAATACTAATGATACTGCCTGTCCTCCTCTTCTTGTTCCAGACCATTACGTCTAAGCTGTATCATCTGTTGGAAACGCAATAGGAAAGCCTTGGAGCAACCCTGTACAGACTTCATATTGTAGAATGGGACAAGGGTGAGTTGTCAGGGTTACAATCTAACCTTCAAACAACATTTCTTTGGGAGTGAGAGAAGGAAAATGAAGGATGAAAGGAAAGAGTTACGGAGATAACTGCTAAAAATACATAGTTTTGACATTTACTGCAGGCCAATGTAGCGCTAAGCAACAGCAACAACGAGTTTTGGGATTAATAACACATGCTCGGTATTATAAAAGGTTAGTTTTCCTGCACCCATCAAGTGATGTTAACAACACTGTTCATATTAAAAAGTACAAGAAAAACTAAAACATTTTCAAGGCAACTGTTTTCACCAGATTTTTGTATTTTGAGGCCAACTAAGACTCTAAAGTTTGAAGGGAAAACTGCCTACATTGGAACCATCTGACATTTACTACTGGCCAATGTAATGCTTAGCAACAGCAACACAGTATTTCAGAATTGATAATACAGTCAGTTAGTTTATATTAGAGGATAGTTTTCCTGCACCCATCAAGTGCTGTCTACGAGGTTCAATAACTCTTCACTTTTATTTAAGTATGGTGTCTATTTAAACTACATACCCTGTGTTTTGATGATGTATTTCTTCTGACCACAAAATCCAACATGAACACTGTCAAAATATCTTGAGGTTTCTTTCTGCTTGCCTATTACCATCAAGAGAAATGATACTTCCTCTCAGTTGCTCTGGCTGACATAAGGTCAATTTAATTGCAACAATGTCTGGCAGTGACTCAGCCACTCTCCAGGTACTGAATTCATCTGAAACATATCCACTAACACACTTGCTTTGTTGTGTTCAGGGCTAAAGCCACAAGAAGGGAAAGGATTACGTCAAAACAACAGATAACTCTGCCAAAATTGGTGCTCTTGCCACGGGTGTTTTGCAGTCAGGTTATACTCAATAATTCATCAAAAGCAAAGTGGTTTCCCTGTTGGTGTTATTTTGCTGAGAGGATATTTGGCCAGAGTTCATGTTTTGTGTCTAGCTGCCAGAGGGAAGGTTATCAAATCCAAGGCTGCCTGCAGAAAAGTCAGAAGGCAGAAGTGGCCTTAGGTTATATCACAGCATTGAATGATTTACCTCCCCCCCCCCCCCCCATGGCCACGGTGCCAGGTTTGGCTGTACAAGGTTGCTGATAATGGGATATATACAAGGAATTGCTCAAAGGAGACAAAGGGTTTCTCTGAAAGTTGGGAGTCTGATTCATACGAAAAAGTCACAGGTGAGAAAGTAAGTGAATTATTATTTTTTTCATTATGCAGGTCAATAATTAATCAGAAATGTCAAGAATCAAGTTAAAATACAATTTTTTAAAGAAGAATGCAGTACAGTTGGAAAGATGTTGACAGGTTAAAACCTCCAGGATTCATCAGCTCATAAGCAAAAGGATATTAAAACACAATCAAAGCCAGACAATGGGCTACAACCTACTTAAAAAAGGTCCACTAATAACACTGCTCTCTATACAACATGATAGCATTGACTCCTTAAAAACTGTAGTTTTACCAGACAAACTACAGCCAAATGTACCAGTAATTCACTGTTTCACTGGAGTTGCAATTCCAGGTTCTGCTGTCCATGCAGATACATTCTTCTCACCACAATGATTATCCATTAAAACCACTGCCCACAGGTCACCCACAACGCCAAGTTTCATTCCATTTTCACGGGTGCATTCAACTGAACCACGAGGGAAGTAGCTCTAGCTGGAAAGGCAAATTACTTCTAACCAGGTCCACTTATGGTCAATTAACACAAACATACTGCTGCTTATGTCATTCCAATTTAGTGGGACTCAAGTTTTCTGCTTATTTTCAACAAGCATTTGTTTGATAGTGTTGCCATGATGACTCGCAACTCGATGACTGAATTAGAAAGGATCTGTTGAAACAGCCTGAAATGGACTTAAGGCTAAATAAGGACTGAACCTTGCTCTAAAGTCTGTGGGACACTTGCAAAACATCCCTTTCTCTCAACACTTTGGTACGGTCCAAACACAAGGTTGGTTTTTTTTTATGACAGTTACAAAAACATTATCTGTCCTGCCCAAATTGGATAACAAATCTCATGATCCCCCCAAAAAAAGTGTTGATCTTAGTTTTGTTCCAGACCAAATCATATCCACGACGGCCAGACATTTCCAGCTTAGTGTAATAAAAACATCAGAACTCTTTTCAGGGGCTGAATAGGTGTTGACCTGACTCTCAAATCTGAAAGCTTTTCGGAAAACGGATCCGTTTTTCTTTCAACTGTGGTCAAAAGAGGCTGCTGAAAGCTTTAGGGGCCTGAGCGGCAGACGGGGATGTGTGGCGTGGGGCTGATGGATGGACTGATGACAGCATTATTCAACCAAAGGACGGAAGAAGAGGATGAAATGGTCTGTCCACTCACCTCTAATAATATTGGAAGGTTTCAGGCACAATACATAACAACATTGATCCTATGATTTTGAATTGTATGATCGCTTTATCAAATACCCTAGTATAGTAAAAAAAAATGAAAAAAAATCAGTTTAGTTGTTTTTCTTTTCTTGATGCAAGCAGGGTATACAGCGTACACAAACAGCCAACAGCAAAGAGGTTTCACCTAGTTATCATTTCCTGCATGAATTTCCTGGATAAATAAAACACTCAACAGAATAAACAGCACGAGGCTTGTTCAGAGCTTACAGGTTAACAAACAAAGAGAGAGTGATGGGTCAAACAAACAGGCAAAGGATTAGGAAGATAGGAAGAGAAAATATCAGAAAAAAATAAACAGAAAAGGATAGAATCAGTTTGGAAGCCATTAAAAAAACAAGCAAATAGTAACTAAAATATAAACAAAAGCCAGAAGGGCAGCAGAAGAAAGGAACATATGTTTGTTGTTGTTTACTCTCCAGCGGCAGTGAAACAAAGAGGTAAACTGAGACCCAACCATTCATTACATTTGTAGTGGAGTGAGTTGACAGTGTGCACCAAACCAACGCAGCTGCAGACCAGCTGAGCGTACACACACACACACACACACACACACACACACACACACACACACACACACACACACACACACACACACACACACACACACACACACACACACACACACACACACACACACACACACACACACACACACACACACACACACACACACACACACACACACACACACACACACACATGCCACAAAACCAGCATCAACACCACTAATCCCACCTCCCACTGGGGAACAATCAGGATTCCTAATGCAGATGCTCTCCGGGGAGTATTTCCATCACTTTTTGGCTATTAAGCTATCATCATATTGATCTCTCCCCTTCACTGTGTATCAAGCTAGAAAAACTGCTTAGCAACTACAGTCAATCCACTGGAAAAACTTACATCATAAAAGCAACTCATGATAATTCAAACGGGGAATAAAGCAGGTGTTCTTCAGACTGGCCAAACTTGTTCCAACCATGCAAACAATACAACTGTTTAAATCAAAGTGACATAGTTTTGCGTTTATGTGGGTAAAATGTTCTAGACTTTTCTTTGAAGTCCATTGGTTGGTTTGCTAATGACCAGAAGTCATCCATCAGCTGGACAGGAGACCAAACCAGAGCCACGGGGGTTCAAGGTTGAGACAACATGCAAGTCACACTGCTGAGCTGTGACCTAGTGTAACCCTGTGGTGGACGGATACATTATTATGACCCATGCAGTTTAAAGCCCTGCCGGCACAAAAACTAGCAAAGTCTTTAGTGTTTCCCTAGCTAGAAGCTGAAAACAAATATTCTTAGGATTTTCAACATGACAACGATATACTGTAAAGTAAAGAAAAATGCCGAAAGTGAGTAAAAATTTGAAAGGAGCTAAAGAAGCTCAGGAATGGTGTGGACAGAGTGGTTGACCTCTGATTTTTCTATTTAAAAGCAGCATCAATGATAATCGCCTTGATAAACGTTGCACGCCCTTACACTTCAAGGTCAAAATTATGTGGACACCCCCTGTCCACATCTTCATCTAAATCCCACATCACACATATAATTGGGCAATTTGGTGTGGAAGAACTTGACAGGCCCTCACAAAGCACTGATGGCCTATGACCCATTGAACCCATCCTTTAGGATAAATTTGAACTGCGACTCCGAGCCAGGCCTTATAACCCAGTATAAGTGTCTGACTTCATTATCACTGGTGTGGCTTGCAACCTGGCTCCAAACTCTTGAGGAAATCTTTCCAGGAATGTGAAGCCTATATGGTTTTGGAATCAGATGTTCAACAATAACATTCAATGTAGGTGTAATGTCTAGATGTCCACACTGAAACTGAAACTGGCATTTCTTACACCCACAAATTTTTTAAAAGCTTCACACAGCTGCTCTGAACTCCATGACCTCATTGGACACTCAGATGCTCCGATGCAGCTTGAGATGTTCCTGTTTCTCTCTCTATGTGTGTGTGTGATCCCCCAGACAACTGAACACACACCTGCTTGTTTGGACTCTATCTTTTCCACCCTGACATACACTTTTCCAGACTGTTCAAAAATTCCATGTTTTCCTCCCATCGAAGCTTCTGTGGTTCAAAAATGCAGGAAGCCGGCCCCTCCCAGGAATATAAACACGACGCCAATGCATTGCCGACCGCTTTATTTTGGTAAATTAAAGTTTGGATGCACCTCTAATCCCTTCTGACGGGCAACAACCTTACAGTATGAGCGCGGTATTTCCTAAGGGAATGCAGCGCGACTCATAACTTATATCACGTGTCACTCTCAGTACACAGGATGCACTGTGGCTCAGTCAGCCGTGCCCTTTACAGCTGTGACCATGTTTATATGCTGTGATGTTCCAACACTCAGCTACAGAGAGGAATTTTCCTTTCATCTGGCGTCACATTTACAGTTGCACTCACTCAAACCTTCAATGGCTACAGTCTGTTATTTGACATTGAACAACCTTCTCAGAGATCTTTTATCAGTTGATTTTGAAGGGAAAAACAGTGTGTCTCTTTCACTCTGGACCTTATGAATTACTATTGTAAGCCAATAACCAATATAACCAATCACAACATATTATGCAGAGTTGTGCAACAAGGGAACTCGACCTATTCATAATCATATTCATATGATGCTATGTCTCTATAGAAAGTTTGGCCACATCTGGAAGACAACACAAGAAACATCGTCCCAATTGATATTGTCAGCATTGGTTAATGAGGCACACCCATCTCTGTAAAGTAACCGTTATTAAAGAATTTTCATTGCAAGGGGAGATGACATAATGATGGGGAAAAAAATTAAGGAGTAGCTTCCAACATTCATTCAGACAAAGGAAGCCATCATGATTGCACAAAGGGGACTGTTGATCATTCAGGGTTGTTTTTTTTTTTGTTTTTTTTTTGGGTGTTTTCTATTAGACAGATTTTGGAGAGGCAGAGTTGAAATGGGGAAAAGAGGGGATGACATGCAGAGAACTGACCATGGGTTGGATTCAGCCCAGGTCTGCTGCAAGGCCTGAGCTTTTAGGGGGACGCTCTAACCAGTACACCACAAGCATCCCCGAACCTTCAGGTTTTATGTCTGTTCAGTTCAGGCACCATGCAAGATGGGCCCTCAACTTTGGCTCAAATAAATTCCAAAACTATACAGTAAGCCTGATCAGGTCACTTGACCCCTTGAAATGATTGATACAATCCGTCCATGTAAAGGCAATACAGAAGCTGAAAATGGATAGACAGACAAATAGAAATTGACAGAATGAATTACATCAAAAAATCTATAGGACTATTTTGCAAGGAAAGACAGCCTTAATATAAACAGCATCAATTAAGTTAAGGCCAAGGAAAGAACCACATCAAACAGAACATTAGATATAAAAGCTCTTTGATGGCCAAAGCTTTGATCTCAATCAGGGATGACTGATGTTCAGATAAGGGGGAATTAACGATAGCGTTAGCAAGGATACGTTATCTAAAGAACAATAACACACCATTAAGATTTCCTTCAACACATTGAGATTTATCCTGCACTGCTGATCTGTTCACAAGGATTGACTAAAATAGGTTTGACAGACATAAACAATAAGAGCACAAAGGAAGGAGGTCCAAGTGAGATTTGGCGTCACACCTTTACGCTCCCACGCAGAATCCATCCTATACTCACCACTTCCTGTGTTTGTCCTCTGGTTTCAGGCTTTAAAGAGAAGTCAATCTATCTGACTCAAACCGTCTGCGCTCACACTGTGTCCACCACTCAAAATAGTGGCTTGTTTTGGTTCAAGACAAGTTGGCAATTCCTGTTTACAGACCAGGATAACGCACATGCTGTTGGTTTGGGGTTTGTCCTTTAAATCATTTCCAGATACAACGTTTGAGAATGTGGAGCAGCTTACCCCAGCAGGGTCTATGAGTAAAACCTTAACATTGACCCTTCTTGCTTTTATATTGTCAAATGTTTCCTTTTGAGTTCGACACATCTCTCCATCAAAATGAGTAAAATAATTAAAAAATAAGATCGAATGAAAAAATCCTTCACTGGGAAAGGATGCCAGATGAAGAGAATACCTGTCAAACACCAACTCTGTGGATGTTAACAGGAATATGTTATAATAATAATATACTGTATATGCTGGTTTGCAGGGACATGTGCAACACATAATATCGCATCTTGACTCCGTTTGAACTTGCTGATGCATGAAGAAGTAAACATACAGCCACAGGAAGGACTTGTGTAACCCTCCGAACGAGCAAACTAAAAGAAACATGGTTGATTAAGAGAGGATATTATAATACAGGTTGGAGAGACGGCCCTTTATTGTGAAGGAAAGATCTGACCCACCAAAGCTCTACAATCCAAAAATGTATACTCAATGTACAACATAACATCATCTGTATCATAATCCAAAATGACTGAATTCATTTTTTTATTATGGGTTTGGGCCTTGAGTTAATTACTTTTCATGAGAGCATTTACTAAATGTCTCAAATGTAAGCATTATTTCACTTCATAATGTGACAGAAAAAGCAGATTTGAATTCTTGTAAAACTCAAAACAGCACCACTGTTACATTTGGCATGCAGAGTATAAACACACATGTGCATGGTCCAAGTAACATCTGGCCTCTTAAAAACCTAAGTGAGTCATCGGGATGTCCTATGGTTGTTTCTTTTCTCTTAATTGGTGACATCGTTGGTGCTCAGTGCTCATTATCGCAATTTAAAAGACCTGCTTAGTATCATGTGTTTCAAACAAAAACCCTAAAAACGTTCATGGACTGGACAGAAGTTGGCTCACTTGTGTGTGTTACGTCACGTGATGAATGGAAACAAAGTGGACATTCATTCATAGAGAGTTGCCAAAAGACTTAGTAGAAGTTATGCTGTGCTGTGGGTGTTGTTGCTTGCTCATTCATGAAATCACTATTTGACATGAGTGAGAATCTCACTGGGCTCCAGTGGAAGTTACACTTTTAATCAAAGCCATGTTAACTCCGTGCATGGCTGCTGTCCATATGACCTACATCATACCGAAGCCAGACCATGGGACTCGTTAAGCAAGGAACCAAGACCGAATGGATGTGGAAGAATTGACACATTACTTTCTTAAACACAGTGTCACATTACTGAAGCTAGCACGTCCATGAAGAAGGGCCAATCTACAGGTGCTACCATGTGTTGCAATGAGTTTCATGGTGGATTGAAATATATGAACATAAATGTAGCATATTTCTTTGAAATTAAGTTAGAAAGACGTGTTTCAGATACAGCTTCTGTCTCTTTACCCTCTACTTCTGTTATGTTTCACCGTCTCTTTTTCTCCATTTTTGTATAACTGCCATCTACGCTAATGTGTCAAGTTTCTCCCACTAGCTTGTGTTTGGCCCCATGAGAGAAACATAATGGTTCCCAGAATTTGGAAACAGAACTGAACAGTCACTGTAGCAGCCGATGCCAGCACCATTTGAATTGAATTCAAATCCCAAAAAATGCAGACACAAACACAGAGTCCTTTAGTACTTAGAACATGATCTACCAAATGACTAAATCTAACCGTTTAATGTCATATTTTGCAGCCAAAATAATCACTCAACTTGTGGACCAGGACCACTGCACAATGCACCCACTCATACAGTGTCAGATAACTTTTAATTGTTGGGAACGACGAAACCAATGCAGTAATAATTGGTTGACTCGCAGTTTTGTAATAAGTTCCACCATATATTGGTCAAGAGAGACACTCTGGCCCACTACTTCCAATTCAAGTTGACATTTTACGTTCAAGTCTTCCTCCCCACTGCTGAAGAACTCTCCTTCCCTTTATTGGTCTCTTCGTATTTTTAGGAAGGAAACTTTTTTTATATGCTGCCGTGAAGTTTCCTTTTCGTCATAAAAAGAGTCACGTAAACCTGCACTAAAGTTTGGGTTTGGTTCAGTACCAGCGGTGGTGATGTAGAGGTTGGCGACATTAGCTTGTTTGTGACGCAATAATTGAGACCCAACATTAGCAAGAAACATGATCTTAAAGCCCATTGACGACTCCAGAGTGAAATGACAGAATCCAAAACTGATTTAATTGACGTATAACCCTCTCTCATATAACCCACAGGGAATTGTAACAAAGCGTGAATAATGACTGCAACAAATCTACTAACACACAGATCCCTAAGGACTTGCATCATATTATATCTGTCACACTTTCCTCCACATCATTATACATACACATCATCTACAATTTAATCACCATAGCTACATTCTCCAAGACTCACATAATAAGCTACATCAACTCATGCAATACCCCTAATAGTCTATACTGTGTCAAGGGCATTTACATTGTTACATTGTTCCATGAGATCATTAATAATATGATCATTTATGTATAATTAACATGTGTTCAGCAGATGGAGAGCAACAGGAGTTAAGTGCGTGTTTGTTTGTTTGTGTTGTATCTTGTATGTTATATTGTGTGTACTGTGCTGGATTACGTTCTACTGCATCCTCCGATTAAACATAGTTATTGGTTTATTCATTAATGTGTTCGCTATCTGTTCATACATTTAACCACGTCTACATAGCTATAACTTAATATTGATGATATTATGTCAAATTCAAACTATCAAAATATGACTAACACTTATATTCCATTCACATAAATTGATCTCAGTTCTTCTGTATCCTCCTAAAAACATTAGCATAGACTAGATACAAACAAAGTTGAAAGATGCAGCATGCACTATTTCACACAACACAACTGGATTATATCAACTTGTATTTCAACAACTGTGCGCATAGATATGTGAATGTTGCCACGGTGACAGCTCTGTTGAAGAATATTTACAGCGTGCAGACTGGAAATATTTTCGTCCCAAGTGCTTTCTCTCTGGCAAGTGAGACACACACACACACACACACACACACACACACACACACACACACACACACACACACACACACACACACACACACACACACACACACACACACACACACACACACACACACACACACACACACACACACACACACACACACACACACACTTCTCTTTTTCCCTCCTCTTTAAACAGTGAATCATGGCAGGAGATTATAAATATGGCAAACGCACACACAGCCTTGAGATTGGAACCTCCGGGCTCAGCCAACAGTGGAGGAAACTGGACCATGAAATCACACTTTTTCTTCAGTCAGACATCAACCGAACTCCACCCACCTCTGAAAACTAATCCATGGTCAAGTTCTGCTGTATTGCAAACCATATTGCCATTTCGTCAGTCAAACAATGTATCCCTAAGAGTCCCATATTTAATCTCATCTAATAGAGACAGGGTTTGATTACTAAGAGGTCACACTTAGTTAGCCACAATCAGCCAAAGTGCTGTCTAATTCACAATGTCAGGCTCTGACAATTAAGCTTTGTGGTATGTAGGTAAAGGGATCCCATAATTATTTGACTGGGCCCACACAGTGCTGCTTTTGTGACACGGTGGTCTATATGGGCAATCATAGGTCAAGATATCCACAAATACACATAGCTGAAAATGTCATTCTGGATCCCAGCACACTGACGAAAGCAGAGATGGCATATTGGACGAAAACTAATAAAACAAAGCTCTCAGACTCCAATCGCCATTGACCTTCATCTCTGACCGGCACCTTCCAACACACAGATTCAGAAGTCTCCACTGCTTTGATTATGCTACTATGCTACTGATTGCCGCAGCCTGTCAGCCAGTGTGCACGTTGTGAGGGTTTTTGCCTGTTTCCAATCGCAATGGAAAAGGAAAAATGTGCAGTTCTATTTAGCGCTAATTGGGACCATGTTGGAGTGTCCTGATTGATCCATTCATCATGGGGGAAAATCTCTAGATTTAAGCTGTGAAAACAAGTCTGCAGAGACCACAGTGCACTGCAAAGACCCATCAGTCAAGATATAATTGAAACCATGAGACAACACAGAAGCCAGCAGGTATCTCGTATTATGGGGTCTAGTGTCATGAAGTTCATCTAAAATCCAAAATAATTCCCAATGAGTTTTGGGTAAAACTACAAGTTTCCTTCTTTGCAGCTACCATCCTATACCTCCAGTTTAAACAAAGTAATGTGCAGTGACTTTGGAGCCACTCCAAAACAACATTAAGCTTCCCATGGGATGAACTGATTTTATCAGGTCTAATGCAAATATGCCTTAAAATCTCAGACTCAAAACCCCCTTAAGACTTTCCCATGCCCCTTGCCATTATGGGACTTTAATTGAGTTTGTTTCAGAACTTGGTTGGACTTTCTGAATAGTTTTGTAAAGCTACAACATATATGTGTCAACATACTTGTACTTTCCATTGATAAATTAGGTTCATAATGTCCACACATTATCACCAAAACATTGAATGATCTCCAAATACGAGCATACCAGTCTTTTTTTGTCATTTTAAATATCAATTTAAGGATCATCTTTTGCATCAGTGCAACATGTTCCAGTTTCCCGGACCAGAGTGCAACAGTTTCACCATTCATCTCAGGCGCAAGGAAAACTCATGAGCCAGCAGAAAAGTTCTCCCAACAGAGAGAGAGAGAGAGTGAGAGAGAAAGAGAGAGAGAGAGAGAGAGAGAGAGAGAGAGAGAGAGAGGGAGAGAGAGAGAGAGAGGGAGAGGGAGAGGGAGAGCACATACCGTCCAGCAGCTGAGCAGAGGAGCGAAGGCAGACTAGTAGAAATAATCCAAAGAACCAAGGAGGAATGCTGTATAAAGACACAAGTAAAAAAGAGTTGTAAAAAAACTGATTTAAAACTACTTCTTCATTGGAAAAAACAGTGGCTTTCATTTACCGTGAAGTCATCTTAAAGCTTAGATCCAAAGTAAAGTTGTGTCCTGTTCATGTGTGTTAGTTATAGAGGGAGAGAGAGAGAGATGGAGCCCACTCTGACGCTCTCACTCACTCACTCCAAACTAAAAAAGCCCTCACTTCTCTCTTCACTCTCCTCCTCTCTCTCTCTCTGTTGCTCTGGCTCTCTGTGGTTCCCAGTTTAAACAAAGGCAGCTTCAGTGCGCCGCGACTCAAGGGGGGCCCTCGTAAAAGCCTGAAACCTGACTCCCGGTGTGTCTCTCTCTATGGACCAACCGCTCAGTATAATCCAGCCCTCCCTTCAGACATCACAAGTCCCAAATACAAATTAACACACTCCGGTTAATCCCTCCTCTTCCTACTGCTGCCGCTACTTCTCATTGGTTTGGGAGTTTTCTCACTTTCCCTGCGATTTTTAACTATTTTTCTAGTGTGACCTTGACCTACAGAAGGAGATGTCTCGGGAGATGTAGCAACCATCCCCGAAACTTTGTTATAAGTCAATCGAGTAAATATAACTATGTATCATCGGATCAGAGTAAATATTCTAATTTAGCTGAAACAAAAGCTCATGTTATCACTAGCTTTAGAGGAATTTTATTTTGTTTTTCCCAATGGCAAAATCCACAATCAGACTAGAACGCTTTCTAACTAGTGAATTCAGAAAATCCTATAAAGTATTGGAAGTACAATATCAATATTTCTATTTCAATAAAAGCTTAGCATTTTTTATTTTACATTTCCTGGTGCCTATTAGTGGGTCGAATCATGGTGCCAGTGAAGCAGTGAAGACCAGGTCAAAAAGAGCATTGGATCAATTTGGGGATCCTTCTTGATGTTCAAATTCCTAGCAAGTTCCAAATTAACCCATGCATCCTCTAAAGTGAATTCATTTAGGCTTGCTCAGTGAACTTCTTCATTTGGTAACTATCTAGATTCAAGACCAGACTTTAGGGTTGGACAATGGAAAGGTAAGTTTTGCTCATATCAAAATCAATTCCATTCCAATCAACCTGTTGATCTCAAACTCCATTTTAGCCATACCACATTAAATTAAATTCTTCAAATTAAAGTTTGCTCTCAACCCAATCAAATACTTCATATTTGGAGCTGCTGACCTTAATCCAAAGGCGATTAATGACATCATTTAGTCATCAGCCACAATGTCTGGACTCAAGAGCTTTGTGCAGTGGTGCCAAATGGAATCTGCCTACAACAAACACACCCACCACAGGTCTAGTCTAGCTTGAGGAGCCAGTGTGGTAGAGGGGGGTAGCTGATAAAGATGTGTTCAGACCGTGTTTCTGACAGCTCAGAGAGATAAGAGCCATCCTGGAACTTGAGTGATGCAGTTAGAGGCGGCATTGGTGATAAGATGTCTTCACTTCACTAACCTTACGCACACTGACCACTGCTTTGGTGGACAGGCAACATTCCTTCTAGAACTGTTGTCTCTAGTTAATGAGACTTCTTCATATTCAAAGTCATCCCAGGTCAGATTTGGGTCTCACACTCCCTCATTTTCTCAGCTAAAATGATCTCATCCGAATATAAAGGTCAACATTTTCCTACCCATTTTGACATTGATGGGGGATGGGGACATTTTTTGTATCCTGTGTTAGAGTGTACAATTAAATATAATTTAAGTTTGTAAAGAAAGTATTTTTTTTAAAAGAGGGTAGATTCTGTGTTCAAACTAGAATTGCCTTTTTAATGAAATGAAGGACTTGAAATGCTTGAAGTGGAGTTTGTCATTATTACCTTTGGCCTTATTTGGTGTATTTACCCCAGCATTTAAGTGCTTCTTGCAAATGTAAAGTTTAGTTTGAAGTCTTTACAACCCAACCAACATGGAGGAACATAATGCGTGTGTGTGTTCACTTTGTCTCACAGGTGTCTGCATTAGTCACAGTCTCTGAGTCAGGGGAAATGATGGAGGTCTGTTTTGATAAAAATAGACTTTGAACTAAGGCATTCACACATAAGAGGAGTCAGTGTTGGTGTGTTCTGTCTACATCTGTACTTTAAAAACACAGCTGCTGGGTGATGTAAAGAGTCCATGCACATGACATGCAAAACTATAGCACTTATGTCTACTTTTTGTTTTGTGTTTTTTGCCCATCGGTGCTCAAAAATCCCACATCAAACACCGATATCGCTGTCTAGACGTCTGTCTTTCCCTAAACTAACCCTTAAAGTTGCAGTGTGTGAAATAGGACTATTTTGGCATCATCAAACCAGTCTGTTCTACTGTAGAGACATGGCAGGGCAACATGTCCTATGTAGATATAAAAGGCTTATTCTAAAGGTAATAAAAAGCTATTTCAAGCGAGTATATATACACCAATTAAAACATACTTATATGGAATATTATTATATTCCATTCCTACCATGTCTGTTTGAAACAAATGACAATACATTCTACAGACTACACCTTTAATGTAATGTTTCCATTACGCAATTCTAAACACAACTGGAAGCTGGAATGCAACCTCCGGTCTCTGTTGTCAAAGTTCTACGCTGTTAGCACTCAACCATCCATCTCGAAACAAACACTTTACTGAATAGAAACAACAAACTTCTTGCATGGGATAAAATGGTTTCCAGTCAACGTAATACAGACAATAATTACATTCCTGCCAAAGTATATTTACCAGAGCAAAAAGGGAGTAAATAAACAAATAAAATGTAAATGACAACCGCTAACAAAAAGTGATGAATCATCAATTTACAAAAAACACAGGGAAAGGTCATAATGTCTTTAATGGATGTTTGCTTTTTGGGGAAAAAAATACATTGTTGTGAGTTGCATATAATCCTTCTTCTAAACGTAACACTCAGGCGTTGAGGTGAGTGCTCTGAGATCTCCATAGAGGTCTGTGTATATGGAGGTAAACAAAGTGGAAAGAACCACTCTTTGTGAGGAACGAGACAAAGACCAACAGACTGGCGTTTCCATGCAATGAAAACAGTAACACAGAGAAGTGTGTGTGTGTGTGTGTGTGTGTGTGTGTGTGTGTGTGTGTGTGTGTGTGTGTGTGTGTGTGTGTGTGTGTGTGTGTGTGTGTGTGTGTGTGTGTGTGTGTGTGTGTGTGTGTGTGTGTGTGTGTGTGTGTGTGTGTGTGTGTGTGTGTGTGTGTGTGTGTGTGTGTGTGTGTGTGTGTGTGTGCGGGAGGGATTTCAGCCTGTGGGTGGCTGCAGATTAAGAAGGGGGTCCAGCAGTCAGAGGTCTTTTGCTGGTATGAGTCATTGAGATACCGGATCGTCATCGCTCTTTAGCTTTAGCCGAGGGTGGTGAGAAACCCCGGCTGAGCTGCCCCAGCTGACATCAAAACGCACCAACGAACAAACAGAAAGAAAACACATCTGCTGGCTTTTTTTCCTAGGGAATTTCCATGTTGGGAAACTAAGCTGTTGGTGGTGGGTTGAAATAGACAGCAGTGCTGCCAGAAGACATGCAGAGATGTAGTGGAAGACCCCCCCCCCACCACCACCACCACTACCAAGAGTTTAAATCAATAAAACTCATAGCAAAAATAATAGATTGTGATGCGATACCTTCGGGGGGAGAGTAAACTTAAGTCCTACTTTGATGATATTGGAGACCTCGATAAAATATATGCAGCGTAAAAGATAGAAACCAAGTGTTGACAAATGAAGCAAAAGGAGCCAGGGAGAGAATATATAATATAGTGAGAAGGCTAGAGAGCCCCCCTCCACCCGAAAAGTCAACTTTACTCTAGATAAGCAACATTTTCTGCTGCTCATATCTTAACTATTTCTCATCACCAAAGGACAGGATTCCTCGGTGCACCTCTGACCCACTGGAGGTGTCCATTAAATCCAGAACAGTGATGGGAACAGTGATAAATGCTGTGTGAAGGGTATTGGACACAGGCATTCATTTAAATGGAAACCTTGTGCTGGTCACCAACACACTTAGTCATTCCCATCAACATCATTCATTTTCCAAAGTGAAGGTGGCCTACATAAGACTTAGGTTCATATGAATGCATTGCAATATATATTTGTGTGTTACAACACAGAATACATTTTGAGAATCAACAAAACATCTTTCATCTGTTTTCTGTTTAAAAATCATTCACAGTTTAATTGCAGGTTTAAAGCCAGCGTTGCTCTGTGCCGATTCCAAACAAAGAATAGTCAAACAGATGCAGAAGTTTTGATATTTCAGGGCAAACTAGGATAAGTGTTATTCTTTATTTAAAAACTGAGTAACTAAACTCATACACAACAAATGTTTCTTAAAAATGGTCTGTGCCACAATCACAATGCATTCATCAAATCACACTAAATCAATGCAGTCACTTCACACTACAAGGTTAATATGCATGTAGTAGATAAGTAGATAGGTCACAGGTACAATAACCCAAATCAGTGTGGATTATCGCTGCGACAATGGTGACAGTTATTAGATAACGAGTGCAAACTGACCATGCCATTGAATGTTTTTTTTCCCCATAATGCAGTATTGACAGAAGCAAAGCATAATGCATAATCAAGCTAGATCCATATTACCTCAAACTCACTGAACTCTGAAACTCTGTCTCTATTTCAAAATGCCTGGATGTTTAAAGAATAATTAATCGTATTCATCGTACAAAAGCTCATTCATCTTGCAACACTGCCTAGTGATGATTTAATTGTAATTGTTCAAGCTCAAAGCCAAATCACAATCTTACTTTTTCTGAAATAACTTGGTTTCTTTGTGTTTTTAGCCAATCATTTATCCACCATTTTCTTTGCTATTTCACATTCTCTCCCTTCACACGCTCACTATGACTGACATGGAGTCCCCGGGCCTAAGCGTTGGGAGTAGGGCTCTGTAGCTTCTGCACAAAGCCAGGGGGTGTGTTCAGGGTTCGAAGGTCAGACTGCATATCTTAGGGTTGGATCATGGTAAGGGCTGCAGTATGTGGTTGTGTGTGTGTGTGTGTGTGTGTGTGTGTGTGTGTGTGTGTGTGTGTGTGTGTGTGTGTGTGTGTCCCAGGTCAAACAGAAAACAACAAGTGGTTCTGGTGCCGTTAAGCTGAAATCCAAACGCAGTGTTGACAAAAGGGGGGTTTGCTCTGCTACTGAAAACAAGCAAGGGGCTCCACCATTGAGCCTCAGAGTGATTGGCAGGGACGTGAGCTGCAAGGTCAAGCTGCTGTTTTAAAGTGAAAGATTAGAGCTTTGAAGAAGAATGGATTTAGACCCTGAACTGCCCACACAGACAAAATAGACATAGGCTATGTATTAATTTATGGTGGGTTAAGACAGAAAGGTTTTGCATCCAAACCACAGATGTGCAGTTCAATAAAATACTACTAATAAAATGTGCTGCACATTAACATCAAAATTGAAAGTAAGACATTGGCGAAAAACATTTTACCGGGAATACTGTTACAACTAGAATTGCAATTCCTTGAAGAAATTGCGGTGTGAATGCTGACGCTGATGCTGAAGCTGATGCTGAATTTGACCCTTCACTGCTGAATGTTGATGAAGAACGAAGGATGAATATATCTGAATCAACAGAATGATTGAATGATACAATGTATGAAAAATGAATGAAAAATGAATGAATTATGACCTTGAAATTTGACCTCTAAACTACTCTGAGGTCATAATTGAGTCATAATAAACATCTGTGCAAAGTTAAAAGAAAATCCGTGTAAGTCTAAAATGTAGCTGTAACCGGGGCTTGAACCGCCAACTTTTAGTTCAGGGTAAACAATAAATAAAATTGTTCGGGGTAAACAGCTCTACCTCATGTGTCATCTACACTTAGCATGAGACATGTTCCACTTCACACAATGATATAAGTAGAAAATGTTATTCCACAAGCTGGATTCAATCCTGTGATTTTCTGATTACAAGACCAAGGCTTTAACCACTATACCACCAATCCTGTGCTAAAAACAGAGACCAGGTCTAATTTATAAAGAAACCTATATATTCCTATGGTGCTATATATTCCAAACTGCTACTTCTATCTCGCAAACCGTGAGTCTGAAAGACTTGCCCTCGTCAGACGGAAACGGGAAGAAACATAGTGAGACACTAGTTTGTTCAGTGTTTATTTCTCACCATAAAATAAAATTTCACTACATCATTATTTTAAACCGCAATATTTAAATTTGATAACTAAAAGAACCTTGTATTTTTTCAGACCTTTTTTGCTATCACTTTACCTTCATGTCCCAGTTATTTTATGATAAACCTGTACACAGAACATTTCAGAAAGGATATTGATGATAATCTTATTGAACTCTTAAGATAGAGTGGTGTAATCAAATCAACAGGTGTAAAAAATGTTCGTTCCAATATATGTTACATTGTAGGCTACCCTCTATGCATATATGCAAACATATACAAATGCATTGAGACATTGAATAATGCCCACCTTCAAAGTAAATCAGATAAAGTCTGTTGGAATATTTCTGTTAATTCACCATTTATTAAAATGTTATTGTTACATGAAAAATGTTAACCCCATAGAAAAAGGAAAATATAAAAGTCTGCCGATATAATATTTACAGCCTTACACCCTCAAAGCATGTCAGGAAAAACTTCTTAAAAACCTTTATCAGGGAAAAAAAAAAAATTGAAGAAACCTTTAGGTAGGCCAAGTCTTTGAGAGATCCCCTACCAGGACGACTGCGTGTGACAGACTAGTTAATGTTTGAATCTGTGATTGTCTGAAAGTCTTGTGCACAGTGTAGCTAATGTGGATGACACAATGTGTATCTTTGTACGGTGGTTAGCGGAAAGGAAACTGTCTCTTCTTCAAGTCATTCTTCCAGTGGCCAGATGATGAAGGGCAGCGACTGTTTCTGTTGAGCAGATGGACTCCCAAAGGAAATTGCTGTAGAGAAGATCAACAACAGAAAAATGTTTTACAATAAGACCAAATAACCAAATATGCATTTAATCACTTACATAAGAAGCAAGGTCAAATCTTATAAGTATCTTCTTACATGCTCAGTAAAGAGTTGTGGAGCCGCACTGCCTGCCCCTTATCTGCTTTTCCTCAGTCCATATGATTCTCTCCTATGGGATGGTTGGTCATGTGGCCATCTGGATGGACAGCTAACAGGAAGCATCTTTTTTTTGTTGAGTTGAGGACTCCAGGATACTGCTGCAGAAGACTCTCAGAGTAGTTTGCTGTAAAGATGAGGGGTAAATGTTATAATAAAACATTAATTAAATCACTTGTAGAACACACAAGTTCAAATGTTTGCGTAAAAAAGCATTAAATATAATCTACTTACGTTTTTGAAGCAGAGAGTTGAAGTGTCTTTTACTGCCTTGAGTTGACCTCTCCATGGTGCTGACGACTCAGCCTGGCACAGATCAAGTGAGAAAAAATCAGAAGCAATTGATCATTTCATGTTTTTCACATTGTGAGTGTCACTGATGGTTTGAGGTACAGGTACATTAGATAAAGAAAGTTTACTTACAAAATGCTTTGTTCCAGGTCAAGATGACCACTCGGGTTGATTGCCACTAGATTTTCCTGTTGCCCCAGTCTCACCATGTTTCCTCGATGCAGATCCATCACAACCGCCTCTCAGCCTGAAACCAAACCCAAATGTGCATTCTATGTTACTTACAATGAATACTGCGGACAGTGACAACAACCAAATCAGCATAGACATGCAGAGGATTTTAATACAACACTAATATAAAAAAATATGTAGTCACATACATGGCACTGTTCCAGAGAACTATGAAGGGCTTTGCAGACATCTGTGGTTGGTCTCTCTGCCTTGAGTAGATGTCTGTCAGGTCTGCTGTGAAGCCCAATGTTGGTGTTTCTAGAACTCTGGTGTAACTTCTGAGCTGAGGGGCCTCCCGAGTGACAACTGTGGGGCACTTATGTAGACAAATATACAGACAAAAAAGAAATGTATTAAATAGCAGTAATGTAGAGTGCAGCAGGAGCAATAATGAATCATTACAACTTCCCGCAATTACTGATAATGATCAAAGTTATGCCTTAGTTACCAGCACTTACTTGTAGTTTCCTGTCCACTTCTCAGGACTGCCATTATATTTTATATGTATAAATATATATGTATATATATATATATATATTGGGAGAATTGTTTATTCACAATTTAAAAGGGTCGACCATTTTTCAATACGTAGTAGTTGGATTATTTAAGCTTTGCCACCCACAATATAATTGAATATTTAGTCATCGGTTGCAAATGACGCTGGTTGGATATTGGTTGAATGAAGTTTAGGGGAAGAAGTATGAGTGAGAAGAAGCGATTTTAAATGTTGCATCATTTTTAATGAAATGTTGACGAATTTTGAAGTTAGGATTTATTTTGAAAATGTTGAATAAAAGCAGACGTGGTGAAGTTGTTGAAGATCTTAAAGTTTGAATGAAGTTTCTAGAATGAAGCATGTTGATATTTATCTTGAGTGAGATTGTCCCTCCATCCCACCCTCCCTCCCAGCCTGTAAAAGGCTGGAACAGCCGAAGCAGATTTTACAGCTTGGCTGACAAGGACAATCCCACCCACAAATGTATTAGTTTTTTTTTTATTTAGTATTTTTCTGGATTAAGTTTTGTTCAAGTAATATGTTATGTTAAGTAATAAGTCGATTTACAATCATCAATGCATTACACAATACTTAGTTTTGTTAAACTTAGCAATGGTTACCCAGGTTATATACTCTCAATTTACATTTCCAATATTTCTGAGGTAATCGTACAGTACACAGGATTGTGGTAACTGTAGTAAGTTTGGAGCAAGCCAGAATGCAGACAGCACTGTGGTCGAGAGATGTAAATGTGGTCCAAGAGTGTATTTTTGTCGGTGGTAGCGGCTGTGATAAGTTGCTCGTAACCTTTTGACTGAAACAGTTCAAGGATCGGCTTGCTTGCTCCGGACAACAGATTTTCATTAAAATCTCCGCAGACTATGATTGGATGATGATCCATAATTTCTAGCGAATCCAAGAGGCTTTGCAAGTTGGAAAGGAATGAGTGTATGCTGTAGCTTGGAGGCTTGTAAACAGCAGCGATCAGCGCATTGAATGGGGCTTCAAGCTTGACAACTGTAAACTCAATGTCAGTAGCATTGTGTACGTACTGCTTTTCACGGACTTGTATATGGTCTTTTACATAGATAGCGACTCCGCCACCATTTTTGCGAACCATGTCAGGAAAGTTTGTGTACGAGACATTTCGGTTGCGATTGAACATCTTGTACCCTTGTAAATGGAGACTTTGAGCGACAAATGATCCTTGTAAGTGAGTTTCTGTTAGACACAGGACATCAGCAAGGTGAAGTTCATGGTGACTCTTGATATCAGCGATGTGAGACGGAAGTCCTTCTGTGTTGTGGTGGATGACGGTGAGAATATCTGGCCTGTTTAATGTCGCTGTGACATTCAGTAGAGGCATTAAATGTTCAAATGAAGCTTCTGCCATGGCTGCAAGACCTATTTTGACTTGTGGATTAGCATATATTTTTGTCTCATCAAAATCTAGAATATGAAGTCCACTGAGGGAAGTAACTCTGCTGAGAGCAACATAGGCCATGCCTGGCTCAAAGATGCTTTTTAGTGAGACTGCGGCGGAGGACCTTGTCATGCCTTGAACCTTGTGTATTGTACAAGCAAACGCAAGTTTTAAAGGAAACTGCCTGCGGACCACTCCCTTTTGCTTCAGTTTTTCTTCATCTCTATCAATGTACACAATATTATCAGCTGCACTGATATTGCTGGGATTTCTTGCCACATCTAGTTCTAGTCCAAGTTTGTTGACGTGTGAAGCACTACCGCCATCACTGGTCACTATTTTCGCAATACATGCAAATGTTCCATTGCAGAGACCAGACTGCACGTTGATATTTCTTGTAAGCATGACACGAGCGCCTAAAGCAACTTTAATTGAGTCAGGTAACTCTTTATTGTCCCCTTTAAAAGGTGTAGCTTCTCTCGCCATTCTACCAGTTCTGGGATCTTTTCGATAGTCGTCTGCATCTATCTTTATGATGTCAGAGTGAAACCGCTCTAGTGATGTCGAATTATGTGCATCAACCTGTTTATTTGTAGCGAAGACGTGGAGTATGTCTTTTGGACAGTGTGCCGGATCAGCGACAGCCTGTGAAAGCAAAGCTTTGTCTTGGTTGGATAATGCCTCTTCCTTCTCTTTAACGCGGATGCGGTTCAGCATCTCAGCAAATGGGACGTCGTCTTTCTGACGCATAATCTCAGTCAACGTGATAATCTGAAATTGGTCGCGCCAGAGGTCGATCTGAGTTGGATCATAGACGCACAACGGTTTAGACTGTCGAACAGGAGGGAGCTGATTGAAATCACCCACGGCGAGGACACACATCCCACCGAAAGGTCTGTGATTTCCTTTGATTTGTTTCAATCTGGCATCGACATAGGCAAAGAGAGACTTTGAAACCATACTGATTTCATCAATTATGAGTATCTCTGCATTTGAAAGCTCTGCCCTGACTTCATCTAGTTTATTACCAAGACCATTGAACGGAGGCTTTAAACTTCTCGGCAGCTTTAGGAGACAATGCAATGTTGTGCCTGAAATGTTGAAAGCGGCGGTGCCAGTAAACGCGGTTAACAGGACGGTAGGTTTTGACATGTCCGATTCCTCTGCATTACGTGGAAGCCTAGACAATATTTTGGATGCTTCTGCGTGGATGCATTTGATAAGATGAGACTTGCCTGTTCCAGCACCACCGTTAATGAAATAGAAGAACGGTTCCACATTTAAACCACAGACGCGTTTTATGCTCCAGTCTCTGATGGCGTAGAAAACGGACGCTTGCTTTTGGTTTAAATTTTGATACATTTGCCGCAACATTGCGGGATCTATCTCAGGGGCTTCTCTCATGATGGCAACTTCTGGTCTGTTTTCTGTCCTCAGATTATAGTCCGGCACGTTCTCTTGCACGTTATCCTCATCAGCTGGTCTTGCTTCAAGTTCCTCAATGCATTCTAACCTTTGTAGTTCACATTCGGGAGCCAGATTACACCATTCGTTTATTATAACACCATTCTGTTCAAACTCTGCGATGGCACTATCAATGTCTTCCCTGTGTTTTTCATATTTTTCTCGGTTTCGTTTCACGACACAAGACACCATCTCAGGGCGCTCTGTACCTCGTATCCAAATGCCAGCACGTTCGTGGAAGGACTGGTTGGTGGGGTAGTGTATGGATTTTAGCTCCGTCTGTGCGCGATACGGGACGTAAAGCTTTAGTAATGTGCCGTGAAATTCCTCAGGATTCTTCTCCTGTGAGAAACAACGATATTTAATAACAGCGGGTTTACCGTTTGTTCTTCTCTGAACAAATCCCATCTCATTCAGTAGGGGCACTACGTTGGGACCTTTTGCCTGTTTGCCATAGACAATTCTACAAGTGGAAGCAAAATCGGCCAAGCACATTGCCTCAAAGTCTGGAGTTTCTGGTCTGCATTGGTACTTGTCAGGTAATCCGTTCATCCACAAATTAACAGAGTCTGGCGTTCTGTTCTCTAGGAAGGACATGGGGTAACTCATTTTTAGCGCGTTGTCATCAGTCTGTACAAATATGACCTGGCGTGAACACTGTTTCATGCGTAGACCACATGCACGGGCCACACACTCTTGAGCACTGACCTCTCTTTTCTTAGAGTACGCCTGCATTACCAGTTTCATCTCATCGCTCTCATTTACATTTTCATGACTTGAATTTTGAATCATTGATTTGAGGTATTCACTTAAACCGTGTTCAGCTTTGCTGATGTAGCTGCAGATGTACATGATACACGAGTAAGGGTTGAGAATGAACTGTATATCTAAATTAGCATCCCAGGCTTCAAGGAGGGCAGGATTGTATCCATTTACCCACGAGTCTTTTGGATCACGCTTTAGAACCACCTCACTTGCTTTGGCTTTAATACACAGGCATTCTATGTATTCCTCAACCGTGAGGTCACATGACGCCAACATCTGTTCTAAAGTCAGAGATGCGCTCTCAGCTACATCGTTTAACCGCTTTAGTGCGTTGAGCTTTCTTATTGCCACCAACTCTCTCTCATCTTCATCTTCCAATACTTTAGATCGTATTATCATGGTTTCTGGGGCTGGGATTTTAGGAAATCCAAAACGGCAGTTGGCATTGGAATATTTAACACATGTCTTTGAATGTGTTTTGCTGTGCATCTGAACTTCTGTAACTTTTTTGTGCAGTTCAGGTTGTGTGTTTGGATCAGGCAACTGAGCTGTGATGTATTTGGAAACGAAATCACAAACCGTCTGATCAGAGTCTTCTTCAAACACAGGAGCTCCTTCTACCCATACGAGACAGTGTATGTGTGGGCTTCCACGGTGCTGAAATTCCAATCTCAAAAACCAGTCCACCACTTTACCGATGGGTTGAGCGGGTGACAGTATCAAATCTCTGAACAGAGCCTCAACACGTTTGTCAAAAAGTCGCATAGAGGTCACCGGGTTTGATCTTAAGATGGACGCTTTCGCCTGCCAATCGAGTGCATCAAAATTCACTTGTTCGCCTTGTTGAGCTTTAATGGCTGTAATAACCTCTTTCCAGCGCATTTCAGCAGCAGAAAATGTAAGAAAGAATGTTGGCGTCCCCATCTGACGAATCATCGAGAATAAATCTTTGGTCGTCTTCTCCCAAAACGCGGGGGAGCCTCTGAGTGGTGTCATGAATCGGATTGCATCTTTGTTACGCACAAGTTTTTCAACCTCATGCTTGTTCTGCAACATTGCATTGGTTATTTTGCGACCATCTCGTGTAAAAGGTTTTGCTTTACGCAGCTGTATTGACATGCTGGAAGTGGCCTGATGTATTTCGCTTACAAACTGAGCGAAAAAGAGATAGTTTGTATCCCTAGCAAAACGGTTGTCTGCACAGCAAAGTCTAGTTTTGAAATAACTGCAGGGTGTTATTGTTTTGCGACGGTTTTCGTCTAGAGTGTTTTTACCAGTGGGAAACTGAACGGGAAAAGCCATTGCCTCTAGGTTAGGAGTTTTGAAAAAGCTTACTGGTTTGTTTCCCTCAGCGGGTGCAACCGAGTAGATTCCCTCACTAAAACTTAATATTTCATCTGTCAAATCAGTTGGTTGTAGACATGACTCGAGAGCAACGGCGCCATTAGGTTCATCACTCTCCTGTTCAATATTTTCAGACTGCTGCTGTGGTTGCTGACCATCAGACAACTGACTATTTGTATCCTGTTCATCGTTCTCAGAATCCATTTCTGCCTCAAAGAGTGCATCGTTCTCAAAGCTGTCAATTTCCATCATATCTTCAACATTATAGTCCGTATCATCCATGTTTTCCTCATCCGAGTCATTTGCTTCCTCATCAATTAATGGGTCACAAAGCTCTTCCTCATCTCGGATTGTTATGTCAGTATACTGCGGATGGACCTCTTTTAGTTTAAGCAAAGCCCTCACTAGTTTAGTCCATGTTACACTTTGGTAAAGTTGATGGCCGGTATAGCACAATTTCCTCTTAAGTTTAACTCTCATGACCTGAGACTCACTTCTTAGTCTCGGTAAGGCATTTACCGTTTCTTGTACTTCTGATGGGACGCAGACCAAGTTTCCACAAATCTGGCGCTGACCTCCCTTCGGGAGTGGGATAATTTTGGCGAATGTTATGCATTTGGAAATGAGATGCCTCTCCAAAATGTTTAAATCACAGAGTTCAGTGGGAATATCTGCTAGTTCTAGATTGTTAGCTATGGCAAGTGGTGGCATACTTCCAGTTTTAAGGTGCTCATGGCAAGTGTGACAGATCCACTCTTTTTTTCTTTCAGCTGGTACTGTGCATTGTTGAGCATTTTGACACTCATCAGTACAGACATGAACAAACTTCCCTGTCAGGCAGGTTTGAGCAACAAGTGGATTTGTATTGTACTTTGATCTATTGCAACATTTCACTTGATTTGGAAACAAAGATCGATGGCAGCACGTGCAGCCATGTATTGGGGCCTTTTTGATATTGGATCGAAAAACTTCTATAGCATCTCGCATCTGCATGTCTTCCATCGCATCTCTAATGAGACTGTCATCCATAGAATCTCTAATAGGACTGTCATCCCTTTGGTTTTGCCTTCTTTGCATGCGTCTGTATTTTTGTCTTATTCTCATCGCACAGTTCATGCGATGAGTCATTCCAAATGCACGATTGCTTTGGTATTTGTTTCTCATGCGTTGTCTCATTGTTTCTTTCTGTCTGGCTCTAAATGCAGGGTCCTTTGCATAACGAGTGGTTACATTAGACTTTTTAGTTTGTCTGAAACGAGCATCTAAGCGATAGCGGGTGCATGTGTATGACCTCTGCTTCTGCTTGAAGCTTTCACTTTGCCTGTAACGGTTGGTTATATACGACCTTTGCTTGTCCTTAAAGCTTTCGCTTTGCCTGTAACGGTTGGTTATATACGACCTTTGCTTCTGCTTAAAGCTTTCGCTTTGCCTGTAACGGTTGGTTATATACGACCTCTGCTTCTGCTTAAAGCTTTCGCTTTGCCTGTAACGATTGGTTATATACGACCTTCGCTTGTCCTTAAATCTTTCGTCTTGCCTGTAACGATTTGTTAAGTTATGCTTCTGCCTCTGCCGGAAGTCGGAGTCGTGTTGATAGCGAGAAGTTGTGTAGGACTTCTTTCTTTTTCTGTAAGAATTGTCATGGGATTTGCTCACTTCTTTAGCGTACCTTTCCCTCTCTTTCCTCTTTTTCTTTTGGAGGGGAGTTTCAGTGTTTTTGTCATGTTTTGCCTTTGCCTTCTCTGCAGCCATCATTCTTCTTTTATACTTTATCCTTGCATGTTTGGGAAGTTTAGATAGATTTGGTATAGCTCTGTGGTCCTTTTCTGGATTATCTAATGTATAACATTCTGAACCTGCATTGCTACACACATGTATTAATTCACTTGAATCTGATGTAACGTCTGCATAGGGGGTATAGGCTGTATCTGAGCATGATGGCAACAACATCTCAGTTTCAGGCTGTGTTACACTGGAAATAGTGTGAACGTTCTGCTCCCTCATGTGTGAAACTTCTGCATTTGCATCGACATGAGCCACATTTTCTTCTACAGAGATTTCCTCTACACTTTGAACAACCACATCTGATTGCATGTCAGCACAGGGTGTAGACTCTGTAACTGAGCTTGACGGCAAAGACATTTCAATGTCAGGCTGTGTAACACTGACCGTAGTGTTATCGATATGCCCCCTCGTGTGTAAAACAGCAGTGTCTGCATTAGAGTTTACGTGAACAACATTTTCATTCACAGAGGCTTCATCTACACTCTGAAAAAGCACAGGGATTAGTTCATAAGGAGCCTCTGGGCTGGTGCCTAACAAGGTAAAGATTGTGCAAAGTTTGGTTTGCAGATCTCTTAAATGGTTGAAAGTGAACATGACAGCTGTTCCAGTACTGTCTGGGCCAATGGGAAGGCCATCAGGTCGTCTTGTGTGTGGGTCAAAAAATCCATACCTTGCTTGCTGGTCTCGGAAAACAGCAATGAAGACATGGCTCATTACCAACAGAGCGAAGTTCACTCCAGATGTCAAGCACTGAAGTCCGTCTGAAAGGTTTAAGAAGTCGCCTTCTGCAGGAGTAGATGTAAACATTCCATACATTGAGTTACATTTTGTCATTATGTGATGCAGTCTGTAGCCACGTACAACCTCAGGAATTTCATCTCTATTCAAATGTCCATGAACTATCCTTCCATCTTTTATCAACTGTTCCACTGTTTCCACATACATTGAATAGCCACGATCTAAAACAAGATCAAGGTCTGCGCTTTTAAGGTGACTTAACTCGTGCAGGAAAGCTAAAAATGTTGCAGAGTTACAGGAGCACTGACTGTTGTTGGCATCATGATATGTATAATGGTTCTGGCTGCGGGATGCTAACTCACATGTCACATTAGCATTAGAAGGCTCAGAAACATTTACCTCTCTGTTGCTGTAAGGATCAGAATGTTCCACAGGTTCAGCTTGTTTTGAGGATAGAAACTCACTTAACTTCAGCCAGCGTACTTTTGAAGCTTGAGATTTCTTTCCTTTTTTTGGCATGGTCTCTGATTTCTCAAAGGTTCAAAGTTCTCAAAAGGTTTGCTTATCAAAGGTTTTTTCTGAAAACGTTTGAGAAAGGTTTTTTCTCAAAAGGTTTGAGAAAGGTTTGCGTCAAAAAGTTTTGCTTCAAAAAAGGTTTGCGTCAAAAAGATTTGCTTCAAAGGTTTTTTTCTGCAAACTGACTAGTCTCAGACTCAGTCAGAGGTGAATAAAAGAAGAGAGAAATCTGGATTTTGATACAAGGGTAGAGAGAGCAAGCAAGCTTTGGGGAGGTAGATCTGAATGTCCCCGGGAATACTGACTAGTACTTCTCAGTCAGAGCGTGACACAGGGAGAGAGAAGACAGATTTAGCAGAGAGTACAGACAGAGCAGAAAGCGACCGCTTGCCCAGACTGTGAATCTGCAACAAGAAGCGGTCAAAGGGGTTGGGGGTTGGGATGGTAGAGTCAGGGTACAAGACCAGGCGTCTGGAAAACAGAGAGTGGAAAACAATTATTAATTTGAAATACATTCTTCCTAGCAATTGCAGAAATAGTTGCCTAATTGCATGTAGGGCTGGCCATAATAGATCAAATATTCTATATTGTTTTGTTTTTACAATACAATTAGTCAGCAAATTATCTTTATTTCATTGAGCAGTAACAGTCTTTTCCCTATGTTAAGGAACGGTGCTGCGCCACTGTTAAACAGCATTTAGTTAATGAATAGAGCGGGTGGGTGCCACCACATAAACTGCTGAACAACAGGTGTTGGACTGAATACCTAGTAGGTCTATATGGCTGCCTATCATCCACGTCGCTCTCGGTTTCTCTGTTTGACAGCAGGGAGCGTATGTGAGAGAGACACACATACATTATCTGCAAACACACAGCCCGCTGCCAGTGACTTAACTCATTACACTCTTATCAAAAAGCTGTTCATGAAGAACAGGTACAAATCAAGTGTAAATTGGTCCTGCTTTTCACTGTGGTGGGACGTCTTGGTAACTTCCTACTATCAGTACACTAGCGTGTTAAATTAAATAATAAGCTAATACACATGGCTGGCTCAGCGCTGTCATTGCACTGCCAGCCCCTGTAGCAGTAGTGGACAGGTGGTGGGACACTGAAGCAGTGATGCAGACATCATGCTTTGTTTGTGTATTATCTATCTCCACTCTTATCATGCGACACAATGAATCAATAATGAAACTTTTATAAATTGATGTTTATGGATTTGTTGATACAGTCCTAATTTTGTCCATGAAGGAGCTTAGGTTAATAATACCCAGGGGGCAAAACACCCTTTTTTCAGAAAACAGACATGGATTGTTGTAAAAGGTTGTTCTCTATAAATAATATCTAGGACCCTCAAGGATTACAATCTGGTGAGCTACGTACTGGAAAGCAAGAGGGTTTATCTTAAACCATGAAATGTTGCCAGTTGATTACTGACAGAACAATTATTTTCTGTATTTTTTTCAGAAAGGTTCGAATAAATATGCACATTTGCAATATCCAACTCATTATGTGTATATTTGCATCTCTTTAAAAATCAATTATCTAGATGTTGGGTAAAGCCAGAGTATATTATGTGTAGTATATAAATTATAATAGCCATATGCATGCGCTCGTTGGATGCAATGAGGCCCAGTGTGAGGATGGAGTGTGAAGTAGCAGCAGGTAATACGTCCACAAACCCCCACATATATATGTGTGTGAGTGTGTGTGTGTGTGTGTGTGTGTGTGTACACCCCTCACATTTCTTTGCCCCTGATGAACTCCTCTGTTGTTTTTGCAGTTTTTTTTGGATCATTATCTTGCTGCATGATGAAGGATCTTCCAATCAGTTTGGTTGCATCTTTCTTTAAATTGGCAGACAAAATGTTCCTGTATACTTCTGAGTTCATTTTGCTGTTGCCATCATGTGTTACTGTGTTGTTGTCAAGATGCACCTTTACCAAAGTGATGGAAAGGCTAAAGTTTAGAGAAAGAAAGAATCTGCTCATAATCCCAAACATACAAGCTCATCTGTGAAACACGGTGGAGGCAATGTCATGGCTTGGGCTTGCATGGCTTCTTCTCGGATGGGCTCATTAATCTTCATTGATGATGTAACACATGATGGCAACAGCAAAATGAACTCTATGGTTGCGTTCCGAATCGCATACTTTCTACTATATAGTATGTAGAAAAAAGATTTAGGATGTCCCGATTCTTGTGGCCAGATTTAGGATGGTTAGAATACCCGGATGGTCTACTTCATGCGGCCAAGATTGTTAGTGTTGAAAAGTGCATCCTATTTGGGCGATTCTGACCCACAATCCAGTGCGCACGTGAAGTGACGTAACATCGACGAAGCCTATAGGTCCATGTTATGAAAACAAACGGGGATGCGACGGATATAAAAGCAAGAGGCAAGATCAAGGCGCAATGTTATGATGAAATAAGAGAGAAAAGTATGTCCCAATAGTATGTCTACTGCATCCTAACTAGATTCTTTTTATCGTCGGATGTAGTATGTAGAATAGAAAAAAGAAAGAGTATGCGATTCGGAACGCAACCTAAGTCTACAGAAACATTTTGTCTGCCAATTTAAGGAAAGATGCAACCAAACTGATTGGAAGATCCTCCATCATGCATCAAGATAATGATCCAAAACACAACAAAGGAGTTAATCAGGGGCAAGAAGTGGAAGGTTATAGACTGGCCATGTCAATCTCCAGACTTAAACCCTATAGAGCATGCATTTTACCTGCCAAAGAGGAGACTTAAGAGAGTAACCCCCTAACACAAACAGCAACTGAATGAGGCTGCATTGAAAGCCTGGAAAAGCATCACAAAAGAAGAATGTAAAAGTTTGGTG